>NC_040884.2:23965387-24279554 GCF_900634795.4 Betta splendens
TTAAATGTCAGGAATTTGGAAATTCTGGTCGTGAAATCATTTGCAGAGGCCATTAACAGACGAAACAAAGGACAATACATTTCTGCGCCAGAAGGTGAAAGAAAGCAAAGTTTGGCCATATTTGTTTGTAATAAAATAAAAGCATGTACAGATATCCGTCTTTTGCTTACATGGTACAAAATAGAAACAAGAGCTCACATTTAACAAACAGGGCTGGTAACATTTGAGTGTTACAGTGTTGCTCCAACAGATTTGTTCCGTCTGTTTGTTCTCTTTGACAAGTAAGGAAGAATATAGCTGAAGTGACCAGCTCACGTACTTGTTTTTTCTCCCCCTTTGTTGTTCACAATCTTTTCAGCAGCTCTTTGCACAAATTTTTCTAGAGATCACAAGTTAACTATCACTGAATGGTGGCATCTCCTTATGTTCTACAAATGCAATCAACTGCATGAAGTCAACTGAATAATTGTACATGATACATCCAAATGTAACAATCCATGAATTTGTCTGATGAACATTTCATATATGACATACGCTAACTAACTCTCTGGGCTTTTAGTATTTTATTAATTTGTTTCCATTATCAAGTTGATTCCTTCAATCAACAAAACTGACAGCAGAGTGACAGAGTCTGTACTGATATGACTCTATAAACTGACATCTATAATGAATCTGTCTTAGTCTTTTGTGCCCCGCTCCTCAGCCATTCCCATCCCCCACATACACACAATTGAGCTATCTCATTGCAGATGCTCTGAACAGTGTTTTATTGACAGACAGGATGAAACCCATCATCATTCTAACTGACCGACTGACCTCACAAATTTAACTATCGACTCAGGATGAAAAGCCATAAGCCTGCTAACATACACTACGGAGTCATGAATAGTGTTTTACCTGCAACACTCATTTTCTGAGCAAATGTTATAAACAGGGTGGAAAATTAATTGAGAATGATATAGAAGGGGTTTGCATAGCTGCATATTTGAGCAAGTAAACCATGGCACTACACCAATCAGTAGTAATTCATAAACCTGAAGTCGTTAATTATTTAATGCACTTGTTTGTTATTGACATTTCTGAGTTGTACGTACGACTTTGCATTACAGAAACAAGATGTACCAAGTGAATTAATTTGTATCTACTGTAACATTCTTTGTGCTGGAATACAAGAATAATGAAATTTGGACTCTGAACATACACACACCTACACTTACACTTGGTGCCTAATACTAATACTAGACTAATACTTTCAGCTGCTGGTGCACATATATTTGGCAAAAAAAGAAAATTATAAAAAAATAACATGCTTTCCCAGACCCTTTGTGACAAGATGCATGTAATGGTGAGCAATCATTTCAAACCACCCTACTAATGTGTACTATGACTACAACAGATACCCAATTTGGGCAGGGCAAAGTTGAACAAAGCAAAGTAGAGAAAGTAGGCGTAGCAATAGTTGTAGCTCGTAAAACTATGTGTTGAAAGAAAAAAAACAAATAAAACAATACCACAGTCAGTATGAATCGTTTGGTTTTGTTGTTACTTCCAAAGTCATGTAGTCAATATTCATTTAGTGAGTGTGTGTAAAATCTGTAGACATTTATTCAGCGCCAGCACAGATGCTGTGATAAGGCTTCGGTCTGAAGGCAGAAAGATGGCGACAAAAGATAAAAGGTTCAGAAGGTTTCAGATGCATGCCATTAACGGTCACAAACAGTCTGAAAACATAGCAGGCATATTTAGTTGGGCCCAGAAGGGCTAAAATGCACATAGTGCTGCACTGCAGGTCCTCAGTTTGGCACACCATGTTGTGCAGAAGGAAAGACACATGGTTGGGTACCTGCACCATCCATCAGAGTGATGGATGGGTAAGGCAATGAGTTTAATGGTTGACAATGGTGGCCTTAAAAAATTATCTGGCCCACCCAGCTTCATGTTGGACGCATATCTGTCTGTGTGGCTCCTCAGAGACTGAGATGTTGTGGCCACGTGGCTAATCCCGCCCCAATCAATAGGTGAACAGGCCACAGTTTGACCTCGAGAAACCCTTAGGGTTTCATGGAGCTTTGAGATTGCAACCATCGCTATTTCTTTGCTAAATGAATGCACACATTTCATAATCACGTTTTCTAACAAGAAGTTCAGGCATTGCTTATAGTTGCCCATACAGACCACATTCTTTAGAATTCACAGAAAAGGACAGTGCAGAAATCATCAACACCAATGACCTGCTGTATTTATACACACATTGGATATTATCATTGGTCAGGTATAGTCTGTTTAACATATAGTACACCTGCTATAGAACGATTTCAGTTTCACATACACCTCTACAACTAACTCCGAAACAAGTTTATTGTTGCAATGCTTGTCTGAAAAGGCGATCATGAACATGTTGAATGTACGTTCAACATATTTTAAAGGCTTTCATATATCCACACCTTACTGTTGGTATTGTACTTAGAGTAACTGTCAGAAACAATCAACAGAGCTTTGTGTTATGTGTACATGTATGTGCACGTAGTTCCATACCAACTATATGGGGACACTCCCAAAAACATTGCTTCATAGGGTTTAGAATAAAATTATCAATGCAGATGCAACTGAACTGAAACTTTAAAAAAAAACTAACCCTGCAAACAAAAGAGTCTTGACATATTTTGACAGGTTAATTAATCACACTGCAGATTTGTGCTTTTAATTGAAAAGGTTTAGCTTTCAATGGTGACCTTTCCTTTTCAAAACAAGTGATCCACAAGTGTCAGTAATAATATTAATGATTGCACCACACCTACTTAAACTACCACTAAATGATCCATAAAATACAATAACAAAGTCTTTGATGAGATAAATCCAATATTAAAAATTCTAGCACCACCCACATTTTTTTATATTATGTCAAAAAACTCTGACCCATTTGTTGATACTGGTGAATAAATGTAGTCCTAACAGAGTCAACTCTTGACAACATAGCACCTTGTGATATACAGACACACGCAAACGAATGCGCACAGGCACACAAACTATGCATCTTTTCCTAGATACATTATATACATATATATATTCAATGCCTTTAGCCAATAAATACAACCCTTCACCAAACATTTTTGAATGTTAAAGCATAGGTTCTGTTTTTATTCTAAAGTGGCTTCGGTTACTATATATGAAAGTGATCCTGTATTACTGGATGTTGTATGCTGCCAACAATTCACTGCAAATCGAGTTCTGTGCTCATACTGAGATAAAGTTAGAGTTGAAGAGGAAGACGAGTTAGAACAGAACAAGGAAGAAAAAATAAGAGGATGGTAGTGAAGAACAATTAGATATGAAGCATTTTTGTGACCCTCCTCAGATCACAATAATCACTTCCTCTTTCTATATTAAAGCGTAGACACAAAGTCATGGGGAAGCAGTGAGTAAACATTCAAGTTATCAAAGAAAGGACCGAAGTAAAATCTATGTTGTACAACCAAACCAAAGTGAAATAAAAAGGACAGACTGATCACATTCCTGTTTTAATATATAACTAAATGTCTCTTCTCATAGTGCCTCTTTGCATTAGTCTTCTGTTTAATAAGAGGAACAGGGACCATTAGGTGTGTGTTTCCTTTGTGTCAAACACAAATCACTAGACCTAAGGGTTTCATCAAACACAGCACAGTAACAGGGACTCTCCTGTGCAGATTCAATTTATACAAGTCTTATTTGTTGGTTTATGTCTGCATGGTTTGAGTGTTTCTTGCCTTTTTATTTATTTGCAAGACTAAAAAACAGGTATTTGTAGTTCAGAAAGAGCTTTGAAATACTTGTACATTCACATTTCAGTTCAACCTTCCTGGTGAAAAAGCTGGGATAATGCTCATATCAACTTCATATAAAATGCAAAAACAACATGATTCGGCATGTTCATATACAGCCCTTGGGGAGATCAAAAGAGCCTGACAGAATGACAGTGGAATATAAACCCAACAAGCACTTATCAGACAGCTGTATCAGCAGAACCCTGATGGTCAATCCCAGTAAGTGTCGCTCCCAGTTGGCTCCCATTCGAGCTACACTTCCTGTAGCCACTAACAGCTCCCTCCCCCCACTACACTGAATATGTGTGTTTGTGTGTGTGCGTGTCTGAGCAATTTAATGTTTAATGCCAACTCCCCCTCCATTCACCCTGATCATGGTGAGTGCCATGAATTTTTAAAGACATCCCTACTTTACTGTCCATCTGGGCTCCATCTGCCCAGCTGCTGGTGTTTAAAGCAGACAGAGACACAGAAAGGACGACTTCAAAGGCTATGCTTGGCCTCTGGACACTTGCTGGCCTGAGGAGAATACTGTTTATAAGAGGGGCAGGGGAGTAGGCCAGTTTGAAGCATATCATAACACTGAAGAAACTACACAGTGACAGAACCAGATTGTAATTGTCCATCCACAACAACACAGAGTAGCTGAGAAGACACAGTGTTTATGGAATTCACTCAAATAAGACACTTAAAAGCAAAAATACAGTTTGTCGTGTCTTATGCAACTCCTGTATATCTCAGTTACACAAGCACATTCTGATGTCATCAAGTGTATAAGAGCTATATGTCTTGACAGTCATCAGGTAAATGTTAGATGGTTTAAAACAGCTATCAAGAAATGGCTATACTTGCAGTTATATGAAGAATAAATATTTTGAATTTCTTTGTATGTTTAAAACTTGGTCACAATTCAGTACAACAGTTGGCATTATAGCAATATAGCAAGTATAAGTTGTGCTATATATTGAAACAAGTTAATTTACAATAATTATAATAAAATTTTAAAAACTGTTTTCCAGTAAACAATTAGAATGGTTTTGGTAATAAATATGATATGGTTTATTGAATTACTTTGCTATCTCAATAGTAAAAATAAAAATGAAACATTTTCATTAAATAAAATAAAAATGGACCTCGGTAAACATCAAACATCAGTATTTACATGCTTAGGTCCTGGTTAAGTTGGTGTACTTTGTTGAGTATTAGTATTGCTCACTTGTGAGTCTCAGATATTCTCTTACTGGTTAACAAAAACAAAAAGCCCAAATTAAAACCCATTAGTAGTTGTTCAGGTCTAGACCTACTGAAGACCTACTGAATGAATAAAGGAACAGAGTCAAACTGGTCGAGTAGCTGACTGGTAGCTGATGGGAACAGATGCATGCAAGCCTAATGGAAGGCAGGATTGCACTTGTACTATTGACTTTAAAAGGAGTGTAAACGTTTACTGAAAATAAAAATGCAGAGTGCAATGAAAAGTGTGATATTGATATGGGCAGATGTATGGGAGGAGTTCAAGGTATAGATGAGGGCTGCATTGGCATCACTAAAATAACTCAGTTGAGATGGCACTCCACCAGCAACACAAATCAGTTTCAATTACAAAATAATCCAACGATGCTGGCATAATTTGATATCTGTATAAAACCTTGGCCTTTATTTAATTCTGCTGCACTCTGTCACCGCCAGATATGACAGTCCTGGCAAAGTGCCTTGAATATTTTGATTAATTCACTTAAAACCACAGTGCAATCAGACATCCGTACAGACAGCCAATCCTGGCTTGATTTAGTGTGACCTTTCAGTTTAGAGTGGTGAGAGACGAAAATGGCTGAGAGATATACCAGAACTGCAGGCTGGGTCTTGGCAGATATATGCACACATGGCCTAGAGCAAGCCTGAACTATAAGCTGGGTTTATGTGCATGTTTTCACACCTTAGAAATAGATTGTTAAAAACTTTTGTTATCTTTCTTTTTGCCTGGTCTATTATTTGGACATTTGTTAATGCTCTCGTAACATTTGATTTAAAGCATTATTGCCAACTATGCTATAAAACTGCTGTAAGTTAAAGTAAAAAAAAAAAAAAAAAAAGAAGAAAAAGAAAAGGAAAAAGAAGAAAAATTCAGTTAATGCTGCAAGACAACAAAATGTGCTGTCCTGCCATGCTTGAGATCTTGCTTTTCTGTATTTTTCTTCATGTTTTGTTTGTTTTATGGTTCAGGTTTACCTCAAGCTGAGTAAAAACCCTAAAATCATGAGCCTGGCTTTCCCACAACACTGAGACATTGTACCCAGCTATTCAAATGTCTTGACTTAGGCCAAGTTTTCAGTTTGGAAGAGCTCCAACTGTTGCGGACTGATAGAGGTTGACAGCGTTTCTGCTGAGTATCTGGGGTTCCTAGTGGCCACATTATCACCCTCCCTCAGGCACATTCCAACAGCCTCCACCCACCTGCCCAAAATAAACTGCACAGCCTTAACCCCTTCCTCCCCGATCACACGCCTTTATACCGGCTTGTAATTACATTACAAAATTCAAGTGTAGTTTTATATATATATATATATAGATTGATTTATTAACACACACACTTTTACCATTCACAGATCACAACCTCACCCCGACCTAAGATCAGGAATGACTGAGTGACCAGGTGTGAGGAAATTTAGGGTAAATGTTTTTTGCTCTTCTATGTATAAAAAGAATCTTTTAGAATGTAAAAGTCCTAGTTAAGTAAAACAAATAATATATAAAAAAAATATACAAGTTTTCATTGAAAGTTCATCAAGAATATCATTCTTTAATTTAACTGCCCGTATTTCACAAAAGAAAACTACAAATGACAGCTTCAAGAGAAAAAGCAGAAGCAAAGTATAAATGGCACACACCAAATATAAAATAAGGCAGAAATCACCGAGTTTGATTTGCATGACTTAAAATTATCAGGGGAATGGCTGTGCTCATCATGACAGGTTTGGTCATTTTTACATTACATGCTGTAGGAGCAGAACATTTACGAACAATTATAATCACACACCAAAGGCAAACTGTTAAAAACTACTGTAATTATCCAAATGCAAAATCAGTCCTGGTTAAATGGTGTGCAGGACACAAATCCAAGAATTTGGAGGTTAAAATAATGTCAGTGTGTTTGTTTATATCAAAAGCAACAACAATGAGGTGCAGAAGGTTTAAACTGAATATACAGTTCCATTCTACCATCTTTAGTGTCAACACACTTGAAGGAATTTGATCTTGTAGGTGTGACAGAGGTTTTAATCAGCAAAGAAATGTTCAAGACTATCTTGACAGCCAAGATACTGGCTGTTCTGGTTATATAAGTGACGGTTACAGTAAATCCACCACCAGTGCATTACTTGTGTGAAGAATAAAAAAAGCAGTACTACAACTACTGAGAGCATCAAATTAATTCACATGAACTTTTACAGAGGGAGTGGTGAACTATTTAAAGAAACAGTTTTAGGGGAATTACAATCTATGTGCTCTGTAATTACCAGATACATGCCTTAAATTAAAAGAATCTGTGGTTAAGTTCAAAGCCTGGATGAGTGGAGCTGACATCAAGTTACCTCCAATGTACAGAAAAGATTTTTAAATCCAACCAATTACCAAACCAGTTTTCTTCTTCCATGACAACAGCTTCTCATACAGCAAAACATGTTAATGGAATAAAAAAACGCTGCAAGACATGAATGACTTAGCATTTTAGTAGTGGCTTCTATTAGGCCATATAAAAAAGGTCTTCAGTTCTAAGTCTAAGCGTATTAGAAAGAAGCACACAAACAGTTTCAGTAATAATCAGTAATGTCATCTCATGGGTCTTGTTCATGAATCCTAGCTATTCTATGGATTTTATCCATTTTTATTAGGGGGATGTTTTACCATAATGATCAAATGTCCATATATTTGTCTTATTTCATACTACACTAATGATGGCTTAGAGTTGAACTAAATACAGCAAGTATTTGTCAAGAAGCTATTCAGTTTTTTAATAATCATCAATAGAGAGTAGTTTTACGGTCTTTCTTTCTGCAGCAGCTCTCCATTTAAACTTAGGTGTTGACAGGCTTAAATCTTACTACATAAACAGCCTGTCTTATTCCAACAGGCCCTCCCTCATAATATCTAGCCCACTAGCATGTTTACAGTAAACAGAAGCATAGTAAAGCTGTTACAATAAACCCTACCCCCACCCTTCTACCTTCTTTATCCTTTTCATGACAAGAAACTACAATTTTATGCTCTTTAGCCACATTAGTCGTAGAAGCTTTAACAAACGTGCCTTAATGCCAGGCGGGAGAGACAAATTCAGACTCAGCTTGGGTTTTATCAACATTTGGTCAGTGACTGGTGTTAATTTACCACCCTGGTCAGATTACTGCATGCATTGCTGAGAAAGTGACATGTAGTTTTGATGTGAGGGGTATGAAGGTCAGCTGTAACTTGCTGCTCAACAACATTTTTGTGATTTATATATTCCCACAGTGGGCTTTAGCAGCTTACTTTAGAATGTTTTAGGGATTTAGCTCACACGGCACGATACTGTGACCACAAGTGATTAAATTATGCAAGAGAGTTCTTGCACATAAAAATCATTCATGCACATTTCTAGTGGGTTCGTTTGCATTGCGTTTTCTGTATTTCTGCTTTTTCCACCAAAAACATCAGAATCAACATAAGTTAAAACAGGGCGGATGATCATGTGCTGTCTGACAAATGCAAAGCATTATGTTGTGCATCTAATAAGCTAAACACACACACACACACACACACACACACACACACACACACACACACACACACACACACACACACACACACACACACACACACACACACACACACACACACACACACACACACACACACACACACACACACACACACACACACACACACACTTTGGAATTTGTAGGTTGTACATTATTACCTTTACCTTCCGTGTTGCAAGGGTCTTGTTTCCTAAACATAGCTGACATGTCTCCTATTTATCTAGGTGACCTTTCAAAATCACTTTATTGTAAAAGACTGCTCAAAGCAAAAAAGCAAACGCAAAGCAAAGGCAACGTGAAGACATAGATTCTACCTGTCTGAATTGCTCCTCATAGGTCCATTCTCCGTGGTCCTGCCCACCCAGGTGGTTGTGCGTGCTGTGAGGAGGAAGGATGGCAACACGAGGCTCCTGGTCAACATTGGAGCGAGCCTTGAGCAGCTGAGAGTGGGGGTGAAGCTGGCGGTGAGGCAACAGTAGAATGCCTTTTCCAGGTGCCACAGCTCCATGGCCTGTTGGCAACCCCTCCTCTGCCAGGTCATCATCATAGTCTTCATCTATCTCGCCTTCAAAGTCTTCTTCATCCCATTTCTGTTTGCTGTATGTGTGTTATATGCAAAATCAGATTGTTTAACAGTGTTGCAACACATTTTAGAACATTCAAGACAACATATTTAGTACTTACATCTGCTCCTCCTCATCTGAGCCCATCATGTTCTTGCATTGCTCCTCACCTTCGTCAATGTCATCATTGTCGCCATCATCCTCACCACCACTGCTGCGCTCTGACATAGGGCTGACTGACACTCTCTGTAACCCAGCTGCTGCTGCACGCATGGCTGCAAGTGCTGCCATCTGGGCCTGCTCTGCCTCAGGTGCCGGACTCCCCACATGTTCATCCCCTCCTCCTCCACCTCTGTGGACTTGAGTCTGTTGGGCAATGGCTTGCTGTTGGAGTTGCTGTTCCATCAGCAGCTTGGCCCTCTGTTGCCTGTGCAAGTTTTCCATGACAGCCTGCAGCTTCATCTCCAGGAAAGTCAGCACAGCGCTTAGCTGCCTTCCTTCCCCTCCCTCCCCCTCTAAAGAAGCGCCAGTCGTGGGCCAGTCAGGGGACAATTGATGATCCTTCCGCACAGGGACAGCAATGGCCAACTGCACCTGTGGAGAAGCAGCTGGCTGGAGGTTTGACGGTTATAATGATGTGAAAATGTGGGCCCTTGAGGTGAAGTGGAAGGAGGAGGAGGAAAAGGGTCAGTCAGAGCTCTGAGACATACAGTCAGAGGCCAGATGCTCTTCTGGAGACAGAGGCCACTTTTCTCTCTCAATGGTTTCCCTGCAGTAAGAAGGAAACCAAGGTCGCCAGCAGAGTTGAGCATTCAATGAGGCACAAGTAGTGAGGGTGGGAGTATGAGAGTTTGCTGTCAGACAGACCTGAGGGAGAGAAAGAAAGAATAACACAGTGTCAGACCACTACTTCCTCAATGTCTGTTAACACTAGTACCTTAAGATCAAGGGCAAAACGTTTTGTGGTAACACCAAAACATTTTGACAACTTTCCCCAAAGCATCTCATCGATTGTCTTTCTATTTTTAAAATGTAACTTTCCATTCACAGGCCTTTCACTAAAGTGGACACTCGAAACAGTCTCCTTTGATGTGATGTAAAGCTGTAAATGCGCTGTGGTTCAAAACCACACCTATATTCTGCATATTGCACTTTTCTTTTTACAATTAGATTGATTACATTTTCCTGCAGCACCTATCTTATAGAAAGGGTTAAAAAGAGAAATAAAGCTAGTGAATGATGACAAAGTCCAACATATTTGATCAATATCTGATCAATTATCAAGATACATGACAATCAGCTGCATTATTCAAGTCCTACTAACTATTGTTAGTTCCAGACGGGCAGAAAACGAATCTTCCTGTCAACTCAAATCATTTTTAGCTTTAGACTATGAATGTGAAAGGAAACAAAATGCAAACGCAAAATTCAAATTTCAGTCCAAAAAGCATGCTCTATGTTTACCTAAATGAAGCATAAAGTCAACGAGTTCATGTCTGTTGTGTTGTGCAACATACGCAGGATTACTCACAAAACAGACTAGACAAGGTGCTCACAAAGGACCTAGTGTATTAACCTCAACAACGAGGAAATGAAATCACAGGAAGAACAGTCACTTTCTTCACTCGACTAGATTGAAAGCAACAGCAGGTTTATAGCACTGGATCAACGACGAATTGAAAAGACAAACTTAACATTCAAGTGACACTGCAGAGGTATGACTATTGTGTTTTTCCCATCTCTAAAATGTTTTATTGCAAGTAATAAGGCGATGTGGGGAGTTTTCGTTGTTCTGCAACTGTAGGCGGTAATGCTTCACCTACATACCCGTTCCCAAAAGTCTTACGGCATGCAAAGCAGCCTCTGTTACATGTGGTGAGCTTCAACACACTGGTAAGGCCTGTTCTGTTATCAACAACCTATACCACAGAGTCAAGGGAATGAACCTGTCTACCATTCCCAGTCTCCATTTACACAGAAAAGTATGTTAAAATGTTAAGTCTATGGCTGAGATCAGCCACACAGTGATAAGAGCTTTACAGCTAGTCAACAGCTTGTGGGGAAATTAAATTCAAAGGCAGGTGCTGGACATGCTGCAGTCCCAGTCAAGGCAGGAGGCAGCAGTGACTGTACGCCACGACTCATTCTGTTACACTGACTAATACATGAACCAAAAGACCTATGCAACTACCACCTGTCCCAATCTTGTTCTTTATGAAAGCACACAATGTACAGTGTGGATAAAAGCATGAATAATGTTTTCATTAAAACCATAAACATAAACATAAATTCAGATATTTTCAGGTTGTTCCTTTTGTTCTGCTTGTTGAATAAAAAAATTTAATAAATAAAAACTTTTCTTTCAATTTGTCATCTTGGGCTTTGCAGAATCTTCTACACCAAATTGCTTAAAAAAAGCTTTATTCATGCAAAAGTATGTAAAACAGGCACTTCATATTGATGCATAAGTATGTGACATAGGCACTTCACAGCAATTTACTGAGAGAGTGAAAAAAACACACACAAAAGGGCTCTTCATACTAATGAAACAGTCCAACAAAGTTGCCAACTTTCACAGCATTCAGAGGAATTCTTGCTTATAATATGCTATCTGCTTATAATATGCTATCTACAACGTAATAAGGCGTTTTCATAGGACTAAGTAGCAAAAAATGGTTGTTTTGTGTTCATTGGAACGCAGAGAGCTATAGCAGAGTAATCACAAAGTAAGCACATTTTGAGAACAAGATAAGGAAATTCTTGATATCCAGAAGGTTGAAGGCTGGCTAATGAAATTACGTTTGGCAGAGGAAAATGGACTGTTTTCCATCTTGAATGTATACATAGTTGTGAATACACTATGAGGATAGAGACAACACCCTGATTATCACTATTACTTCGTAAGCCATCTTTTTAATTAATGCAAAAACGCACGACTGCATAGTAAGGGGTAATGTGTGATCAGTCATATTGCATAAGTGTTAACTACAGCATTTAAAGACAAATATTTCCCCTCACCCTATTACTATGGCCTTATGCTAAAGACATGTTGCGCAAGGAAATAAGAGCTGTGAAACTTGTCTTTCTTCAGTGAGTGAAGGAAGTGACAACTGACTGAGCAGATGCAGCAAGCCAGCTGACAGATATTCAATATTGATTCATTACAGTCTTTATAGGGAAGAGGCATGAATGGCTGCAGTTGTTAGCTAGAGAATAGTAGCAGTATATATACACACAGGATTAAAACATCTTGCCTCACTGCATGTGGGCTGGCTGACACCTGTCTCTGCTTTGTGTACTGCTGCTACAAGACAAGATGGTGGGATCAAAAATGAGAAGTCACATGCACACACAGTCAAACCATGAACACAAGCGCAAATTAAACCATCATAAATGTTTAGTTGTTTTTCATCAGTACTTGATTCTATTTTTCTCACTGTACTGTATACTTAATTTAGAAGAGAAGGGCCTGCAACAGAGCTGCTCTGTTGACTCTTCCTGCGCAGGGGGAAGCAGAAGTGGTCGCTTCGTTACATGCCACTGTTTATCACAACCATCATGATTTCCTATATGCTAGATGTAGCAAAATGCATTGCACCACTTAGCGTGTTCCCCAAACTTCCTCAAATGGGCTGACATGCCTGCCAGAAACTTTGTTCATAATGGTCATTAATTGGAAACTTGGTAAGAGAATTTGTGTCTCTGAAAATAAATGTACAAGTCAGGGGTTATTTACATGTGTGCTTCTTGGTTAAGTGTCTGTCTCAGTCTAGTCTCATAGTTTCAGTTAGCTCAGCAGCTGCTCTGACACCTTCACTAACCTTGAAAATATATAATAAAGTATAAGTCATTCCACTAATGCACCCTACAAAATTTTCTCTTCTCTTTTTTCACATAGCAGAGCCCTGTATGTGTCCTAGGTTCCTGGTACTACTTGTTGATGGTAAACACAAAAGTAGAATTTTGCATTGCCAACAATAACATCCGGTATCGCCTAATATTAAGTTGTGTCAACATTAGGGTGTAAGTGAACATAAAAGTCAATGTTGTAAGTTTCTGCAGACAATAAAGTCATAACGATTAAGATCAAGAGTTTAAGGTTTTTGAGTTATTAGTATCTGGTCTCAATCCCACTTTCTTTGAGAAATGTATTGTTGACAAACTCTAAAAAGAGGTTGTTATGGCAAGTGAATAAACATTTTATTGTTATTGTGGGTATAGCCATTGTCGCTGTCAAAACTGAACAGCACTTTGAATAATGAAGCATTTGGTGGCACAATTAAGAACCTTTTCTACAATTCCTTGCTAGGGCTTCATGAAGGCTTTCTGAATTCAATAGTTTTTCTCCAAATCAATATGTCTACTTAGCATATTGTGTTTACCAAGGACCAAAGGACAAATGTAAATCCTGCTGTCAAGGCTGACATATAGGGATTTTCTTTTAAAGGGTAACCATCTGCTTAGTAACTGTGCAAACCTCTTTTCGTGCAGCTCTACTCTTAACACTGTCTACTGTCATTTTTGCATTCAGTTGTGCTGCCACTCTCACGTTGATATTTTTTTCTAAAACTCACATTTACATTGTATGGCTCAAATTTGCATTTTGCTCAACTGGGAGATTCAAATTCAAGTATTCATCCATTTCGCAGCTCTATCTTAGGGCAAGCACTAGAGCTCAACCAAAGTTGACTACTTAGGCTCAGGAAACAAGACCACTAGTATAGCCCCTCAGGATATAGACCAATGGTCGCATATTATGTTTATACAACATAAAAGGCAATCCCTGAAATTGCACAGCTGACTATAAGACCCTTAGGGCTCATTTAACACCTTAATTGGCTCAAGGGAGGCTGGCCTGTTGGGATAGGTGGCAGAAGCCCATATGGGGGGCAGGGCAAGGAGGAGCCAGCAGAACGGAAACCTTAACAGTTGGCTGTTGGATGAATGAAGGATAAAAACGATGTCAGCTAATGGGTTAATCTCCTTTTTTTAAAGCTACATTCGAGAGGTGGACGATTGCAAGGTCTGAGTAAACAGCACAGAGTGATAAGAAGGAGAGCCAAGGGTCTAACTCCAATGAGATAAAGAGACCCACAGCTACTAGCAGGAACATATATATTATATAGTACACACATTTACACAACATCTTGTGAATGTTATCTAAAAACCTTAGTACAATTCTTTCTTTCTCAAAGCACTAACATATGAATAAAAATAAATTACTTTGTGGGTTTTTTTCTATCACAAAATTCAAAGTAAATTAACAACAAAAATAACTACAACCAACTATGTGAAATCTGCACAACTGCTGGTTTCAGTGCAATAAAAAAGGAGATGTTCTCAGGGAGCGACAAAGACATAAACCCCAGGGTTTTTCCTCAGTAGGTCTTCATGTGCCAACATCAATGCAGATACACATCTTGCATTTCAACATTTGGAATCAAGGTTTTCAGTTCCTTTCATGTACTGATAAAACTGTGTGGTGCGACATGTGCTGGGTGAGGTCTGTGTGAGACTTGAAACTGGATATTAAAATTAACGTCTGCCTGTGCTGCTCAACTGGAAAATCAGAGAACCCAATTCTTAAAGTGGTAATCAAGAAGATTTATGTTTTTCATCTGGTGCTAAGTGCTCTTTGCTGGTGTTTCTGTGCTTCACTTTCTACAGATGTAAATCAGTGTATGTGGTAGCGTAATGTGTTCTTGGATTTCTATTGATGCAGTTTTGAATTTCTGGAGGTGGTACGTGTAGTACAGTGCTTTCTTTATCAAATTAGCTATCGTATTGATGCTCAAGCTACACCTGTTTTGAATAAAAGAATCTATTAAGCCCAACTTCTATGTATAGTGTATGAGTAGACAGAAGTCTTGAGTTTTATCCAAGCATCTTTGTTTCGCAACATAAATCGGTGTGGTGTATGTATCGGTAGTAATATCGGTGAAACAAGATTTTCAGTTTATGTTTATTTTTTCATTTGGATGTTTTCTTCTCTCTGTCAGTGAATCAGTTTAATATCTTAGATGGTGAGAGCAGCACAACACACTAACAAGAACTGCAGAAATATCACATGCAAATATCACCTACAGTTTACCTATCCTCTGCGTTTTACAGTACTACATAATTATAAAGTAAATTACATCAAAGGGAATGGCATACCTTTACTTCATATTTCAGACTCTTTAATCCAATGTACTTACCAGAATGTATTAAATATGTTATTTGTAGATCACCTGACCTCCAACAAAGCTGCATAAGAATAAATATTTTAAGACTGAGTTAATTAAACAATTTAATAAATGCTACTTGTCAAGCCCATATGCTAAGTTAAAAGAAAACTGATACAAGATCTACAGAGCACATGCATTATAAAATATTAAAATTTTGCTTTATAAAAGAATTACAATGCAGTTGCTTAATGCATGAAATAAATATGTAATGTAGTTTTGCACATTCCTTTTGTGAAATTGTCTTTAGCATCACTGCTTATATAAACACTGCTTAGCATTTAATATGACCATCAAAGCAAAAGCACTACAAGTAGTAAAACAGTAGCCATTCATGATACTCTCTACACAAAAAAAGGCATAAAACAAGAAATCGGTCAGTGGTGCTGGTCTTGATTATGCTTTCCACTCTCACATTCCTTGCATTATTACCTCACAAGGCAATAACACAGGCTCCATTGAGCCCCTCCACACCAACAACGAAATCATTGAGGAAGTGTCGCACAGGCTGGTCACGCACTTTCCACTGACCCCTTCCAGTGAGCCGAAGCAACACAGTGAGCCAAATCTGATTAGCTCCAACTATTCCATAAATTAAGTAGGCATATAGCAAAAATAATCCACTGAGTCACTTTTCAGCGGTGAAATCTGCAGTCATCTATCAAGCAGCGGGACTCAAGCAACTGAGGCTGAAGGTGATTTATGGTACAATTATATCCACATGTACCTCATGTTGTAGCTAACAGACACTGGTTTTGACCATGTTTCTCAACATACGGTGTATTTCCTGGTATAGATGACCTTATTTATTTGACCACTGCTCTTATTTGGAGTGATTTAACACAGAAAGAATAAAGTCAAGTTTTAATTTAAAACTATATTGAAAAGTATTAAAGTATGAAAACAGATGTGTGTGATTTGAGTAAAGAAATAACAAGACCACCAAGAAAAAAAGTCAAGAGAAACATATTTCGCCATTTAAATATTGGTTTGCAATGCAGAACACAACATTTCTTTGGGCTGTGATATGTACTGTATACATGACTTTCTAGATGTTAAAAAGTGCTGATTAAAGAAAGAATAGCCTACAGTTAAAATTGTACAGACAATGTTGAATTCAGTATGAAGACTAACCACAGTAAAAGTCATCACATGAATAGTAAAAAGAAAAAGTCTCTGCTGATTCAGCTAAAATGTCTGCAGGCGCATGTCCACCACCACACTGGTGGATATTGACCTCACCATGTTACAACCCTGCCTAGCTTCACGTGGCGTATTATGAGAGCAAACATAAATCTCATGTGATGATAGCTCTAGTGGAGAAAGGAAGATCAATTGCACTTTACATCACTTTTTCTTTAGCTGTGTTTAGGCTCAGTGGTAGTATCTAGTTATTCTCTGTTCCTTACTAACTTAAAAACCGACACGGGTACACTGCATTACATAATGGCTGTCCATTCCCACACGGTCCTTACTACTAAGTTTACGAGTTTAAAATTCAAATAATCTAAGATGACAAGAAAATGTATGTTATTTTGGGTTTTGTGTTTAACGTGATTTAAAGAAGCACCTAACCAAGTCAAATTCCAGTGTTAAACACAAGTCTGCCGTAAAAAGTGTGACTCGGGAGACAGCCTGCGTGTTGCTGCTCGCACAGTTCAGCACACTGCTATTGTAATTCTAGACTGACGGTATGATGATAGTTCCTCTTGTGCGTGAGGGTAGGGGGTTTGCATTTTCACTGAATGGCACGAACATCCCAAACTGGATTAACTTGTTGGTTTATATGGCGACTGTGTGGTCACGTCATTGCATTGTGATCTTTAACAATCATGTCTTTTGTGTGCACAGGGGGATGGATGGAGAAATCTTAGATAAAGGGCCCTGTGCATTGTACGGGGAGACATCCAGAACAAAAATGTCACTTCTGTATTAAATGTGTCGACACTCTTTGTGCGTATGAAAACTTGCCACATTCATCATAAGTGATGTGCATCTTTCAAGCACAGATCTGATTAGAAAACTTGACTGCTAAGGCAGGCAGCCAGTATTAGTGCACACATTTATGAAATACAAATTCTTCAGGTTTGATTGACATGTCAGCATTTTGCAGCTGTGGTCCAGTATCTAGGCAGACAAGTACCAGGATAGATCACAGTGGCAATGAACATGGTGTCAGCTGCTGACTAGAGCCAAAAAATGTCTAAACGGCCTTGTTGAGAAACTGCAGGGCATCCTAAAACCTCAGACCCTTCCTTAATCTGCTCTATGGCTGCGTCATTGTCAGCCTTGCTGGGATTCCCTCATGGCTTCAGCCCAAGCAGTGAAGTAACTTGTGAGGGTTTTTTTCCTGCATTTTTTGGCAGGACAACAGAGTTAAAGCTCCACGTGCCGCACAGGCCCTTCAGAAATGTAGTTTCTGGCACAGGAACAGCTGAACGGCAGCCAAGCCACGCTACTTCCCACTTCTTTAATGGCAGGGAAACTAGTGGTGTGTAGACAGCAGCTGGATACACTGCAATACAATTCATGCGAGTACTATGTAAGATGGGTACTAATGAAACACTGAAGTGACACAATGTAGGCCTAGAAGCAAAGCTCACACCCTTAAGCTGTAGCAGGTTATTTTAATGCAGTGCCAACATAAAAAGCAGACTTAACAGCTCTGTAAAGGATTAGAGTTTGAGAATAAGAAAACAAACGCATGCCAGACCTGTTTGTCTTGTCTGTGCGTGTTTGTATGTCATTAATTCACAGCCACTAACCAGCTCTATGGCCATCAGCCAGTGACAATGCTCATTCAACTATGATGCTCAGAGGCAAACTGAGCTATTTGCATTACACTTGCTGATTTGAAATGTTCTTCAAACACCCTTGGGTTCAGATTAAACGTCTATGATGACAGGAAGCAGGTTGTAAACATTTAAATGATGACACAGACTGCCTTGTGCCTTACATGTACAGAAACCTAAGGTGTTAATCTACAAACAAAACCGAAGAAAAAAGCAAACCGGTATACTATCAAGTACCACATCAACTTATTTTAACAGTAAGATTTGATGGCACATTTCCAAATCCTTAGCACAAGAAAACCATTTTTTTTATATCCAATTGAAAGTTAAAACCAGAACTTGGTTGTGAGCCAGTTTTTAAATCCAGAGTGGGCTAAATGCAGTGTAAACACCCCTCCACTGCTCACTGCAGACACACTTAGCTTCATAGTAAAGACAGAGTTAGCGCAGTTGGCCAGTGTTGACCAAAGTAAAAACCGTGAGCCAGACTATTCCAAGAGACTAGTGTGGCAGTGACCTGGCAAGCCTGTAAGGTGACTGTGGGGTGCAGGGTGTAATAAGGACCTGGAAATATCCCTTAATATACTTGTTTTCATTTGAATATGTTTAAGATTGAATACAAGTATAAATTGTTTGTTATTGATTTGAATCACTTTTACAAATAAAACCTAAAACAAAACAATCTCCATTGATTTCTGCCATTTGGGTGTACTTCAACTTTTCAGGTTTTAAATCTCAATTCCTCCTCAAATTTCTAAAGTTACAGCAACCACAAATCTGTCCACGGCTGTATGTTACCGAGTTTCATCATGCTAAGGCCATTTCATAACAGAGTTCCTGTCAACTCGGTTACGCAGCAAACCTAAACATACGAACTATTGTTTTCGGTTTTAATAAAAACCTGCCTATGCTACTGTTTATTTATTTTAACAATCACATCCTGATGAGGTAACCAGCATTACAGAAATCCGGCACGGGACCAGATCAGGACAATAAAACCTGCAACGGAAGCAGGTGTTTGGTGGTTTTAAGAACACGTGTTCAAGGTCATTATTACAATTATACTTAATGTGGCTTCCAAATCAAACAAGCTTCATGTGCCTGTACTCTCCCACTCATCCTTGGTGAGAAAAAAAAACACTAACCACAAACCTAATGTGAGTAACTTTTGGTTGTTGCTGTGAGATTTGCCATCTTGGTGTAATCCACCCGACAATCCTGAAAACACAGCACCTGGATGTCCTGCATGAAGACTCGAGACAGGAGGCATTAACGCCATCCATACCCTTACTCTTGTGCTCTTATCACTGCCCCTGCATGCTGAACCTGTCTTATGGATGTTTTGACTTGTCTTGATCTCAGAACCACCAGATGCCAACATTCTTTTATCTGCCTCCTCCACCTTTTGCACACAGTGTCACAATTCAAGGGATTTCACCTGAGACAAAACTAACATGAGCCCAAAGGTTTTGTAAAATCGCAGGCAACATGTCAATTGAACAAATGAAAAAGTAAGGCAGAGCTGCACCTGTGTTCATCTTTAAATTACTTAGTGCGTTGCTCCTGAACAGGGCTGAAAGTGAGTTATCTTTGTTTGTTTTAAATGAAAAAGGCATTACATTATTAATGATTCTGAGTAATTAATTGGACATTCAACAAAGTAAAAAATCATATTCATCCTGGCTACAGGTGACAGTTTCAGATACTGTGTCAATTAAAGATATAAAACACTGATGATTACTTTTTGATTTCAAGACAGATCACTCACGTATTTTAACACGTAAGTAACAGAGAGCAAGAGTAAACTCTTATCTATCTCCTAACTCCACTTTAGTCTCTGTAACATGACTGCGTGACTAGATTTCCTCCAGGCCCCATGTTGTAGATGCTGTCACATGCACAGGCTTCTACAGACCAACCAACGTAAAGGGCGATAGGATGTATTAACATTACACAATCTCATAACGCCCGTTTAATGGCGTTGTAAAAACGCTGGGTTCACATTGTACACAGTGTTCCACCTTCAGCAAAACACGGATTTAATTAGCATTTTACCTGCAAAACGCCCAACAGCGCACGGGCTGCCGCTTTACGCCACAGCACTGTGTAAATAATCCGCTTTAATGACGACTTAAGAAACAAGCCAAGTTGTGATTTAACTGCTGATACTTGTGAAAGTATTTTGTTGACAACGTAAAATCGAGTTAACTGCCGGAGTCCGGACGTTAACCGTTAGCACAGTTTAAAGTTAGCGGTGGAGAGTCGAACGTCAGCGGCTCTATACGTTAGGTGACGGGGCTAGCTTGTAAACTACTCGTTTTTGTACGGCCAGTCTTTACGTTCAGCACTGCACAAACGTGCACATGTCAAGCGGCCACCAGCCCCTTCAGTTTGTGCCATTACACTCATGTTGAGTCACATTAGCCACCGCAGCTGGCTGACATTCACAGCCCGGCGCCGCTACCTTATCGATCAGGCTGATAAGTTCGTATCGATGTGTGAAGCGCAGCGTCTGCAGCTGACAGAAAGGCGAGCGAAAAGTGAAATAATTCCGACAACATTATTAAACACAAACAAAAATATAACAAAATACAATCTTACCACGTCGACTTCCGCTGGCTTTTTACACTCTTTGGAAGCGGAAGAAACATTCCTGTTTTCCCCGTGTCTGAATCCAGTCTCCCCCTCCGACCACACGCAGATGGGAGGCACGAGCGGCGCGCACGAGAGGAGCGGGAGCGGCGGTGGCGGCGTTCACGGACTGGGAATAAATCGGTTTTAATGCTACTGGTTGAAAGGCATGCATTCGGCTCTTGAGAGTAATTGTGTTGTCAGAGTTTGAAAGGCCGCATCGTTCAGACAGACAGAGAGAGAGAGAGAGAGAGAGAGAGAGAGAGAGGCGTGGAGAGACTCTCCGGCCTGCACATTCAGATCATTGGTTGACAAACAGCAATCAGATGCAAATTCCTAACCTCTGAATCAGCAGGGGCCAGCCCCTCACGCGCCCCCACCCTTCAGAGCAGGGGATGTCGGTAAATTCAAGGGTGGGGAGAGAAGTAAACACAAGCCCTGCAGCAAACAGACTTAAAACGAGCCTGTGTCGGTCCTTCATTGGTCTGCTTCAAATTTTTTGAACTTCCAAGACATAAACATAAAGAGTAATTGTGGCATGTGCAAAAGTTTGATAACCCTAAACCAAAGGAGAAGGTGTAGGCTTACTTCTGCCCAGGTTATTTCAAGTATAATGCCATAGTTTTAAATAAAATAAATACTCGCTGAAACATCTGAGACAAACAAGGGTTCAGAAGACAAAGCAACTAGAACAAAGACACAAGAACCAGACCCTCACGGATGGAGGTCCACATCCAGCCTACAGGTACATGGGAATGTATGGCTGTAATAGCACAAGAAAACCAGTCCATTAGAAAGAAACTACTCATGTAAAAACATCAAAGCAGCAATTAATGATCAAATATTAAATCTATTTATTTTGAATAAACAAATAAATGTAACCATAAACTGTCAAAGAAAAGGAGTGAAATTAAATCATGTAGATTCAGAAAATGGAACCACTGGTAAAAAGCAGGTACTTTGTAACTGTTTCTGAAATAGGAATTATCACCCAATCTATCTAATTTACGATACATATAGTCTGGCTTATGCACATGGTTATTTGCATAAAGTTAACAAATCCTATGACAAGACCAAAGCTGACTCAAAGCTGTGTAGCTGGTTAGGAGACTATCAAGTTGCTCTCTGCCATAATTGTGCAGGAACATTTATAAACACATTCATTATATGAGGAACATGGGTGCTATAGTTTATATTGACAGCATGTCCCACATGCTGCTGCTGTAGATACTTACAGTACTTCTATGGGAAAACCACATCAGAAAAGAGTCCAAACATACAATTTATTACTGTGTGACTTGGAAAATGAAGGAATGAGGCCACAGAGAGGGGAACACAAAAAAACAAAATGAAAGATGGACAAATATTCAGTCTGACATATTTGCAGAGATAAAATTAAAACTTTCTTCTAGAAATTTTTACAAGGCGAATGTTCACCTTTGTCCAAATACACACACAACATCAAACAAAACCAGAAGCAACAAAGAAAAAAAAATTTTACATCCAAACCTTGATTTAAAGGCCTAACCAGAGAGTTTAGCTGTGATCGTCCTGAACATAAGATTTTCCTGTAGATTAAATTGCAGTACTGTTTTTCTGACCAGTTACCATGAACATGCAGTTTTTTTAATAAATAAGTAAATGAGTAAACATTCTTGTAATATTAAATCAATGAGTTAATGTGTCCTCCACCTGACTGAAGCTAAAACAGATTCATCCAGCTTTTGAAATAATGCGAACTGCAATTCACTTTGAAGCATTTGACATTTACTGAACACAAGTTTCCTTTTCAGGCTTCCCTCCCATAAAGTTCTCTACCCAGTTCTCTGATCTGAGATAATTTAAGATCTGGTCTGTGGAGGTTTTGAACAAATTAAGGAAAATGACAGAGTTTGTGTTTCTTGAAGAGGTTCATGGTGGATTTTGAAGTTTGGTCCAAGTCACTGTTTTGTCTGTGTGCCTTTTCTTTTTAAAAAATGACATTCAGTGAATTCTCAATCAAAATAAGAATTCTCACCCTCTACTGGTGCTTTGTTTCTTGTTACAATGCTGCTACAATACCAGAAACGAATAAAGGTCTATCTTATCAACCAGAAAACAGAATATTTCCAACTCCATAGCTAAGCGTGAACATGGGTTGTTTTGATCAAATACAGCTCCTTTTTCAACATACCTCTGATGACTATGATCTGTTCACAGCACCTTTTCCAAATCCAGATGTTGCCTTGCATACTTCAGACGATGAGGTCACAGGGAATGTTTTCCTCTGATAACTATGAAGATCCTGCCACCCTAACACTCCTGGCCCAATTTTCAAACATTCCCTTTGTCTCAAATAGGAGTAAAGTGATTATTTTAAGTCTAAATGCTGTTTACCTTGGCAGGGCATTTTTTTCACTTTTCATCAGCTGTGGCTTCAGGCTAAAGGTCATACGTAGTCAGCTTATTGTCTTATTGAGCTTAATGTTTTTAACTGAACATGCTAAATAAAGAGAAACTATTGAAATAGCACAAACAGGAGCATTAAAGGAATATCAGACCAGTAAATACTACTTAAATTACCCCATATCAACAAGTTTAATAAGTAAGAAAGTCATTATAAAGACAGGCGACCCTTTAGCACCAAATAAGCCTCTTTAAAGCCTTGCTGTTCTCATATTACAAAGTAGCCACACAAGTTACTGCACAGTAACCATCAAATTGAGCTACCAGCAGAAAAACTGTAATATCAACAGTATTCATATGAAAACGTACCAATGAGCATACACCTGGACTTTATGGACTTGGTTACACAACAGAACACTTAACTATAAATAGAAAAGGATATTACTATTCTATTAATGCCAAAATATGTACTCTGTACACAGCTCAGAAGAACCCTTAATATGAGTCATTCAGTTCATCCTCCTGTAAGTTAACTTCACCATTATATGGTAGATGATTCAGATGTCCATTAGCCTATATATTTATTATATACATATATATTTATATTTAATTTATATAATTAAAATTTTGTGGTTAGTTTCCATTTGATCTAATGGTTGACTTTTATTGACGGTCCCTTGGTGGAGATCCTGTTTGGCAGGTAAGCTGAGTGGAAGACACATTGTTTAGGGGTGTGAAAACTGCACAAAACACCTCATTTGGTTTATCCAGCTTCGGCTATTACTAATTTATACCATTACGGTTAATTCAGTTTGTGCAAATCTTTAATACAGTTTCATTTCATTACATGTCACAAGATTCATTATGAAAACTTGACAGAGAAGTGATTCAGGGAACCCACCTAATCTGCCTTTAACCAACCTTTTACTTTCACTATATCTGGGATCCTACTAAGTGAATAAATGAATGAATGAGACTGTGAAACATTGAAAAGACTCAATCAACAAACCTAAAAATGCATTACTTGTTTTGTATGTTCTGTTCAACATAAATCTGTGTTAAGGTTGAGGTGTCACTTATTACCAGACAACAGTGGAGTAAAATTATTTGAGAGTGGAAAAATGACAAACCACAACATAAACGCTGAACAGGCTTGTTTACACAGACCAGACCTGTGGCAAAAACTGCACCTTGTGTCAAGAAATCTGTAACTGAATATAACCCCCTGTGCTCCACTTAAATAAACGCACCAGAGAAAATAGTTTTCTATATCCTCCTCCACAATTGTTAACACCTTCTCAAAGCCACTGGCAGTATAATTTATGACCATATATGAGTTTACACATTGGCATGAAAGCTCTGTGGGTACTGACCATTCAGTTAATGCTTTCAGCAGTTTACTCAAATTAAGAACTCAGGATATTTTAAGCAGAAAAGTGACCCTCCCTGTGCCTCACTGGGTGTAACAGGATCCGGGAGAAAACAGCGGTTATTGCTCTGACACAGTGAGAGATGAAATTAAAATCAAATGAATCTCAGCTGATGTGATGACAACCATATTTTCACACTTGATGCAAAAATAATTAAAGACGACTGATGCATTTCAGCTCACAGGAGCATGCAGGCGTGTGGTCAAACACAGGAAGCGGCTGGTGAACAGTTGGCCACAGTTGTGAAAGGAGCAAAAAATAAGAAACTAAATGCCAAATATAATCCCAACTTGAGCGATAATGACATGTTTATAACCCACCTCTCAGATCATTGTCACTTATTTTTTGTTGTTGCAATAATTAATAATTTTGTTGTTGCAATAATTAACAAATAAGCATAATCTAGTTTCAAGGTTTTCAGTCAGTGCAACTATATATATGTATAGAACATTATATTAGTTTTTTTGGCATTTTGCAGTTTTTCTTCATGTTGACCTTAACAGCTGATATTTCCTTAAAAATGTCAAATGCTGAAAAACTAACCAGCTGTGTCAGTGTTATACATTGAATGTCAACTCAATTAGGTACTGCATTTGAAACTAAACCTGAGTATTAAAAAAAACCCACAAACAGTTTAAATCTATAAACTATAAAAGTGCAAACATCCTGTACAGTCCAGTAGTTGACATGAAGGCCTGTGTCTACTTGTACTAGTGCACCACCTATGGGTGACAGTTAAACCAAACTAAAGGATAACAATTTACAAAACTATTATTTAAAATAATTAAAAAGTATAAAATGCCACCTTTAACCAAACAGGATTTACTTTGATGAACACATGTTACTACTTACCACATTTTTTATCAGTCATAATACAAAAGATCTCCAACAAAACCAGAAGCAGTATCATAAATCATTTAATAGTTGCAGTAATAATCATAAATAGGTACTGTAGCACACACAAAGCATTATAACCACAAACATGAGACAGTCTAGTGTATAAAGCTTTCAGACGTTTATAGGCTTTTTAAATCCAAATGTTGGCACAGCTACTTTGACAGGTATTTAAAAGGTTGGCAGCAAACATGATCTAAACAAGTTCATCTTAAAAAACAAATGTGTGTACACTGAAAATCATTATGAGTTTATTACATGACATTCAGAGTGAGATGTTCAAAGCCTGAGAAGTTGACTTTCCACACACACAACAGTCACATTCCACAGCTAACATGAGCATTTGTATTTAATCGACTTAACTACATTGTTTCCAAAAACTTTTTTTAACAAAGTAACTTGGAAAAATATTTCCAAAAATCAGCTAACTAATGTAGAAACATACATAAAGAACCATAGGAACTTGTGTTTATAAGGCTGAAGTGCTTTTCAGGGGTTGCAGAGTCAAAACTCAGCAGCTTCAATGTGGTTACTTGCCCACACCCTCTGTACATAGACTATCTTCTAAGGTATATCACAAGTTAGTGGAAATAGAAGGCTTTAAAAGTTATAGTTGTGTATTAAACATACAGTTATCAGAGTGAATGTTGTTTGTGTAAAAACCATCAACATATTAAAGACAAAAGACAAGGTGACAAAATTAAACAAAGAGCAGGACAAAAAAAATCCCCAAGTCAACAACTTTTTTTTTGACACATAAAACTGAGATGCTTATCAAAGAGTTACTTCCCAACATTAGAAGCTAATATTTTACATCCATGAAAACATTTAAGTTTCTAGCAATGATTGCGTGTCTGTGTACAATGCAGAAAGCTAAAACTGTTCATGCTTCATATCTAACTACTTACACACACATCCTACAAGCTAATCTGTCAGGCAGTGACGCATTTCCTAATCTTAGCACCATAAAACCAGTTATTCCTTATTAGCACTGAACTACTGCACACACATGACAAAAGAATAGCAAATATTCCATTTGTTTTAGGTTAATGTTGTCATTTATGATTACATAATTTATGGAGCCCTAAACTTAAGTGGGGAGAGGACACAGGCGTTATTTACACCAGATACATGATGTCTAGACTATGACGTTTTGAGTGTCTCGTCTCTTTGCTGATATCTTGGAATAAAATCTCAAATCAGTGTGAGGGTGTACGATATCGCTCTGACACATGGCACAATGTACGCTGAACACATGGTGAACCGTAGCACTGTGATTCAGACAGGAAACTCTTCAGCAGATGCAAACTCTGTCTCGTGTCTCTAAGTGCAGCTTAGCAGGATATTCTTCCTTCCTGTCTGTAGTTTTTACTTTATACTGCAAATGTGTTATGAATATTATACAAGTAATTCAGACTTGTTTTGTAGATGTGACCTGAAGCAGTCACAGAAAATGAGAATGGTCAAAAAAAAATTTCAGCACCATCAACCGACAAAACCGTCCTGTATAGGTATATACAGTAAATTAAGGTGTTTGTTTGCTTTGGTAAACGTCTAATAAATGTCACTGTACTGAAAGTCATTAAATCCACTGTACTTGAAGGTGAATATTTTAACTCGCCATTCTGTATACAGCTGATTACAATTCATATCTGCATGACGGATTTATAAATACTGTTTGACACAGTGCTAAAATAACCGTAATGAAACTGTTTTTGATAATTATAGTAATTATCACGAAGCCAAGGTTGTAATTCAGAGTCCGAGATTACCATTTAGTTTCATTATGATGGTGACTCATAGAGTCATCATGAGATCAGACTCCATCTCAATCGTATGTTTATCTGTAGACAGGAACTGTAGATTTGGTCTGAGTGTGAAACAAGGACAGAACATGAAATTTACTGCATCTCTACAGTACATAAAAAACAAGATATTCTTTGTACGGTCGTCACGTTAAGTCATCACAAATTTAGCTCTGTTGTACTTATCAATTAAAGTTGTGCTTTATCGGTCTTAGATGTGTCTGCCTCCTGTATTGAACTGGGTTCAATGGCTGGGCTGCGTGCTAACCTCAACATATTAGCATGCACACAATTAGCATGCTAGTATGTTAATATTGAACATTTATATGCGTAATAAACCTGATTTGTTGCATGGATACGACTAACGAAAGATTTACTACAGAATCCACAACCCAACCTGAAGGTAGCAGGCATTGTTCAGCTGTTTCCTGAGCGCTGACATTACGCACACATTATTTATATACATGTACAGATGATGCACTTTATCTACATCTCTCAGAGCTCCTGCCTGCAGCACAGCCAGGTAGAGAACACAGGACGGCCCTGCTCTCAGCTCAACTGCTCCAGGTATACAGATAGCAGAGGTGAAGGAGGCAGAAAGTTTTCTTGCTTATTTACCACCTTGGTCTGACGTGAGCCATTGTTGTCAGTGCCTGAGGATCAAAAAAGGATATTAAAGCTGACTCTGGAAACATTCCACCTTTTAAGTTTGATATTTGTCCAACATTGTTGATCATATCTGTGCAGCTTCAGACACACGGAAACACACTTACTTGCAGAGGATAGGTCCATGTACTGGCAGATGGCATGAAGCAGCAGTCTCTCAAAGCTGAAGCACGAATACAAGCAACAGAGACATGACTTTTTACTTCTACCCTCCTCAGTTTTCCATATCATCGACACACTGGTTTAGCCGTAGAAAACCATGTTTTTCAGCACAGATCAAGAAATATAATGTTCTAGAAATGTTAATTTTATTAATAAATATAATGCAGGAAGCTCAGCTTGAGAAACATTTACTGTTTTAACACAGCACAAATTAAAGTCAATGTAACATAAGAATAAATGTATAAAGAAAGAGGTTTTCGACCTGCTGGCAAGGTTGGTTGTGTAAACTGAGTGAGGTTCAGCCTTGAAGAAGTTCAGAAGGCTGTTCTCAAGTAGTCCCAGAGTTCCCTGTGAGGACAACAGCAGCGTAAGTCACAGAGGATGAGAAATTAGACCTTTAATCATCTATGCATGTGCAGAGTTTGTGCTCCTAATATCCTACGGTTTTGAACTAATTGACTGGAAAACAAAACATCAGGAGTCACCATGACTAGAAAACTGGTCTAGGAAACTGAAACCCATTCATCAACTTAAGGAATGACTGATTAATTAACATGACCAATGAGTCTCACCAAAGGGATTTGCTTCCGTTTAAGAGTTACTCGCAACCTGCGATCAATTCTTTGGAAGCAGTCCTGAGCAGTAAAGGCAGGATATACTGTGAAGAGACATGTAATAATCAGCTAAGCAGCTCTACTTTGACAACTACCTGCTGACTGATACACTCACCATTCCTCTGGTCTTTGAGGAGGCGGCTGGTGCTTTTCTGCTTGGCTTCCTCCTGCTCAAGCAGAGACAACAACCTCTCTTGCTCCTCACCAGAGCAATTCATGAAGTCATTCCATTTCTAAGAAACAGGAAAATAGTTATAATAATAGTTATAACAATAATATAATAATAGTTAAAAAATAATAAATAAATAAAAATAAATCATAGTTAAAAAAGTTATCAGGTTAAATCTCCATCTGACGATGAAGCTTTACTGTAAATTAATGATGTGGAGAGTGCCAATATTTAACACTTTGCTTTTTTATTACATGTTTTTTATATATTTTTTATTTTATTATAAATAAATATCAAGAATTACTACAGCGTAACATGCCGTCAACTTATCTGTCAGGAAAAGACCTAAGGCGGCAGCTGACTGAGTAAGGCAGACATGTCTAAACAAAGGCCTTTTACCGGTATGTAGTTTCCGTTGGTGCAGGCTTCAGTGAAGATCGATGGAATAGCCGGGTTACTGCATACCTCCAGATCATCTTTGGAGCAGTCTTCCCTCTCAAGAAGATTATCAAGATAGCGTGCTGATTTCAGAGACAGAAGACAGCTCTGATATAAGCAAAGCTTGAATGAAGTATGAGAAAAGTCATCTATTCAACCTGAAAGCTATTTTCTACAGTTTGAGACCATTTCTGGCAGAATTCTTCTTGCAGTGGTCAACAGCATCTTCTAATATGATCATTGGAAATCAGAGCTTACTGTTTTCCAGTCTGCGGAGGCTCTTTTTGCCTTTGGCACGGGGAGTGAGGTCCGAGTTTCGGATGGCTTGATTGATAAAGAACTGCTTCCTTTTAGTGGGAGACACTCGCTTGGCAGGGGAGCTGGGAAGGGAGATGCATTTGCGCTCTTCTATCAGGCTGTGGAAACAAGTGGACAAGATTCTGTTTATCTGACTTGTAATACTTTAGTTAATAATTACATTGCCTTAAATATCTTTAAGTACGAGTAGTGATTACAGTCACCTGTAAATGTAAATGTTTAGTACAGAATACACAAACAGGTAAAAGGAGTGACAGTAAATTGTTCATATCAGACAGAACAGATGGTAAGGATATGAAAGAGTCCCATGTTAATGAACGACAACAAAACTAGTAGTAATAATACACAAATATTAAAAGGGCAAAGACATTTAACCAGACATCTCAGCTTCCAATTAAACTGTGGGGATGATAACCAAAATCAAACAGAAACACTGTATGAAGATGTGTCTCCTTGACTGTGACGTGTCCCGTGATTTACAGCCGCTGTACGATTAAATAGGTCACGGTTCTTCGAGACTCCTGCAGTAGCTTCAAATGTAGGTCAGTGGGTGGTATGTGAGGACCTCTGCTGGGGCTTCTGCTCAGCTGATGCTATTTTTGCCTGAGCCCTGCAGGTTGTAAGCAACACTACAGCAGCCTGATATAATGTAATCTGGGTTAGTTAGCTTTGTCACAACTAAGGCTCATCTCGATAAAACATAACGCTAAACCTGAGCGAACCTTGCTACCCCCTGGTAGCTGGGCAGAGGTTGTACTACAGGTTTAACAGGATGTAAAACGTGTAGTTAAACTTTCAGAGACTTCTGTAACTTGATGTGCCAACAAGGAAATAAATGCTGCATACTGTGGGGGAAGACGTGGGTTAGCAGGTTTTGGATCATGTGTTGGTAGAAACACCAACATACATTACTGACTACCATATTTCTATGCTTTACGCTCAAGATATGTCAGATGCTTGGCAAACCTAACGTTAAATCAAAGGTTTTGATAAGAGGTGACTGGCGAAAGAGCTGATTTAATTTCAACACGGTTCCAACTCCTGACATAAACTTAAGCCAATTAGCCAGTTATAAATTTAACTCTTTGTAAAGCCCGGCTAATGCTAACTATTAGATGTTTTACGTAATTATACGTAAATAATAGCTAATGCTAACTGACATGCTAGCATAACAGACCCGCAATTTTTACTTACATATAATCCTGTTCTTCATTATCATTCGTCAAAACCACCATCTTATTAGAGCAAACGGGCAGACCGATCTCACTGTACAGTCCGTGTTAAAAATAAACACGACTGGGGAGGAAAATTAAAAGTTAAAACAGGAAATGTTTGGGGGATCGAGCTAGTTAGCTAGCCAGTGTTCGGCTGCTAGCCTGAAGCGGAGCAAAATATGCAAAGATGGGAATAAGAGAAAATGAGGTCTCACTCTGTCTGTAGGTTCACTTCACTTGCTTTCTAAAATACATTTAAGTAACGTATGATGTGCATTTTTTGTTATTTTTTGAAGTTGGGATAATATTGAATTCCTTCATGGTCAAACCAAAATGTAGTACACTTGAGTTGTGCAATGAAGTTCAGGATATTTGTACATTTTAAATAGCTTAAATAAAAGAGATACTCATATAAATGATAAAAACATATACATTAAATATAAATCATACATCCCGTTGATAATCAATCTTCTCGTCAAAAAGTCTAACTAAAATTTGAATGAAAACAAAACTGCATCCACTATCTGTCGCCACGCTACGTTTTGCTTTCTTGATGTTGCAAAGATTTTTTTCCACTCATCACTGGAGTTTGTGTGGCTGTTACCATAACAGCCAGTTTAATGGGTCAGACCTAGTAATTGTTCTGAGCTCTCTGAGTCAGGAAGACAAAAGGATCTACAAAGTCTTAGGCAGAAACTCTGGTAGAATTTGAACATATTTGTTCTTCTTAGAGAGATGTTTGAAAAATATCAAAAAACATTCACTAAGGTGTTTTTATATACATTTCAAAATGGATAAAGAGCGAAGAAAATCAGAAAAGACAGAAAAAAGAGAAACACGTGAAGCGGGGACATGTCCGATGACTGTGCGTGAAGTGAAGATATTAATCCCCAGGAGGAGGACTGTGAGGCCGAGGATTCAAGTTTTCCCAAGGAAAAGCGGCTCCATCACAGAGAAGGCTTCAACTACGTGTGTGACATCAGGAAATACAATGAAGATTTACGTCAACCTAATGCCTGTTTTGGCTTCAGCCAAGGAGGAGGAGGAAGAGGATGATGTGAACAGCTGTCCAACTGAAAAGGAACCAGGAAACAGAAGCAAAAATAATCCATCTGTCGCCAAATCAGTGGACCTGAAAACAAAAAATACTCACACGGCATTAATTTCAAGTTTGGCAACTGAAACCAAACAATTACCTCCTGGTTTGGTGCTGCCACCTTTAACTCAACCTAAACCAGATCACCAGGAGAACAAAATACGCTTTACACCTCAGCCTCCTATCATGTTATGTGAGCAACCAGCAACCATCTGTTCAAACATCACAACTAAAGGCAGTGATGATGGCGATGGCAGGCTGTGGATAGACAATCCTCTGCTCTCGAGAAGTGTAAACAGGAGTTGTTCATATACTAACACTAAAGCAGTTAACAGAAGAATTTGCATGTTCTTACTTTTGTAGAAATTTCAACTCTTTCATCTCTGAGCAAGAAAATTCAAACTGATGGGAATTGATTTTGAATTTTCTTTTCAGACAATTGTAATTGTCTGTTCCTTCTTGTTTTCTTCTCCAGAGATCTGTTGAGTTTTGTCTTCCTGACATCTCCTTGTCCAGTCTGGATGCCCTGCTGCAGACAGTCACACAGAAACTAGCAAGGAAGAGGAGAGGCACTGACATGGCACCATGGGGTCGAGTCCACTCTGATCAACTCCTCGTGGCTGGCAATGAACACCTGAAGGAGCACAATGATCGCTGCAGAACAGAAGGCCACCAGTAAATCTCTAACCTTATCTAAATCTAACATCTTATATTGTCAAACGTATTTAGAGATAGGGGATAAGGGTTATAAATATTTTGCAATGTTGTAAATATGTTCAACATTTAAATAATGGCATGTAACACACCGTGTGGTTATTAATGTTTGTATCAACAAGAAATCTAAGATTATCATAAAGAAATTGCAAATTGTATGAAATGTCTTCATAAACGTTCTCAAATAAGGCTCCATGATGTGTTATAAACCATTAAAGGCTTGTTCACTACTTATAAACTGCTAAACACCTGTTATCTTTGTTGGAACAGTGTTGCAGCAATTGCTCCATCAATGCCTGGACACAGTGTGAAGAGCCATATGAACCTTCCTCCACTTGTTCCTCCACCCACACTCATCCTCACCATGACGAAGAAAAGCTGCTGACTTTCAATGGGAAACAGACTCACAACGTACAGTACTGTACAGGAAACCATATATGTTTATTTTACTCCAGGAGAAAACATACAGTCATACACCATTTTTTTTCTTTTTACAGTAGCATTTCATGAGTATATGATGTACATCTTATAATATGTACATACATAGATTACTTCATCTTCAAGTAAAACTGTTCAAGCATAACACCTTAAAGCTACATTCGGTGGTACAGTGATTCGAGACATCCAACTTAAAGTTTACATTTCAATACATTTAACCATTCATGTAACAGTTTGAATTTTGGAATAAGATTTTTTCAAATAATCTTATGGCTTTTCAGTAGTTAGCTGTAACAATCTTCTAATTACTATTAGAAGATTACTATTACTATATTATTACTATTAAAAAACACTGACAAAAAGTATTCTTTTTTATGAGTATACAGTAGTCAATTATTTTTCCTATTTTTTTTTAAACTGTCTCATATTTTCAATTAATCTTGTGAAAAATAAATGAGGTTTTCAGTAACCAAAACCACTACTTAATAACAAATGACATAAAATACAAAATAAAAAGAAAAAGAAAATGACAAAAAAATAAAAATAAAAAAACAAAAATTTACTTACTAGATTTTCTAAAGACATATAGTGATGAACCTGGATCAATAACTTTCTCTGTTGCACTTTCTACAGCATTTTCTTTGTTTTAAAGTGCTTTCTGCAAAAATAAATATTAAAATGTAAGATGGCTAGTGATCGAACCCTGAGGGATGCCATCCACAGTTTTCAAATTCAGCCTAAGATCATACATTAAGGGTAAATAAACTAGATCTTTGGACTGATAATGTGAGAAAGAGAGGACACTGTAGAATGAAGCTAAAGCTCTGTTAACGTCTGAAAAGGCACCAGAGCTATTATCAGGGAGCAGCAACTTGAGGAGGCTGAAGGAATGAATTTACCTTCATTGTTGTCCTGTGATGATCAAGCGATCGATCGAGGGAAGACTGAGCCAATCAACAACAATAGAGTTTTGTATTTCCACCTGCGTCCTCCTGTGTTGCCCCAGTAGCTTCACAGTGCACTGTCCTGTGTGCTGCTGCCCACTATAAAAAGTGCAGAAGGATCTTTACTGGAGCTCTCTGCTTTACGCTTGGAACCACCAGATTTGCTGGATTCTCCCTGAAAACCAGCATTACTGCTACTCGAGCCACTACTGCTCTTCCGACTCCTCAGCGACGCTACTTCTGGCTGAGGCAGTCTTGTCATGGCTGTAGACTTTGCCTGTTTTGATTTACCCTCTTTGAGTTTGTTGTCAGATGATTTGTCTTGCTGAGGACTCTTGCTTGACCCAGGGGGGGTAACTGGTGGCTGTGTGTGGATGGTGGGAGGGTTAATCCTGGTGGGCCCTGCAGTCTGGTTGGTCTGCGCTGCCCCATTGCTGATGACCACATGTGTAAGACGATCGTCATCAGTCTGTTCTTTTGCAAAGTTGACAAACACCTGTAAAAATCAAACAGACATAGCATGAGTTTAATAAATCAACACAACGGTGTAAAATGGATTTTTGTGGTCAATGATCTCACCTGGTCCAGGGTGGTCTGTGAAACAGAGAAGTCAGTGATGCCGAGCTCCTCATAGTTGTTGGCCAGCACATCAAAGACACGGGCCAGACAGCAGGCGTGTGAAGGCAACTGGTACTGCTGCACGTTCTGGTGGCGCTCCTTCAGCTCGATACACGGGAAAGAGTTCTTCATGTAGCTGCTGACGGGACACGACTCAGGCGTGGATTTGGATTTACATGTAGTGTCAGCTAGGCGAAGAATGATGGTGTAGCCATCACCAAACCTCAAAGACAAACATGACAAAAACACAAAAGCAGTTTGTTTCCACAGTGATTCCGTAGAATGTATCGGGTAAATTAGTTTTTAAGAGTTTGATAAAACATAGCTTTGGTAAACATTTGTAAGAAACGTGTAGTGTGGTTACCTGTTCTTCAGGTGCTGTACAGATCCAAGACACTGGAACCTGCCATTGACCATAATGGCCATTCTGGTGCAGAGAGCCTCACATTCCTCCATACTGACAAAAACAATAATAATTGCACTCTGAGGAAACTCAAGACACATAATGTGATTTGTAAGTCTTTTTGATGAATTCTATCCCAATTTAATTGTTCATCACATAACAATTCTGTGGTTCAGCTTCTCCTACTTTACCTGTGGGAGGTTAGAACCACAGCCCTTCCCTCTTTGGTGACGCTGAGAATGCAGTTCCATAAAAACCTTTTGGCTTTGGGATCCATACCAGTGGTGGGTTCATCCTAACATGAAAGCCAAAATCAAAACAAAGTTCATGACATTAAAAGAATTTAAGGATTTTAAGTTTTATTGTTTGACTTTTATTTAGGTTCATAAACAGCTTCTTAGCTTTTGACCAAGTCAGATCCTCACCAGGAATATAACAGGTGGAGAGCCGATGAGTGAAATAGCTGTGGAGAGTTTCCTTTTGTTGCCTCCGCTGTAGCCTCCAGCCTGTCGCTCAGCATACTGAGTCAGCCCAAGCTTACTCACGCCCCACTGCGCCACCTACAGGACACAAGAGATGCCACAGTGTATCGTTCACCCATTTTTTTGTAAAAACATTTATTTTCGCCCCCTTCAGATCTAGCTGGTGTCTTAAGGTTCTCACAATGTGCTTTGGGTTCATGGTGTGTTTTCTTTATCCTACCTTAGAGACCGAGGCTTCTTGAACCCCCCGTAGACGTGCATACAACTCTAGATGTTCTCGACCTGTCAGCAGGTCACAGATGGCATCAAACTGTGGACAGTAACCCATCAGTTGGTGGACTCGCTCCATCTCTGTCAACACACTATGAAACACAGAAAGTGTCACACCGTGTCGTTACATCAGGACACACTGAAACTCATCCAGAAAGCTAATATCTGTACCTGTACTGGTTGAGGAAAGCTTCTCCATAAGTGATCGGAGTGTCACCAGTCAGCATGCGGAACGTTGAGGTCTTTCCTGCACCGTTCACCCCCAGCAGGCCAAAACACTGGGGAAACAACACCATCAAAAAGGTTAAACTGTTTAGGGGGTTTTTGTTGTACAGGCTATATGATGTAATGTGTGTGTTGATGTATGAAATGTCTCACCTCACCACGGGGAATCCCCAGGCACAGGCGATCCACCGCTGGCTTCCTGCCTGCTTTATACACCTGCAAAACAAAGCACCGATGCGACAGCAACAGCATGTAACAACTGCTACTCTGCTGTGTAGGATCCATATTAACGACAGCATCTCTTCATTATCTCTGTACCTTGCTCAGGTCGATCATGGTGAGGATGTCCGAGTGCGCTTCGCCACCTTTCACCCTCTCCCTCTCTCTGGCGACGTCTTCATCCTCTGGACCGAGGGGAGGCATCACATGTTCAGCCCACCACGGCCTAAAAACACACACATTTAATTTACAACAGTTGAACAATATTTTGTAATTCAGCAAAAAATGCCTTCCGAACTGCACTGTACAAAAGCAATGCAGGCAAGCAAGCATGAAGGGAAGGAGCAGAAGCTGTTTCCTGTCTTTTGTGAGAGCTTTTTTGAAATTTACCTGAAGCGAATGAAAAACTTGTACTGTAGTAGAACAGTGAAGATAAAGAAGACGACACCCTCAGCTGCCATGGCGAATAGGTTCTTCCCAACGACGTCCCACTGAAGAGGCTCCAGGTTTGGCTTTGTGCCTGTAGAAGGAGGAAACACTAGATTTCCTCATGCATGGTTGCTATACTGAAGGTTGTATAAATTCTTAATTATTGATAGAATGGTTGAAAATGTTTCGTCAGATAAAAATGAGCTGTAAGCATTTCAAGTGAGTAAATTATGAATAAATAATAAACACATCTCTATCTATTCATCCATAAATGAAGAGTTACCAAGTCGCTGGAAAGCATCAGCCATGGCCTGGTTCTTGGCCATGTCAATGAGGCCTCGTCCCAGACAGAAATGAGGGAAGATGAGAAACACCTTCTTCAGGATTCTGTTAACTTCGTTTAGATGCTGCAAAGACAATATGATGCAGAATGGGCTGAGGACGATTAAGTAACAATACAATTCATTATACCATAAATCATCATCACAAATCATTATATTAGTGATGTCATTTAGTGTAGTTCTCACGAAGCTTCACACTAAAGCAGCAGCAGAATTGAATGAGAAGAGTGAGGTAATGTTGTGGTTCGTTGTTTACCTCATCAACAAATAGTTCCAGGACGAAGGTGGCGATGCTGCCATTGATTCCTATAAACAGGTTGATGGATGTAAGGACTACATAGGCCGTGCTTGGGACTGTGAAGATGAAGGATGCTGGGTACATCAAGGGTGTTATGGACCACCTGAACAAGCAGAGAAACCTTTGTAACAGACCATGAATCAAGGAGGAACAGAGAGACACAAGATGGCATGCATCTCATTTTAGAAAACTCTACTCAACTCAGATGTTGCAACTAGTCAGATTCAGTCAGCGGTGCACAGCCAGTGAACTCAACCTACCCATAGAGTAGCAGGAGCAGGATGAGAGCTGGCAGGTTTTTCTCAGAGACATACGACTGCTGCTGGAAACTGATGAAGATCAGCACCACCATGGTGGCAGGGACGGCGTAGTTTAACTGAGGAAAGGACTGAAACGTTATAGTAAAGGAAAATGCACATTTAAGATGAATGCTGTCCTGAGAACTGACCATGTCCCAGGTGAAGTTGGTAAGCCAGTAAAGGACCGGTTTGACCCCACTGACAAACTGAAGGTGTTTGGCTTTGCTGACTCGCTCTTCAATCAGAAAAAGGACGAAGCTGGCTGGTACAAAGGACATGGCAAAGATCACGCAGATAGCAACCAAAACATCCACTGATGTGGTCATCCTAAAAGGAAGCGCCAAAAACAAGCTGAATTGAAGCTTCACATTAATCACAAAGTTACCTAAGACAGTCATAACAATGCAACGAGTGCCAGCTGAAAGGAATTCATTAGTTGGACTAAAGCGAACCCACATGGCCATCTCAGTGAGTTGCTCCTTGGTGAGGTTGAGGGGGTGATTGTAGGCAGTGATGCCGTGTCTCCTCCTCTCTGGACCCGGTGGAAGGCTTGCTCTCAGCAGGCCGTTGTTCATTATGTTGACAAATGACACCATGGCGTGCCATCCTTTGTTATTATACCACACCTGGAAGAAGCATAGACTTTTTAACATTTGAACATAAATTGCTGAAGTAACAGGTGGACACGGACATACACTGTTACCTTGACGTTGTTTGGACTGTTCAGTCCTCCTAGAAAACCTGGCAGCTGGTTTAGAAGACGATCCAACGAACTGTTCTGTGACGAAGCAAATGACAAATCACAAGTTCAGAGGAACAGGAAGATGGCAGGACTAGTTAAATTGATCTCCTTGTACCTGGGGCACTCGGTAACGAGTCCTGATTGTCATGATTGTTTCTTGGACATCATTAATCTGTGTGGCACTGCCCCCAAGAGAAAAACCTCCATATCTGCAGCACAGAAATGAAACATAGCTAATACAAATGTGCTAAGTATAATAAATTTAATTAGGTACATTATGTAGCTCACAATCAGAAGACTAAGGTCATGGAACTGTAGCCATTACATGTTATACATAAATATTGTTGAGTTTACCTGAATTCATTCACCCACTTCTTGGTTTTGAGGCTGTAATTGACATAAGAGAAACAGTAAATCTTTCAGAATCTGAAGGAAACAGAAAAGCAGTCTCACATCTCTACATGGATAGTTTGACCATTTCTTTCACTGGGAACGAGAAGATGCTAGTTTTAAAATTGCTCAAACTCTCCACACAAAAGAAGATCAAATAAAAACCCCAAGTGATATTTAACCTCTTTTACTGTTTGTGTGTTTATTGGCAAACCTTTTCTTAAGGATTTGAGGGTAGGTCTTCACCAGGTAGTCAGAGATGTTATAACTAGTCAGATTTTGTAGGATGTCTCCCGTCTGTCTCTTCATCTGAAAATTTGAAAGATTAAATTGCTGTTTAACTGAAGAACCAAATAAAGATACACTCACAGTTTACAGTATATCAAACCTGCAGAAACAACTGTTAATAAATTGTTAAAGCTGAAGGAAATGTACTTATTTACTTATTTGGCTTCATATTCAATTTAATCTTATTTACCTGCAGTAGACAGATCATGTAACACTACGTTAATCATGATGTGACCCCACACTGACCTGTGGAGGCGGCAGTCCACCAGCGCCCTGTGGGCAGTCAGGGAGCATCCGACGGATTTCCTCTGTGCTACACTTGCATTCAGGAGACGGTCTGTCTTTGCTCCAGTTGCCTCTGTTTAACATCTCCCAGGTAGAGAAAGCGACATGTGGACGCATGAAAAGCCCACCCCGCTCAACTCCACACACAGTCCTGCAGCAAGGCAAGATGTCAACAAGGCGACTGTAAGATGTACTATGATCAAAATCTGAATTTATTTCAATTCAGATTTATAAATATATTATAATAACGTGATCTAACGTCGAAAGGGACTGTCTTACGTGCTGTTGTCCTCTTGATCCATCTCCATGCACCTGGTACCAAAACCTGGCTGATCAAGCAGAGCTTCCAGGAGATTTTCCATTTCAGGGTTCCCCGGGGCATCATTGCTTAAAATATTCAACGAGATATGAGAAACCTTTCACAGTAACAAACCTTCACCTTCTGAGCACTTGCTTTTGGGTATATGTAATTTGTGGCAGGCAGTGGAATCAACTGTGTCGTATCAGGTCATGGAGAAGAGACCCACCTGAAGAAAGTGTATTGTTCTCCATACATCCAGGGTTGCAGCTGCAGGGCGGGGTACTTCCCAAACGGAGGTACGATGAGGCTGAACAGCAGGGCCACCAGCACAAACACAGCAGGCAGAACAATCTGAAGCACAAATCAACCTTTGAAGTGTTCGAATGAATGATGATGTCCTTGTCCTCATTGTGGGAACCACAATCACCATTAGTGGATTCTAGAGATTATGGCTGCGCAACAGCTGTTTTTATCTTTACCTGTGCGATGAAGCCCCTGCGGCTCCGCTGAGCGTACAGCCAGCGTTTGATGAAGAGGGCTCTCAGCTGCTGCCAGGTCAGCCACCAGCCTGTCAGAGGGACGCCACCCCGGCCGTCTCCCCTCAGCGGGTCTGTCTCCTGTGGCTCTGCAAAAAGAAACGTCACACAGTTACAGGTGGATAGTAACACATTTCTACTGTACATGTATCTAATCTGCAGGAGAAAAAGCTAATTACTGCATTTAAACGGTATTTTTATTTGGAAGTATTTCGAAGGTACCTTGCTTACGAAGCCTTTTCCTCCCTGGCAGCATTATGAAATGAACAGTTACAAATGACGGAAGAACGGACTCATTGTGACACTGTGTGGTATGAATACAGTGTGCTTGTGAGTGTCAGCGCACACCTGTCTCTGCTTCTTCCGCGTTTTGTCTCTCCTCCCTCTGACCGGCTGAACGCTGTCGGCTGCTGGGAGATCGAGCCCGTTGGTCTGGTTCCGCGTCGACACCAGTTTCCTCTGCCACTCTCAAGAAAATCTGGAAACAAACAGAATGGTGATGAGAAACAACCAGTGTAGTTCTGTTTGATAGTACCAGGGAAAAGGACACAGAAAATATGAGGTTGCTCCAGGAGAAAACACAACTGGACAGAGCTCGTAAGTCTAAAAAAACAATACAAGAATTCAGTAGTTTTGCCCAGGCTTCAATGTTTTAGGCCTCTTAAATCTAAGAAGTGCTAAGTGCTAATCTGATGCTAACGTTAAGCCCATTATAAGCATGGCTCCTCTACAAATATTTAGTTCTCCTGATACAACCTGGCTAAGATGCCACAGATTACAATGTGATACGTTTCCACACTATTACTACTTTATGCATCTGTGGGCTGCAAGTACATGTAATTTAAGGCAGAGGACACCTTTTTAAATAGGCCAATTCTACTGACCTATGATCTATGAATGTAAACATGATGTTCACCTCCTCTAGTGTGCTGTCTGACAGGCCATAGCTACTAATGCCCAGCTCGGGTAGCCTGTGATCCAGTTCAGCCAGGAAGACGGCTAGGCTGCTGTCTTTGGCAGCCGCCTGTGGCAGGTTGATCACGACCTCGCGTCCTGACTCCTCCACCAGCCTTGCGCCTGGGATGTAATGCTGAGCCAGGGAGAGCAATGCCACGAGATCTGCCAGAAATGGGATATTCAAAAGGTGGAATATGAGCTGAACTAGACATTATACTGATTCTTGCTGAAAGAATGACCAACGACTGCATCTTTCTAACGTTCATCTAGCAAACACTCACATGAGCTGTTCTCCTCACTTCCCAGCCCTGTATCATCACTCATGGATGACTCACTGTCCTGAAACACAACAATGACACACCATTGCAGGAACTGGATCGCTTAAAGATAATATGCAAAAAATAAGTATGTAGATAAAAAACACATTTGTGTTTGTGTGTGACTTTTTCAGACCTTGAGAGGAGGCAGCTTGTTGGTACTGACACTGGTGCTGGTGGAGATACTGGTATTGCTGGGAGTGCTGGTCTCCAGTCCTTCCCTTTTCACCACAGTGAGGTAGTAGCCAGTGCCAAGTTGGGATTTGAGGAAAAGTGGTGAGCCACAGCAGCATAGCTTTCCCTGAGAGATGATAGCGATACGGTCACCTAGCAACTCTGCCTCATCCATGTAGTGAGTGGACAAGATGATGGTTCGGTCTGACAGGGAAGAACAATAACAGAAGAAAACCTGTGTAAACGTTCCTTGGACTTGTTGCCTATTTACAGTATAAAGTATATAATGTAGGTGTGCTCATTATATTAACTATTAACCCTGGAAAAAGGTCTGTCCAGATCAGTGTTTAGGTCTCCTGCAGCTTTTGGTCATTTATTCTTTGATGAAAAGTTTCAAATATTATAATGTTTTGTAATTCTCCAATTAATGTAATCTAGATCAGCATTAGATTGCACACAGCTACCTTTGTTCCGTTAATTGCACAGTAATTTATACTCCTATATGTAATTTTGATTTTGACAGAATCAATTGTGTTGAAACTTAAAAAAATTGCCACACACCTTTACGGTATTTGAGCAGTAAATCCCAGATGCCTCTGCGAGAGTAGGGATCAACACCAGCAGTGGGTTCATCCAGAACGACCACTTTAGAACCTCCAACAAATGCTATTGCGACAGACAGCTTCCTCTGCATCCCACCTGACAATAAAAGGGTCATATAAACACATGTACTGTATCAGGAGAACTTCACACGTAAAGCAGCTTTACCAGAGAGATTTTTGGCCTGTTCATGCCGCTTGTGCAGCAGTCCAACATCATCGAGAAGCGTGTCCAGCTCATCTCTAACTTCTGCTTCAGTCAGACCCTTCATGCATCCATAAAACCACACATGCTCCTCCACAGTGAGTCTGTGAGAGATGCACACAGACACAGTCAGCTAAGTTTCCTGCTCACTACTGTACCAGACCTGTAGACACAGTAGAGACAAATCCTACATGTCAAATAGAACGTTGTGTTGAGGACAAACTCCTAAGTTCCTCCGAATGATGTCCATGTCATGGCGAATGTCCAACCCCTTGATGTAAATGGTCCCAGAGGTCGGTGGGAACAGACCAGTCAGGACAGAGCTGAAAATATTTGTTAAAAAAGTACAATGATGCCTTTAACAGATTACAAACACAGTAATTGAGTGGTAGTGACAGCAAGATCCTTCAGCTCTCAGTTGTACTTACATTGTGGTGGTCTTGCCAGCTCCATTGTGGCCGAGGAATGACGTGATCTGTCCCTCGTAGAACTTCAGGTTGAGGTGGTTCACAGCAAGTTTGGCTCCATTTTTGTAGATTTTCACCAGGTTCCTGATGCTTACGCCCAACGTCAGGTTACTAGGTTCAGCCTCGATGTGATCTGATCACAGAAACCAAACGCATTCATGAGACAAATGTATGTAAACAATGGGAGTTTAAAATACATAAAGTAAGCAGCATCTGAAATCTCACACCTTCATCTTGTTCTGTAGGTGCTGGTGGGATTGGCACGCCTGCCTCTAGGGGAAGCCTAGCCCAGTAGTTCAGGTGGAAGATAAAGTACCAGGGTCTGGGGATCCCATACTCACCTGTTTAGGACACATATGTTTAGGATTTATTTTTATATAAATGGAAAACTTTCAATAATTCTCTTTTCAGCATAAACATCTCCCTTGCTGTCAGACAAATAGTCATACCAGGGAACACAGTTTCAATGTACCAAGCTGCAATGGCATAGATGAAGGCGTCTACGTAGAGCATGCCTATGGAAGTAGAGAAATTGTACGAGTCTCCTTCCACCAGGCTGGACTGCAGGTTGTTCCATTGGATGCCCACCCCTTGCTCCTCGTACTGAGAAAAATACTCACAGCCAAACCCGAAAGCCACAGGGGAGAGGAAGCTCTGAGAAAACAGGCACACACTATTACACATGTTCAATTTATCACACAGTTTGGGGGGCATTGAGTTCTAGATTTCTATAATAGTCTTTTGACCCACAGCAAATATTTTGTGTCTGGTTTTGAGGTGGTCTCTCCAGGCAACACACAGTACATAGGGCAGGTAGAGGCTGAAGTATATGAGGCCGCCACAGGCAGCAGCTAGATTGGCCTTGGAGAAGAATGTACTGATGAGGAAGCACTGCATGATGGTGGCAGTGGCAAATGCCATTAGGAAGAAAAAGACAACGGCTGGGTTGCTGTAAGGCAAAATGTCACCCCACTGCAAGAAAAAGGATGAGGATGATTAGTTCATGCCCAGAGACTAATTTTTAAACGCTCATTACTTGCCGCTATTCTGAGACAGTGGGTCGTCTTCTTACCTTGAGCAGAGCAATAAGCAGAGCTGCAGAGATCAGGAAAGGCACAATGCTGCTAATGAACCAGCTGAGCCACAGGCTTCCTGTGCCAAGACCCATGATCCTCATGGTTTCCTTCAGCCTTGCCTCCTTTTCGTACACCACGCCTTTAATGATCATGGCCACCGTGTAGATCCAGGCCAGAGTCATGAAGAGAGGCAGCGAACGGTTCAGCACCCGGAGGAAACTGTGGCATAGAAAGGAAAAATCAGACCCAGCATTTGGTCTTTAGTCCTGTGAAATAATTACATATAAATAAACACAATTCAAAAGGAATCCAGGAAAGGTAAGACCTATTAAACATATAGTCACCCAAAGAGACATGAACACAAATGCAGGCATCAGTTACAAGGTCATAAAAGATATTAATATCCCATTATTATTCTGGAACAGTTTTAAAAACATCTAAAATAAGCGAAGACTCACACATCGTCCACATAGCAGGGGTAGGGCATCTGCTGGATGTAGATGCCCGTGGTATGCTTAACCCCGGTCAGGACTCGGCTCACTGCTCTCTCCACCAGGTCCTGGATGTACACAAACCCGCCCCAAATGTAGCGCATGTCATTAAAAGGGTCGGCTGCTGGGCCAGGGTCCCAAAACCTGAGAAACACGATACAACAAAACAAAAACTGTTGTTAGTTGTTTAAAAAAAACTGAACTCCTCTTCTATACATTAATTACAATGGAATAATCTAGAAACAACTGTAGAGAAGCTTTGGTGCATCCTCAGCACCTGTCTTTGATCTTGTTGGTCCGAGTGACATCATCAATGTCCATTCGAATCTTATAGGTGACGTGGGGGGGCAGGTTGTGGGATAAAGAGTTGGGCAGCACAAAAACGACACCTGCCCAGAACTCCCTGTTCTCCAGTAGCTCCAACGCTCTGTCAACCAGATGTCCCTCAGTCTCCAGCCCCTCCAGCTTGTTTGGAGAGAAACACTGCAGGACATCGACAATGGTGAATGACAGGAAACTGCAAAGTACAATGTACCAGTTTGGAAAATAACACAAAAAGTAGGCTGTCAGATAAGGAAAGAACCTCAGTGACTTGTGAAATTGTGCCAATGCTGTGGCTGATGTCGTTGTAGATGTCCAGCCACGTAGCAGGAGCTTCAGGCCTCCTAGGAGCGTCTGCTGAGGGTGTGGACAGGAAACGTGCGATTCGGGATGCTGTCCACGTCGTGTTCTCCAAACGCATGTTGACCAGTACCGCCAGCTCGGGCCGCCTCAGTAAATTCTGTTTCATACAGAATTAATTTAGATGTCAAAAAGGATGTTTTTAACAGCAAACATTCTCTGAAAGCAGCTCTGAGTCCGACCCGCAGCAGCTGGACCTCCACGCTGCTCTCCATGTAGCTCTTGATCCTTGGCCCCACCTCCTCCCAGGCTTCATTCAGCTCTTGCAGGAGCTTCAGGTCTGTGAAGGTCTTGTTCACCTTAGACAAACACAGCTTACTGTTAGATTTACTAGAGAAAGTTACACAGAGAACACTTACAAAAGCCTTACAAACACCAATATGGTTTTTACAGCAGGCTTGTTGGTTCTGGACCATTTGAACCTTTACCTCATGTCCCATGCAAACTTTTTGCCTGACTACATTTTAATCGCTAACAGTCAGAATGTTTGGCTGAGGTACCTCTTTCATGACTTGTTGTACTGCAGGAGTGTTGGGTGTGTACAGCAGTTTTCCAATGAACAGAGGTTTGATTCCTCGCCACACAATGCGAGACAGAGGGTTAGACTCCAGACCCTGGATCAAACCTTTACAGAACGGAGCTGCAGGAAGCACAGAAAACAGCACATGGGACAAATGTTAAGTCAAAAACACAACCAGTGAAACAAAACTCTGATGATTTAGATTTAAAGAATTCTTAGTGTGGAATTATCTGTAAGACAAGAAATCCTTCACACACTAAATGGTTGACAGCTTCAAAACCAAACTTATAGAATATAAACACACATATTCATCCATATACAATGACACTTAATGACAGCAATAGTACTACACAGAACTGGAATCAACAAACTCTCTTACTGGTGTGGTTGTCGTGGTCCAGGTCAATGTCCTCTGTGCCATTTTTGCCTAAAAAAGACTTTACGTCATTGTCTTCATACCAGTTGAGTGATGGGATGCGCTCGCCACCAAACTCAGGGTGGCCACACATGATCCTTGAGAAAGCTTGGAAACTCTCTCTGGGCATCGCGGTGCGATTCTCTGGAGACAGGAGACGAAGAGCAGCGCTCATTTCCGCAAAGCTGGAGAGAGACGAAAACTGGGAAAAGACATGAAAGGTAAAAACTTGCAGAAAAAGAAAGAAAATACAGAATCCTTTCAGTTCAATTTAAAACTTAACATAGTTGAATCAAAACTTTCAGAATTATAGAAAAACACAAAAAATCCATTAATTTTCCATACATAATTTATTATTTTTTCCGATTCAGAAAATGTGATCAGCTTCAAGTTCTTACATCATCCATGAGAACAGCGAGCTCCTGGGAAACTGAGGTGACGGCCTGACTGATGAGTCTGAGGTCTCCGGCATTAGAGATCAGACGGTCTCTCTGACGGGAAGGAAAGACAATGTTGGTATTTACTTTAATATTTACAAAAAGAAAGATTCTTTTCTCAATTATATCTACCGTAAAGAATTTGGTAAAGTCCAGCTGAGTTAGAAAGAGGCGTTCTGCCTCACGCAGGATGTCAGCGGGCAGGTCACACAGCTGAGTCTGAAGATCATGTGCAACTGCCTGACCTCCGTCCACAGTCAGAAACTGTCCTAACATGCTCGCATTACACACCAGGTCCTTCAGCTGCATCTGAGCACCAGCCAAAGAAACCTACATGACAGAAAATACTGTTACGCACTACATTTACAGGAATAGGAAAATAAAATAACAATCCATCTTTCATCCGTCCTCTCATAGTCTTTTTAAGTATTAAACACAATTCACAGTGGATATCGCACCTGAAAGTTAAGATGGGCTTTCATCAACTGGTCCACAGTCACAGGAGACAGACTGCCATTGGTCCGAAGGAATGTGGAGAATGTCTCATTGGCTCTCAGGTAGTCCTCCACTGGCAGGTCTGAAGAATCAAAACCAGTACATCTATTATGACATATTTTTAAACTGATCTTTCAAAATCGGTTGTTAGAACAGTTTGGTACTTTTTATTCTAGAATCAAACAGCAGCATGACTTCAGCTGCTTTAATTGATCACATTGTTCATCTGAGGCAGTCGTGTAACTTAATCTGTCCACAGCATGTAGGAGATAACAGCCTCTGTGCTGCCTTCACAGCAGCACTAAATGGCCTCATTCACACAGTAACTCGACACCTACTCCATTCATTCAAAATACAGTAAATCAGTTCACAGAGTTTACTGGAACAACTTTAAGCTTGGAGTCTACAAGCAGAATTGGATTATGAAAAGATTTAAATGAATTGGGTTGAAATCATTAAACACAATTTACACACATGGCATCAAACCTTCTTACTTTCTGGCTTGTTGCTTTTACAATAAGAAAAATCTGCCACCTGAATAGGATGCCTGTTTAAAGTACTGTACTTATTGGTGTTTATGCAACATTTGTCAGTAAAATGTCAGTTTAGATAGATTTAAGAGGGGTTTTATACAAACTTGGCCAGGCTCCAGGTCTTTCTCCCAGCCGTTGTACACTTTCCATCAGGTCCTGAAAGCTCAATAAGCTCCGGTTTCCACTGTAGGACAGAATAGTGTGGACATCCACCAACAGGCGAGATAGTCTAGGGGAGATTTCAACAAAGGCTCTTACTGGGACAAACAGGCAAACAGAAGGTTTGGTTCAAAAGCAAAGTCAACTTCCCTTTCCAGACTCTAATGTCGGCTTAATTCAGCTTTAACTTTGAATGCAACTATTGCAATGATTATTTTAAAGACAAGCTGTAAATCAAAACTTATAAAAAATATTATTCTGAACAATTTAAAACATCTTCTTGGAGTCCAGCGTATGTGTTTATCTGAAGGATGATTGTATCACTAAACAATAATTCTCTGCTAAGCTGCACTGCCCCAGACAGCTCTGCACGTGTTCTTCTCTAGTTTACCTACATGGAGTTGTCGAAGTTGCCAACTTGGCCTGGTGTCTCCCCAGGTGTCGAGCTGTGGAAGCACGGGTTGTTGATGTTGCAGATAATACCCTGAATCCAGGGCAATGTTCCAGCTGATGGCAAGGCCTTGTTTGGAAAGTGGCCTACAAGCAAATGGAAAAAACACAAACGAATCTGTGAAAGGAGATTAAGCAGAGACAAAAAACCAATAAGGACACTGTGGTACTGATCGGATCAATAGTCCGAATGACTTTGGCCACTTGTCACATTACAGTAATGCAGAATTTCTCTCTAATGTTAAGAACGCAACAGGTCAAGAAACAAGTGTGCGTGCACAACACAAGATTCTCTCTCAGCAAGGTAATCCTCTTTTGTTTTTTGGCAAACGTTCACTTTTCAGACCAGTATGTGTGTCTGCATGGATGGAAATGACATAGGAACACTCACATTGGCTCTGTTTGTAAGGAGGGTGGGAATGACGAACAGAGATGAGAATGACAAAGAGGAAGAGGGGCCAAAGGAGCTCGATGATCAGCTGGATCTGCAGGAAAAGAGAACATACGTACAAGATGTTACCAGTACATTTTATACACTCACTGGTATAGTGGTATAGTAGCAACCAGAAGAACTATATCAAAATACCATCATTAGCAGGGCCCTCGCTAAAACTGATGCAGTAAATGTTAGTACTACTACCTACAATTAAAATATTCTTACAGAATAACCAATCATTTTTATTTTTGAGTGAGGAGAAAACATTTCCACCTTGTTCCTCCTGCGATACGCGACATTCTTCCAGAGCAAGAGGAAAAGTTGTCTGAAGTACCCCATCGCTCTCAACAGCTTCCTGCCATGATGAGATCCTGGAAAACACACATAGATGGAGGAAAGCTGTCGGCACTGTGTTCAAGTTGCCAGATGTTTCTTTTCCATCAGTACTTTGGATACTGGTGAGACATGTGTTGACCTTTCTTCTATCGATGGGACAGGTATGTTAAATAAATGTTTCTATTTCACATATAAAATGATTGACGACAACTCAACAGCCTTTTTGTTTTACTGTATATATTTAAATCGCAGGTAACGGTTGCCTTTTGTCCCGGCTGTATCTGCTCAAGACAGACAATCCTCTACTTTATCCTGAAATCCTCCTGATCCTTTGAGCTTAAACGTGCCACTCTAAGACCTTTGCTCTGTGAACACCTTTACTTTAGACTGTGGCATCTCCTTTGTGTTGTCTGTACTGTGAGAAGCTGTTTCACCAAGTTAGACATTTATTGCAGGTTGTACATTACCTTCACATATTGTGTGAGCCTATTTTACCTGTTTACATTCCATGGCTTTGCTCATGCAAGTATTTATACATACAAGTTTATTATATGTAAATATTACATGTGCTATCTCTAATACTTAAGGGGGTCTATGGCAAAAGCAGGTTAATGTAAATATGATACCATGCGGAAATATAATAATATGACACTTATGACATTAGCAAAACCCGCAAGTTCCTGCACCAGCTCACCGTTTAGTACTGTGAACAATATGAACGCATTTCCGCAACTCATCTTACGATACAACTTTACCAAACAAAATTTAAAAAAAGAAAACATCAAATAATTACAGTTATAACCACATTTCGCTGTTTGCTGTTGTAAAAACATGTAGCTTTAAATTAAATAATTAACTATTAGCGCGCTGGTCCAGTTAGCTTAACCAGGGTTACATTGGGTTTTACTGCAGCTGATGCGGTGACGTTAGAAGGCTAACAGGCAATTTACACAAAGCAAGGATCAACTATATTATTAATGCTTTACCTGCCTCATTAAGACGACAAAGTCTTCATTCCGACCACACCAACCGCCGGTCGACTTCACATTGACTCATCATTTCCCTACTGTGTGCAGTGTCAAACCCAAGCACTGTCCCCGCCCACACTTTGTGTTGATTGGCTAAAGAACATCATGGAGGGTTCATTACGAAAGCCGGAAAGTAATGTGATTAGTTTAGGTCTTTGTTTTGCCAAATGACAAGAGCTGATTGGCTAGGCAATGACAACAGCGTTACATACGCTCCTAAATGGGTATTTTTAACACTTATGCAATTACATTTTTAAAATGCATATCGTTACATCCAATATTATCAAACATTTTATAAACTGAATGGAACTATTTTCTACATATCATTGCTAACAGGACTTTTGAATTGAAATAGCTAGTTTCTAATATTTCATGTTATTTAAACATCTCTGCAAATGAAACTTAATTATCTCAGAAATTACACAAAAGGCCTTTGACAAATTATTTTAATCAAGCTCTGAAACAGTACATTCTTAAAAATATATGCATCTATCAATTAAGTAAGTAAACTTATTTATGACGTATCTGCTTCCCCTCAGGCACAGGAATCGTCAAATGAATAAACCAGAGTCCTGCAGTAAATGTGTCAGGGACTGGAAGCACATTAATATAAAATACACAGACCCCTTGTTCTAATTCAGTAAGGTCTCCCTTACATGCATGTTTATCTTAGGCACACTGGCTTTTCAGGCTGGAAGACATTTAAAGCACACTAGACTCAATAAAGTTAGTGTGTCAAAAAAAAGCAACATAAAAGCTCGCATTTGTATTTCAGCTATGCCTGCAATGTTAAACATCTGATAAATATTAACTGAGTGTAAACATATATCCTTGTCATTAAAATAAGCTCATGATATTCAAATTTCTTATACATCCTTAAAATACACAGCTGGACTAGTTTGAATTCAGTGGTGTGACAACAGTTTGTGAAATGCTGCATGATCACTTGCATAATAATTACTGAATTTGGTAAAAGTTCATGAAGCAGCACATTGTGCAATAGTTTATTCTTTGATGAAGCAAAAGGTGCTCAAAGAAACACTGGCTGTTCCTGTCCTGTCAAGAGTCGATATGTTGAGGCTGGCATCGTCTTCAAGTGTATCTGTACAAAGACAGAAAGGAAATAAAGCACTGCAGGTTTCTGTCTTAAAAATATACTTTAAAATGCAATAAAAGCATTTTCATTCACCTTTCTACAAAAGTTTATGATGTTTGAGAAAGACATCATTTGTGTGTTCTGCAGACCCACTAAGGTTACTGTGTGTGAAAATGTTATGGAAATATTTCCATTTCAGAATAAATAATAGTGCTCACTCTCACCTCTCCAACAGCATTAGTTAAGATCTGAATAATTTTTTCATGTGGTGTGGCCACAACACTCTGTCCGTTTATTTCAATGATGCGGTGGCCGACACGGATGCCTCCTCTTTCTGCTATGCCGCCACGCATCAGGCTGCAAATCTGCAACAGGTACAGTGGACATTTCAAAACATCTTTGCACTTTGACTTATAAACTTAAATTTTTATTTTTTAATATTTAACTAATAGCTTAGATTTGTGGTAGAAATGTCAATATTCAACAACATATCACAATCTATTGAACTGCAGTGAACCTCTATCATGATACAAATTCTATTAACAAGTATTTATTAATAAACAGTCCTACATACAATGCCGTCCTCCACACTGAAGCCCAGCTGAAACTTGGGATCTGGTCGTTTGATAATTGCCATGGTGACAGGAGGGCAGTGGACAATGCTGAGCTTCACATACTTCTGGCTTTTCAGGTCCTAAAATGAAAACAAAGTTTGAATGAGAGCAAAATGAAGAAAGTCCTAACCAGATAGTCTGAGCCCAAAATTTAAAGGTTACTGTTATTTAACTACTTTAACTAAAGTCATTACCCTTAAAATCCTATAAATCGTAACTCTTAATAGACATTGTAACTAAGCTTTACAGGCTGTGCCGATTCTTCTGTGTAATTGAAATAGAATTCTACTGCTATATCCAGCATTGTACAGTGCCTTAGTTGTAAACTGGCACTACAGTGTATATACATACACTGAAATTATACCAGCCTTTATTGCTTTAGTGTGAACTGTCACAGAGGAATGCTTTAAGCTTTTCTGTCCTTCTTTAAGATATCTTTAATTTCAAAATTGTAAAGAACAAACTATTAGTTCCCGTTGGTTTGATTTTCCTTAAGAGTCACGAGACACTTTTGAACTCACACTGATATTGATCCACTCGACATGGAAGCGTTGCCATCTAGTGCATCCTAAAAACACTGCAAGCTTAATTGAATATACTGTACAATGAAAAGATTTAAATGTCCAGCTCCAGTCCTCAAGGGCCTGTGTCCCTGTTGGTTTTCTAACTGCTGCTGATTGACTGAACACACCTGGCCAAGGTAATCAGTAGTAGCTGGGGCAGGGAGAGTTGGCAAAGCAGCAGGACAGCGGCCCTTGAGGACTGAATTTGGACACCCCTGGTTTAAGATAATTTATCTCAGGGCTTATGAAGAAATTCTGTTATTACAACAAAGAACAAAACTCACAAAATCTGACTAGTATATTTACTACTAATTATAACTATAACTAACTATTATATTTTATTACTAATTATTATGACCATCATTATTATTCGCTCTGTTTATCTTACCCGAATTATGTTCTGGCAGGTGGTGATGGGTAGACCCACAAGGCTTGTGCCATTTACGGACATGATGCGATCACCAATGCTCAGCTCGCCACAGCGCTCAGCTGGACCTCCGTGAAGCAGGTTGGCCACCACCACAGTGGGGAGAATGGAGCCCCAGCCTGATTCCACAACTGCTAGCCCTAGGATGTCTCCAGGAGCCTTAGTGATCGCTACCTGAATAAAGACACAGTATTAAACAGTAGCATCTACTTTGACTACCACCACAATCAATGTGCTTACATCTTTGAGGTTCTGGGAGTTGGAAAAATGAGCCAGGTCTCCATTGTATAGCTCTTGGCTTTCCAGGTAGTCACTGTACTCGCCAGGTCTCAGATCACTTGCTTTGATGCCATTGGCCTGAAGGAACTGCTGGTAGGCCACACCAAATGCCTGACCAATTGCCTGAGCTATGACCTGAGCCTGCATAACAGAAGAGAGAGATTCTTCTGAGTTATACCAGCATCAGCTTGAAGCTTGTGTACAGGTAATCACTTGTAAAGAACATGACCACACCTTGTTTTACAAGGTGTGTTTTACACATATGCAAACAACCATTCACACACACTATACAGTAATATAGTAGTGATTAGAAAGTAGTAGAAAGTGGCCTAAAGTTTCCAACAGCTACAGTAATTAATTTCCAAAAGAAACTCTTCCAGGTCCTGTTTACTGTTGCCAGCAGTGGTGCACAGCCAGACCAAATGGACCACATCAGCGTTTGGAAATCGAATGTTTCTAAGAGCTGTTAATTATTAAATATGTAAAATCATAAAAATATTGATGATAATCAAACTTACATCCTCAGACGAGAACACATGGCAGATCATTACACACTTTTTCTGAGAGTCAGAATTGATGTCATCATCTTGTCCTTTACGCTTCCTTCGTGCCATTAGGACCACAATGTTTCCAATGTCAGCAATGTAAGAAATCATTTGCAATGCATGATCCATCATAGCTTCCTAAACCAGAACGTGAGGGGGTTAATATCAGTAAAATACAGAGTTTGTCTTGTTTGCATGATCAACGTGCATCAACTTGAAGCTTGTGTACAGGTAATCACCTGTAAAGAACATGACCACACCTTGTTACTTGCAAATTGATGTCATAACCATTAGGTAAATGCTAAATGTGATTTACTTGCCAGCGAGGGGTTAGGGGTTGTTATATGTGCAGTTAAAAACAGAACACAATCTGGTATAAAAAAAATCATCAAGCTCTGTGATTATTATCAAAAGCTATGACAAAGCGATGTGCAACAAAAGCAGGCCAAATAAACATACTGTACCTGAGTGTCAGCTGTGAGAACTTTGATTCGCTGTGTGGAAATGAACAAATCCACCTCTGTCATAGGTTGAGACTCTCCCTCTGGAGCCTAACGCAAACACATTCACATGCCTTTATATCCAGTACATTTTCAGCTACTTATGGTTTAGTATCCATGAGAACACTGGAGATTGTTTTACCTTTATCCTGTCCACAGCCTCCTGAGCCTGGGCCATACGAGCATTCGTAGATGGGTTTCTGTCTGATTTCAGCTGAGTAGAGCCCAAATACTTAGCACCAAATATTACTCCATCCAACAGGTCATCCGGGTCACAAGGACCGGGCACTTAAAGTAACATGTTAACATTTATGATGACACTATTACAATACTGGACATTTCTCCCCCAGTGAGCGGGGTCATAACATAAACATTTTTCTCAGAGTGTAGTTACTCACCATCTTTATATGAAGGATGATCATCATCATTCTGCAGTTACAGCAAATGAAAAATTTAACACTGTAAATCGTGTGGTTCATTAAGCAATTACTTGATCAGCATAAATATACTTCCTATTAATTTTGGCATCCTATTTGATAAAATGACCTCAACCCACATGTTCTCTCCCAGCAGCAGCTTCTTCTTCTGGAGGGTCCTCACCCAGCTTCATCCACACTGGTTCAGGATACTCATCGTCAGGTAAGGAAGCAAATGAGTCATTTCTGTGTGAACAATGATGACCATTCCCACTGTGTGGCCAGAACGTTTGAGCATCCTCCTGACTATAGGAAATAGAGACTACAGCATCTACTTCACCCCTGTGGGGCAAATCGGTGGGGCGAGGGGTAGCACCGATCTCTGTACACTGCAGCAACCCAAGCAGGTGTCTCTGGTGGCTTTCAGAGAACAGCAGCCCTGTGGTTTCAGTGCTCTCGTCTGTTACTAGGTAGGGGGCACATGCTTCCAGCTCAGACATGCTGGAGCACTGATTGTGGGGCGGTGGGATGTGATGACTGGGATGAGGCTCGTCACCCATCAACTGAAGCTGGCTGAGCAGGGTCTGGATGCGCCCGTGGTCTTCGTCACCTGATCTGTCAAACCTTCCTTCTGTGACTTTACTTTCCACATCAGTAAACGCTACCTGTTCATGGACTTCCCCGAAATCCTTTGAGTCTTCGACACTTTCTCTGTCCTCCAATTCAGGTTGTGGCTTTATCTCCTTCTGATTTATGTTGAGTTGCGTCTCAGAGTTGCTCACCCTTAAGGGCAGTAATACTGGCTCACCTGGACTCGTTTTGTCCAAGCTATCAACAGGGGGAGGGAAACCTGGGTCATCCAGGACGTCTGCTGAGTCTGTCTCACTGGAGCAATCGGACCTCCAGTCTAATGGAGGAGGCTCGATTAAGCTGTAGGAATCCACATCCTCCGCTGCTACACCTTGCCTGCTGTCTCCAGTCCCCAAGGCTCCATCACCAGGGCAGACATCAGAGTCCATGTTTAGGAAAACCTGTTAAAGGAAAACTTGGTTATAAATATACAACAAAGCGAATATACCAGAGATTTGATTCACGCAGTGTCCATAAATAAAAAAGCTCATTAGTAACTTGAGCTGCGGCAGTTTCAAAGCGTTGTTTATAATGATTGGCGCTATTACACAGTTTTAATCAGTCAAACGAGCATCATCTATGCGTTCAATTGTGCACCTTCGTCAAATGAATAACCGGGGAACATTTTACATTACACCCCAGTTATCCAGCTTCCATTTAGCGTATTATTAATAACCACTGCTACTCAGGATATTTTAAATAATCCTCTGGTTGGATCTTTATAGCTGTTGTGACGTTAAGCTACAACAGCTATAGAGATTACAAATTCCACTTTAAATGCTAACAGCTAGCTCGCTGAGTAATTTAAACTAGGAAACTTTAAATAGGCGAAATGTCAAAGTGCATCAAATTGGCACGACCTACAAAGACACAAACTGGGGCAGCAAATAAATAACAGAGCTGGCGGTGAAGTTACAGACACCAACTAACGACGATTAGCTATAATTAATGTCAATATCTGAACTGAGCAAAGTTCGCGTTAACGGAGCAGCGCAGCTAGCGTTAGCGTTAGCTTAAAGTGAGCGCTAACTGCTCAGCCTTAGCTAATAAAACTACACGAGCCCAGACATCAAAACAAGGGGTTTTGAGTTTTACCACAGTTGTCAAAAACCAAAACATCACTTCTTACCTGCTATTTCAGAGGTTTCTCTGCTTCTTTGTGTCCACACTGAGACTGTTGTGGCTGCCACGACACACAAGTTGACGTGGTTCGGGATTTGAGCCTTTTCCAAAACTTTGACTTTGTTTTATTCTTCATGCTAACATCAACAGCGCCGTTCAACACAGTAACACCACATAATACAAAGTCATCAGAACAGATGGCGTGTAAGAATGTGTTTTTCTTTTTATTACTGCTGCTGTTGTCGACTCGCTAGCTTCTACTCGTTGGAAGACGCCGCACTGGTGCTGCGTTCACGTACTCTCGTAGCTTCCTCATTCTTTCGTAGAGTACGTCCCCAAATCATATGTGATTGATCAGTGGAATTTGTAAAAATATGCAAAGGCAGACAAATGTGGCAGTTTCACGATTACACGGACAACGTATTATGTGTTTAGGATATGGATTATTTAAACACTATGCGTCCGTAAGATAACAGTCACATAGTTGGACACTCTTGAGTCTCGCTCAAACAAATATCAATAAATGGACTCAGAAAACTGTTTCACTTTTTTATTATAACACATTATCGCATGAAACGTTCATGTGCTATTCAAAATAAAATCTTCGAGGCATTGTATTATTTACAATGTTGCACTGCAATAGTTTTTTTACAGCTCTTAAAATTAGTGTATGGGACATATGGCTTTTACAATCATGTAGTAATCTTAAAAGGTATCCGGAATTTCAACATATAACATCAATATTTTAACACATTCATTACTTTTCCCATTTTAGCTACTGATGTACAGACCTAGAGGGACAGACTGAGGCTTAGTGTTACTCTCCATCTTCTCTGCACATAAACTTTAACTAGATGTACAGTAAAATCATCACTGAGCCTGACTGATGGATGTAGTCTTGGTCGATTTTGCATACAAACAAACACAGATGCAAACTTAAGAGTTCCTGTCCTCCTCAGGTAATAAAGTTGTAGCATTGGGAAACCAGCACTACAACAGCATCCAAGAACAAAAAATAGTAGGTGTCCTATACTGTACAAAGACAGTTAGAAACTGATTAAACACTGTGTTGTTCATCATCATCATCATCATCATCATCATCATCATCATCACACTATTGCAGTTTTCAATTAAGTGTGCAGTTATACAGTAAGCCCAGATGATTTTACTTGCAGTGAGACTGCAGAAGAGAAGTCAGCTCACCACATTTATGATCTGCCACAACGCTTTTGATCTGCAACAATGCCTTTGACAGAGCTTTTCCCACAATACACTGCAAGACATTGCTTCAGTGCTGGTCAAGATATCTCACCTGTTCCTCACTATGAGGTAGATTATGTGCGGTCTGTCTGGTCACCGCATCAAACCAATCAGTGATGATACTGTGCCCAGCAGCCCAACCAGCCAGTTTGGGAATCGACCCGCCCAAAGGAAGCCGGGTGGCATCCAGTGAATGGCATTACTGAGGTCAGCCATGTTGCTGATGATGGAGAGAAATTCCTCTTGCATCTGTCTCTGGAGCTGAGAGCGACTGCAGGACAGAAGACATATGAGTTTAGAGAAGAAAAACACATTTTCTCCAGTCAGACATGAATGCATCTTCTTATTGTATGTAAGCTGGAACACACTGTCTGCACATCCAATGTCTTAAATTAACTGCAAATATGCAAAATGTATACAAGTGTAAATGTAAAAAGCTGCAAAAAAACCTGTTTTCATCTTGGTCACTCCCACAAGTCTTCAGCTTCTTCCTCAGCAGCACCAGAACACGGAGTGACCTATAAAACAATAATTTACAGCTCAGCCTGAAGGTGTTTTATGCTCCTTATTTAGCAAGTAGAACAAGAAGTGCTCTTAGTTACACGCACTCATAAATGTGACTGACTACTACCTGATGGAGCACATTAATGAACCTCAACTTGTCCTGTTCTTTTTATAAATACCTCTGCAGCTCCACACTTACAATACATCCTAGTTTCTATGTGATCTTTCTGTAGTTTATATATCTCTAAAGTGCATTACAAAAACTTATACTACAAAAGTATCTTATTGACATATTTGAATATGTTTTTAAAAATGGTAATATATTCCCACATCATTTTACCTGAGTATTCCCAGCAGCAGCGAGGTTCCCCACAGCACGGTGCTAAGCAGCCACCACTTATCAGACTTCACTCTGATGAGCTCAGCATCAGCAGCCCACGCGACGTGTTCACAGGGGTAGTAGAGCTGGTCGGCCACGTTGGTCAGCACCGATATCCAACGTACGCCTGAGTCCTCCTCCTTTACACGCAGAAAACATCAGTGCTGGATTTTACAGGCTCTTTACAAAGCGCACATTAAAAACATCAGAGGTAATTCTTCTCTAACTTATAATAAGATTTTTCTTTATGATTAACATCTTTCTACATGTAACCATTTCATATAAAGTCTGCTGCCTAATAAGCCCAGAATGTGAGCATGTACTGCACAAGCAGTGCAACACACAGATGTGACTGACTTAGAGCAGAGCTGGGAAAGACGAGGGGCCGTTGTGTTGTTGTGTGGCTCACCGTGGCTCCAAAGCCGTAGCTTTGGGAGTAGGCCAGCATGGCGAGATCGTCAAACAGCCTCAGCACCGTCCTGCACTGGCTCAGCTGAGCTGAAAACAGCAGCAGACTCTTCCCGAGACGCTGGAAAGAAACATCTGTTTCTGCCTGACGAGAAAGAAATCCTCCAACAAGCTGCGAGCCATAACACACCGTCCTGATCTGAAGAGACACAAAACAGGATAGAACACACAGGTGCTTCTCTAGTGTCTCTAAAAAAGAAAGTACCTACGTCTCAAACTTAATTTGATTGAATAAACTGCTTTTCTGCAGATACAAATGTATAATGTACATAATTATTCTATATTTTTGTTAATGAGCATAAAGTAAACACGAAATCTTTATCGTATCTGCTGTTTACATGTCACATTCGTTCTCATATTTAACAGTTGCCACTAAATGACACACCAATAACTAACAGTCCACCAGACTCTGTTTCGTTCATTTCTGTCAGCAGTAAACTATCGATGCAGTGAGCAGTAAATAGTAAAAGATCCACTCGCTGGCGTCATTTTACAGACAGTCGTATAAACCCTGATAGAAGTAAAGAAATCTGATTCTATGAATACTCACAACTTTATCTCTTCCCCTATAGGACTCCAGCAGCTGGACCAGAGCCTCCAGAGACTGCTGCATGTCTCTGCGGCTCAAACTCTGTAAACACTGTAAATACTGGCTTAGACTGATTCCCACCGCAGCGCTATTTCAGCTCAGCTGGAGGTGGTTTCTGAACCAGAAAACAGCTGGACTTTAATACAGGAAGTTCTCCGGACAGACCCGATCAGACGATCACCGAGTCAGTAGCGCTGCTTCCGCTTGGCTTCTTCTCCGTCTACATCATAAATAGTAGCAGCGCGCTGCTGCCCTCTTCTGTTAGACAAAGGTAATTAGCAATATTCGAGTGCTATAAACTGCTAGAGTTTCTACTACAGAGCACGTGATGTGCCAGTGATTTCCTGCTCTAGACAGCATCATAATTAACCAACACTAGCCTTTATTCTTTCTATTCATAGTTTTTATATTATACAGTTTAATTGATTCTAGCTTGTCTCAGCTTCAACTCAGGCTTTTAAATTGTAGCAATTGCTCATCCTGTTGACTACTTACTACTTCGTCGCTTAACCACTATTACTGGCTTTGTTGTTCTAAGTTTAACAGTTGTTCTCAGTAAAAACCTCAAGGCCTTTGCTGGTGCTTTGTTTAGCTGTCTGCAGTAAACTGGTATCTTGTGTAGAGGTTCACTTCAGTTCAGCTCTATTTCAACCCTTCCTGAAAATATTCAGTTTGCTTTTCCACCTAATATATCTGTTTCCCTGCTTCTTCTGCCTCGTTAGGTCTAAGATCTAAGTCTTTACTTTCATGGTTTCATGAAAAAATATCATAGAAATATGCAAACACTAGTAAAAAACATTTATTTTAAATTATCTCAGACAATGAGCAATACACAAAGCTACAATTATAGTGTACTCACATGCAGTTTGAAAAACAATGACAAGTTTTTTATTCTCAGTGTGTGTGGCCACATACAAGAGGTCAGTTTTGCAAGGCTTTATGTACTATATAGTTCATTTGAGTTTTAAAATAGCATTTTTGTTGGTTATAGAATATATATATGTCCCTCTCCATTGTCCCGTTATAGTTTGACATAAGTTGTTCTATAGTTTGATTCTTTATCTGCCACTTTCCTTCTCTTACTGTGAGAATGTTTTGGTTTAGTTTGACATGCTTTAATAATCAGTTTGGGAAGAGTCGTTGTCATAGATGTCTGAAAAAACAAACAAGAAACAAAAGAGAAAATGTTGTTTAGATAAAACATTTGTTTAGATAAAACATGTGATAATACTGGATATTAGCTCAATTTGCATTGATTACAGAACAGAAAGATCCAATGATAACTCACCACCTGCATAGTCAACATCATCATAAATGTCTCCTTCTCTGCAAAACAATATATACATTTTTAACTCAAGAAATGTTATTTTAATTGTTTATTTTTATTATTTCTGTGTAAAGTCTAATTCTACACAATAACAATAGCATGTAAAGTCAAACCTTGGTAAATGTTTGACAGAGCCTTTGTGTGGCACCTTTAGTACATGTCAGTACAATGTGTGTAATTGTTCATCCACTAAGTGAAAATAACTTTAACACCATATAACAACTTCTGTTGTATACCAACAACCCCCTCATCCCACACACATTTACAGAAGAGTAGCCATCTGTTATTTACACTAAATGCATTATTAGTGGCAGGTCAGTCCAGTGTGAAGTGAATGAGGTTCACTTACAGAGGAAGAAGAATCGATCTGGAGACGTAACCGTCTGTGAGAGGTGGAACAAAACAGAACAAACACAGAGGATTTCAAAATAAATAATCATATAAATAAATGCTGATTAATTTGTTATATATTTTTTTTCTACATGAGTACTACAAAGTTTTGCCTTATTCAAAGAAATAGTCTCATATTTATACTGTACATGAAGTGGCACCAAATTTTGCGGAGACATTACTTTTTTGTTGACTTTTGTTTGGTAAAACTCTTTATTATAATAGAAAGTAAGGCCATGAGCTTGGGATTTGTGGTGTTGCATTATTTAAACAGCTGCTGAACATGTTACAATGTCATGAGGATCAGTAATACTTTCCCAAACTACTCAAAAACATGTGCTGAAAAATAAGGTGATACATACATTTTCCAAACCGGTTGCGACACAGAGCTTTCTTGTTGTTGGTGAACTCAATGATATCTAGGATTTCCCCCTGAGATATGAGTAGGTCCTTTCCACCTGGCTTTTTTATGATGCCGTTAGGATCTACCATCATGGTGTGCAGAACCCTGAGCGGACCATCATACTGAGAAAGAACATAGTAAATGAACATTTTCAGTTGAAACTCGTGGATCAACCCCGGGGCCCATTCTTTTCTTTCAGATCATTGTCACTGTGGACAAGTGAATCAGATGATTTTATTTTCCTGCTTTGCTGCTATGCAGTGATTACTTCATAACATGTACAGCCAAACAATTAGGCAAACAGTTAGTTTTTGATTTACCTTGAACTTTTTTCGTAGCTCTTTCTCCGCTTTAGGATCTATGCTGAAAAAGATGACATCATTTTATTTTAAACCTGAAAACCTGTTCTATTTTCATAACTGGTATGTCCTGTTTAATTTCAATGATACAGTCGTTAATAGATACCTGATATCAGGTGGAGGTGGGGGGAAACATTCATTTATTGGCTGAACATCATCATACTCATCTAAAAACAAAAAACACAGTAAATAAAATGAATGTTTGCTGCTGTTTCCATGTGCGTTCTGTTATTACTTACCATCGTCTTGAAGCATACTGGAAACGAGAGGAAGCATAAGCAAAACATTAGTTCAAATAGGTTTAAAACTTCAAAATGTCTGTTATAAATTCATGCTCTACCACAACATGATCTACTGTACCTGTCTCTGTTGTTGGAGTCCATCATTAGCTGTGGGGGGTCTGGTGGAGGTGGAGGTAAAGGTGATCTGTCCATTTTGAGTCTGGACTGGAGCACTTTGCGCTTCACTGCCTCATAATCAATATCCACACAGGTGTTACTGATGTACCCGTCTGCAAAAGATGAAGGACTCCGCGTTTTATCGACAGTAAATCACGTGATTGTAGTGGACAGAATGATATTCAGAAGAATAAGAAAACCGCGGACACGGCCTAAAAAGCTAGAGCTACAGAGACTGACTCAGGGTGCATTATTACTGCTTGTTGGTGTGTTTGCACACATGCTGGCATTGCAGCTGCAGGGAAAACAGGGCTCCAGGTCCTCTGAAGCACAACCACACACAATGCCTGCCAAAGTGCACAATCTGCAGCAGCAACGGCTGCTAGATTAAAGCATATTAAAAAGTTTCACTTTCCTGTCGAATTTTACCAGAACAGATCTTGAGTGACGTTGATGTAGACACGTCATACACTGGATCAACCAAAACTTCCATATGCACTGCGTTATAATCCAACTTCATACGTTTGAGAAGCAGAAAACGGCAACACAACACAACACCTGAGCGGCCATTTATCTCTGAACTGTCCAGCGACGCCTTTTTGTTGTGCTGATGCGAGTGCTTTAAATCTTGTTCTGGTTGGTTCTGATGTGATCGTTTGCTGCTGCTTCAGACTCACAGTTTCCATTCAGAGAGCGGGCCAGCCATTTCCCTCCAGGGTTGTTTTTCACCCGCAGGATCTCCACGCTCTGGCCTTGCTGTACGCTCAGGTCCAGTTTTCCCCCTCCAGACCAGTCGTGTCTGACTTTGGCTGTGTGGATAACTTCCACCTCTCCTTCCAACTGCAGGAAAGAATCAAAAATACAAACCATGTACTGAGTCAGAGCTCAGGTTTGAACAAGAACAGAGGTAAACTTAAAAAAACAAGTGAATTCAGAATATTCATAATAAGAACAAAGCTGCGGGGTCAGCCTCCAGTAAGTCCCCACAATGACTTTCTTCAGTGGTCATTAATAAAACCTAGTCTGAGCCGTTAATAGTTCGGATGTTGGTTTCTCACCTGAAAGTTCTTCTTCAGCTCTTTCTCCTGCTTCTGTCGCTCCAGCTGCTCCTTCTTCTCCTGCTCTTGTTGCTTCTTTGCATCTTTCTTGCTCATCTTCTCCGTGTTCACCCGGTTCACCTCCAGCTGTTCTCTGTCGTTAGCATACGATCGAAGTAAACGTACAAATAACTCACTTCACAACAGCCCACAATGTACTTTTTGGTTAGAAACCCACTTTGTTTAACTTTCTGTTTTATAGCTAATAATTCATCTGGACAAACCATCAAGTTGCTTAATACATGTAACATAACATACGGTCCTTTCCTTTATTTGTCACAATATCCTGCGTAACGGGAAGCGGAGGGTGTTGAAACAGAAACAGGAGGCATTTCATAGAAACACTGAGACATCCAGATGAAGAGAAGTTGCGCCGCACATACAGTAAAACTGTTTTATCTGTTTAGAATGGCAAAATAACAGTAAGTGATGTGTTTGTGCTGCTGTTTGACTTTATGAAACCCTCATTCTACTGGTGAAGGCAGAAAATGAACTTACTCATCAATAAACTCATACAAGTCATCACCATCCTGCAAAAGAGAAGAAAATGATTGACTTCACTGTTTATTGTGTTCCCTAAATTCAGACATGAAAAGAGTGCATATAAACATAGAAGCACGTTTTTCACCTGGTTTTGATTTCTTAGACATTTGAGACTATTTTGAGTCAGTTTATGTTCTTACCTCATCCATACATTGCAAACTGTTGTCACTCCAGGACTCTGTGAAGTCAGGTGATAATGAAAACATGAAAGGTTTGTTCAGGTGCTTCTAAAGCGGCACAGTCCTTATGCTGTGTGATAATCTTCGTACAACATCATAATCAGAACCAGGAAGACATGAAGCAACAGTAAACAATCATTTTTACCGTTCTTCTCAAAGCTTCCAATGTCGTCGTACTGCTCATCAGCAATGTCCCTGAAACCAGAAAACCGGGTTTATGCTTCTCTGCTGTTTCATTCAACCACCAGATTTTTAAATTGAGTCCACCTCATTTCTGCCTAATAAACTGTGACTGAGTGGAGCGTGTGCGGCTCCAACCATAATGTTTTACTCTGTGACAGTGCGTGAACAGTCGATGCGTGAGTAAAGGCAGCGTTTCTTCTTGTGGCACATTAATAACCTCATCTGTACGTCCTACAGTTTTACAGCTTTACCGCCTGTGTACTCACACGGAGGCCGTCTGCCGTGGCAGCCTGGGTTTACTGGATCGCACAGGAGGCGCCGGAGGACTGAACGCTGCTGTCACAGACAGCCGTCTGCCTGCGGGACCGGGGGAATCTGTCCAGATGAACAGCGAATATAAGGAAAAATTCATCTGGTTATTATATTATATTAGTAATTACAATATTGTTTTTCCAGCATTATTTACATATATTACATATATTATAACATGTATTTTTCCCTGACACACAAAAGTATGATATGCATCAAGCCACCAAAATGCATTAACAACGATAAAACTATGCCAACAACATAACAGAAGGAGCAGGTAGAGCCGGGCTGCGTTAATATGACCTGAAGCTCAAACAATGAAAATGTCCAAGACCAGAGAAGGAAAAGTTCTGATGTTTCACCAGAGCGTTACGCAGATTGGGAGACGTTAAACATCCCTGTTGATCTCTCCAAGGATCAACATCGAACCGAGTGATCAGGAAGCTGTAAAAGGTCCCAACATCAGTGAGTCCGCCGTCATGAGAACACAGACCAACCACATGTTCATGGCAGACAATGGAGGAACCCAGGAGAACCGGAGGTGGCTTGTGTGGATCACAGGAACCTTTTATTGTAGTCACAAATGTTATATTGCTGCAGAGCAAACGCAGCCTGGTCTCGTGTGCTCTGACAGTATCAGGCTTCAGGTCCGCTTTGCTGCCTCTGGACCCGGACGGCGTTTCCCGTAACGGTGGAGCTGGGCTGAAAAACGCTTACTGTCATTGCTGCCAAGCGACGTCGGTTGCCTACTGCACTGCAGCGCACGAGTTCAAATACACAAATACCAAAGATTCAATCGTCTTCCACAACACACGCGCCAAGAAGCGCTTTAGTGTGTTTGGGTTTCCTTCATCATCATTCAGATCTTATTTATGATAAAAAAGGAGAAATGTTTGAACGGCTCCTAAAACTAAACGTGATTTAACAATGTTTACGTTAATATTCATCATGAAAGCAGTCGGATGTTTGCACAATAAAAAGGTGAGTGGATCTCATGCTATTTTAGTGCCACGGCTTCGTTTGAAATAAACATTTCATCTTTTAATATGTCTGCAATGAAACCTGAAGCCACTCAGACTCACCGTTACTTTTCCTCGGTGGGGGAAGTGCAGGTACTCGGCTGAACTTCATGAAAGGCTCGAGGTTGACACTGGGGGGACGTTTGGGCTTCAGAGGCTGGTGTCCTTCTGGGGGCAGTGGCCTCCTCAGAGGGGCCACCTCCCCTCCGCTCCTCTGTCTGGACTGCTGTCGGAGGGTGGTCACGTTGGAGGACACGGCTGGTGTGGACGGCTGAGGTGGAGCAGGGGCCCTGCCTGTGGCCGGGGCCGGGAGCGGTACCGGGGCCTGGGCCGGGGCCGGGGCCGGGGCCGGGGCCGAGGCCGGGGCCGCGCCTGGCGATGGGGCCGGCTTGACGCCTGGAGGCCTCTGGTGCCTCAGCATCATGTGCTGGAGCATCTCCCCGGTCTGCTTGACCCTGGTGGCATCGGCCTGCTGCAGGGACGCCCTGACTGCAGGGTTGGGGGGCGGTGGTCGAGGGAACACAGTTCTGGACGGGATGGACGCGGCCATCGGATCCATCCTCGGGAACCTGATCAAGCCTGGTCCGGCCACCGGAGGCGGAACCGTGGGTGACAGCCTGAGATGCGTCGGATTGTTCTCCGCCACCCTCCCAAACCCAGGCCGCGGGGACTTCGGGGAGCCGCTGTCTCGGCTGCTGGTGTCCGAGTTGGTGGCCTTGCTGTTGAAGCGGGCCCTCAGCGCCTTGACGTCAACGCTCTCCTCCTGAGAAGCACCACAGGGACACGGGCTCACAACTGCATCTGCTCTGCATCTCAAGCAGGAAGCGAGCAGCGCAGCAGAGCACGGCCCCCACGCTTTCGAACACACGCCGCCTTTAAGGTGAGAAAACAGCAGCTTCCTGGTTGTTTTGATCTTCACGGGGCTGATAAGCCTCCACCAAGGCTGTGCAGCACAACCAGGCTCCCACAGAAGAAAGCCATGCTCTGAATAGCTCTTCTGACATGACCTGCCCTCTTCTCAAAGCAGGTTACAAGAATAGTGCGCCGCAAACGATCACTAGTTATTTTAGTGCCCTGATCAGAATCAGGTGTTTCCGTCATGTCAGAGGACATTGGCTTATCTTCATTTCCTGAAGACCCTCATCATAACGATACCCAAAGGTTCTAAAGGGTCACTTGTTTTTAAAAGTGTAAAAGAAGAAGTTGCCTTTGGACTTTGACCTTCTAGGGTCACAGTAGTGACAACATGCAAAGCAGCGACAATAAAACAGTTGCATGAGCTTCAGATGAACACGTTCACAGGTTCTAACTCAGCACTCGTCACCGTGGCAGGTTTAATAATTGACTGGCTTAAACTGCAGCATGAGCTCATCTGTTTTCTACTTTTATCAGCAGCATTGACTGCGTATTTAGAAATGATTTTTGGGGCATTCATCACATGTCACCGCTGTCAGGATCGTCACGCTGTGAGACATCACTTTGTAAAATGCCCCACTGGTCTTCAGCACATGTTTAGGGAAGTTTCTCAAGGGGACCCACCACGTTTACAAATGGGTCATGACACAACTTCAGTAATCAACAGAGACAAAGGGGGTTTCCTGAAATTTAACTGAACTGGAGACAAGCCAGGTTTCATGTAATCTAAACATTAATGCGGTAAAGCAGGGGTCAGTTTACTGTAGCACCGCCACTTAGTTTGGATGCAGAGTTCATGTGTGAGTCCATGTTTGTGCCAAATGAAACTAAATTACACCCAGATGTTTTTAAGAATCACAGAGAGAGTAAACAAAAAGCACCCTCTGACATGATGCCACCAGCACCGAGGCGTAGAAATGCTGGTAAACACAAAGGGATCTCAAGGAAAATTCAGGTTCCAAGCAACCAGTGTTGTTCTAAATGGGGAGAGAAATGTTTTTTAATCTTTTGGATTCAAAAAAAGCAGGAGTTTGTTCTTTTGCAGCTGATCTGATATGTTTAAATAAAACAATGAGTCATTCTCACCTTGATTAATGGATCAAGAGAATAAGTTGCTCAAACATTAGCTAAAGTTGATTATTTATTTACTATGAGCTGAATTTATTGTGAAAATAAGTAATGTTTAATATTCTCCAATTTTTTATGCTGACAAGGCGAAAACTTTAAAAGAAAACAAGCAGCCACTAAAGGAATTCCACCATCTACAGTCTGAACATAAAGCTGTCACCAAACAGAGGCCGCGATGGAGAGGAAGTGCTCACGACCACACACCTCTGCACCTCAGCCAGCATCCTGCGCCGTTACCGCGGCAACGCCGTCTGTCGTCACCCCTGCACCAGTAAGCTGCAAGCTCGCTCAGACTGCTCGCAGTCGTGTGCTTCGTTACAGGGAACAAAGGAAGCAGACAGAAAGCTTTTCTCCACACCACAAAACACACAGGGTTCCACTTTCAGTGGGTGCGCGTCCTGCAGGCGACGCTCGGCGCTGTGCGCGTGCACCGGGTGCATGTGTGCTTCTCACACACTGGAGCACATGAATGCTTTAAAACGGTCTCACCACAGACTGTAGCTGTGCAGGTGTCCCACATAGAAAAACCTGAGGAAACTACTTAGAGCGACAAACGAACCACTTAATAAAACAGGTTGGAATTTAGCTCCACGTTAACTTAAACATGTTATTATGTAATAGTTTACATGTACAGAAAGTGCTTTAGGGTGCTTGAATTTATATTACAGCTTATACAACAGAGACTAAACGTAGATGATGGCTGTAAAAGCTAACGTTCAAAAATACGCTTGGTTTCAGTGTAGGTTAAAAAGATGATTATGGAGTTTGTGACCTGTAGAGGCTGATGTATTTAAAGCTTGAAGTCACTGAGCAGACTGTGAATCATTAACACGCTGTGTGATAACTTCTCCTTTCATCACCCGTGGCAGCGTCAACATTCCTTTTTCTTAACATTCAACTTCCCATTTTCTCACTCTGAATTACGTAATCGCAACTTCGAGAAACGACTCAAACTGAATTTTAGCAACACTTGTGCTGTTTCAATGAGCCAAGTCACGTCTAATGGACCGTCAAGCCTTTATAAAGGTGATTCAGTGGTTTAATGACCCACAGAGAACCCATACAAAATGCCTGTTTATACAAGTGTCAAGCTAATCATAGACGCTATGACGACCAGGAGGAAACGGCCAAAATGAAAGAGAAAACGCGTGAGAGCGCTGTGGTACAGGAATAGTAATCCCTCCATTCATTAATATATAGAGGAGCCAGTAAATCGTCATTTCTTACCATGGTTGCTTTAGTGACGGCTCAGTGGTGGATGAAGCTCCATGTCCAGCAGTTCTTCAGTGTTCAGGCTGATGCTCCTCTACAGACAGCTACAGCTACAGTACATGACCTGTGTCACTGACTTACTGCAAATGAGGAAATAGTCAGTCTGGGCAACAGGGTGACTGACAGCCAGCACTGGATCAGACCTGCTGACAGGGAGCCTCTTGCACTTTCTCTGGGCTTTGATTTTTGGGTTTGGGTGGAAAAAAAACTATTTTAAGTGAAAATGCAGTTATTACATTATTACATTTCATCTAGAAAACACAGGACAGACTCAAATCAAATTACTACTTGTTTGTTCTTTGAGATAAACTCAGCTTGCTTTTATTTAGATAACCCAAATTCTCAGAATTACAGACATCTGATGAAAACTGGAGTCAACTTGATACAAACACGACAGAGTGAGTATTTATCAAATCTTTTTAATGTACTTTGATCATTTCGGTGGTGGCAACATTAACAGCCACAGTATTTCAGGCACTGATTTAGATTTTAAAGTTCCATCTACACCTGCGAGTGGTAATATTTAAAAAAGCAAAGAGACACACGATAATGGAAGAACTCAGAGCTGGTATAATCTTTAAAGGTTTAGTAGAGGATGTGTTTTACAGCTCAGTTACAGGACATAAATGGTCCTGATAGAACAGGGCAGATAATAAGCTGATGATGCGCTTTGTGCTTTAGGGGTGAGGAGTGTGGCTGGCGTTGAAGGGGCTGTGGTACATGCTGACAGCGGCGGCTGGAGGAGGCGGGGTCCCTCCCCACATCATGCCTGGCTGAGGACAAGCAGCCTGGGCGTGGCCGCCTGCAGGGGGCGCCGCTGCGCCTGCTGGTGCCCACGGAGCCGCGCTGCCAGGCAGCGGGGGCCCGGGCGCCACGGCCGCGGGACCGGCCCACTGGGCCGCCAGGGGCCCCTGCAGGCCCCAGGGGGAGGCTGTGGGGGAGTACGGGGGGGAGGAGTAGGGAGAAGGCCCAGCTGGATGCACAGGAAACATGGAGAGGATCTGGGATGTGGAGAGCTTCAGCGGAGGAGGCTCTGAGGGAGAGAATGAGGTGTAGGACAGATACATATGTGTGCTCACTCACTCTCCCAGCTGTCATTTTACACACTATATTGAACTTTATTGAACAGGTTCTAACTTCTGTCTTTATTGTTTTGAAAAAAATTAGCTCTGGGGAAACTAAGCAAACACTGGAAGAAGCAGAAAAGGCTGCTATCAGAAGCATGGGAGCTCTTTATTAAATAGTGTTTGACTTTATGCGGTTGATCTGCACACACACACACACACACACACACACACACACACACACACACACACACACACACACACACACACACACACACACACACACACACACAGCAAACGCCAGAGAAAGTCATGATCTCATCACCACAGGCAACACTTTTGTCGAGTTATTTTTGTATAAACGTACAAATTGTGACTTTTATAATGTTTGTTACGATGGGAATATCGTTAATTCCAGCAAATCTGCTACATTTGTGAGGAAAACCTGACTTTGCTGAGGACCAAACTCGACGCGTATCAGCACCAACCTGGCTGAGCTGAGGAACACGAGCTCTGGCTGGACGCCAGCGGCTCCTGAGCCTGGAAGGAGAAGACGTCCATCAGCTCGTCACTAGAAGACGCCTGAGGACACAAACAGAATGGAGGACATGCTTCAGCTGAAGCTGGACCCATCATGTTGCACAGATGTGCCGGTTCACCTGCTGGGAGTGTTCAGATGGAAGGTTTGGTCGTGGACTAAACACAAGCTCAAGACCATTTTCCTGAAAACACAAATGGCAGATGTGAATAACTAAACGAAGTGAGGAACTTGCTGTTTGACTTCTTCATGTACCTCAGGTGGAGGAGCTGAGCTCTCATTCAGCAGCAATAAGGAGCCGCCCTGATAAACAAGAGGGAAAATCTGTGTTAATATTCATACAACCAGTGCAGATAAACCAGCGCTTCGTTCTGACCTGATGTGAGGCCTGTGCAGGTTCCTGCGGCGTCTCTTGGTCCAAACCTCCACACACCTGCCTGACGTCCACCAGAACCGGATCTGCCTGAGCAACAAACCATCACAGAACAGAGCGTCACTCCCCACCTGGAGGCAGGCAGTCACGCTGTGTCCTGCGGCCTCGCGGCGGATCAGCTCTGTACTACATGACGCTGCAGTGCTCACCAGGTTGGCCGTCTTGATGTAGAGGAGGCTGTAGGCGTCTTGGTGTTGGTAGACGTAGGCCAGCGCTCTGGGGTCCGACTCGTCTTTCGTCACAGAGCTGATCCTGCTGCTTTCGTGGTCATAAAGTATGGACTGCAAACAGAAAACGAGGAGGATTCAGCCTTCAGTCGCAGCATGTGCTAAAAACACCAATGTGAATCAATTGATATGTTGATAAAAGTATGTTTGAGGGAATAGAGAAATTGAGCTTGTTAGATATTAAATGTTTAAATATTTCCACATCCAGAACTGAGTCTAATGATCAGCTCCAAGCCCCATCTTTTACATAAAGCTGAGTAATAGTTTCACTTCTTTCTCACCACACACTACTGTAGCCTAAAGTTTCCAGACTTGGCCTCATCAGGAAACCCAAAATTTTACACAACATGCATCTCACACAGTATCATTTCCCAAAGGAATCCTGAGAATGATCCAGCGTTGGACAAAATAATTCAAGATAAGATTATCTGGCTTGGATTCAATGGCCCGAGGACAGAGCCCACACATGTTCCAGTGTGATGGGTTGTAATAAACATCAGCCGTCGGCCCCAGAGAGGCAGAAACGCTCTGGGGGTCTCTACTCACCCCGGTCCTCTCATCCACGATTTTCACACCAGTGGAGGAGATTTTCATCCAGACTCTCTGCTTGTGTTTCCCCTGTTTCCTCGCTGCTGCCTCAAGACCCTAAAAAACACACACGCACTGCATTTTCTAACGTATGGAGCTGAAGACAGATGCATTGGTTTGTTGAATAGAACTGTCCAAATAGTGTCCAAAAACTGTCCATCTAGAGATGCCGCTGCAACTGTACATAACAGATCTGGACAATAAATGACACTAAACGACCACTAGAGGGCGTCAACATCCGGCATCGACTCCTCAGACTGTGGCTGAAGGTTGGAAATGAATTCACCTCCAGTTCCCTGTGAGCGGACGGCGTCCTGCTGCAGTGACTGTCTGCTTTATCGTTTCCCCTCGTGTGCTAAGTATTATTTACAGACTGGATGTGAACCCCCTCTGGGCCCGGAGCAGGAGCTGGCAGGATGTCAGCTCCATCAGAAGCCTCATCGCCACTGCAGCAACTTTCCCACAACTCTCTTTGCATTGGAGCTAACGCGAGTCACGATTGAGGCTTTTTCTTCATTTATTTGCATATCTGCAACTGCTGTCCTGAGGGTCAAACGTTTACTGTTTTGGTTTAGATTCGCTGAATCCAGATGCAGCGTTTTCAGTTCATAAACTTTAACACTGGGTTCAAATGGGTCAAGGCAGTAAATCAATGGCTTCATGTGCTGACTGGACGAAGTGAACTGACCCACAACCACTGGAATGAATCCAGTACCACTTGGTGTGATTCATTATAATGCATCCATGTCATATCTGGCTCCAAATCAGTTTTGTGAGTCCTCACATTTGGTCCACAGCTTCTTTGAGGTGAGAAACTGATGTTGACACCTCCAAACCGTGTAACCAGTGTACATCTACTGCACACAGTCAGATGAGGTCAGATCAAGCAGCATCTCTGTGCGACGGGCTTTATTTCAACTTAAGTGGACTTGTCATATAATACTAGACTTCTTTTGTTTATCTTTAATTTTCTCTCTGGCGCTGCTTTTAGGTAGGCGTTAATTGAAACCACGCAGATGTGTGTTTATGTTGGCGGTGAACTTTACGTTACCTTCAGTTTCATCATGGAGTCCCAGCACATTTTTTCTCCTTGTGCTTCAGGTACCGGGTCCACACCGATTAGCTTAGCTTTGTAGCGAACCCCATCTCCATGGTAACGGGAGACAGTCTCCCCGGGCGTCTTGGTGGCTCCTGGGAAACATGAGGACAGATGATAAAAGGCCAAACAGTGAATCTGTGTGTGAGCGGAAAACTCTTGTCTTTGTATATTTGTTTTATTTAATTGTGTCTGTATGTTTTTGGTGTTTTGTTTTTTGTATTTGTGACTTAATAAGTTTATACTTCTGTGGTTTTTAATCTAATGTCTCTTTGTTCTTACGTCAGTTCAAGGTATTGTATTTATAATCACACGTAAACAGCAGTAAGACATCAAAATAAATTTAACATGAAATCTCTCCAGTGTGTTTAAAATTCAAGCTTTAGATGAAATTAGAGGATGTGAAGACATAAAAGCTCAATGACCCAGTGACACGGCTGTTTGTGCTGATGTGCAACCACGAGCATGTTTCAGGCCAGCAGCCAAAGCAAAACTCTGGTCCGTAATTAGAAATGAGTCAGTTTCTCTGAGTCTGTAAAAGTCAGAGATGAGGCGACTTTTGCCAAACCTCTGACCTGAAAGAAGCCAGATTTGACATCTGAGTTTATGTGCGAGAACTGTCAAATATCACACCAAGGTTCACACCCCGGTGTTAACAGGACGAGGCATCCTGCAGGAGAACCACGGAGTCAACACATGCAAAGACAGCAGGCTCTTCATTTTCCCCAGAGATGCTGAAAGGGGAAAAACCTCTCTACTTATTTATTTCATTTAGATTTGTGTTTGGGTGAAATGAAATAATAAAAATGGACCCATTACAAGTGAAAATACTCAAAGCAAAACGAGGCCAGAATCCTGATGAGGAAGACTGAGCATCTGCTTGTCAGCTCTTCTCAGACTAATAAACCTGAGTAGGTGGCGAAACGAGAGGCGGCAGCGTTAAATGATCTGACAGCTTTCAGAGAACAAGGAACACATCACCTGCAAATGAGGAAACGCTAGGTGTTAATGTGTGTAATATGCAGCTGGTGTGTATTTGACAGGAGCTTGGTCAAGGTTCCATCTAATTTCCTGCAATGAAAACAGGTCATTTAGTAACTATGGAACCGTCAGTATGTTTGATTGTTACAAAGGTCGTCTCTTAAAACTGCTTTACGCGTGTTGTATAACCGTTTACTGGTGTTTAGTCACCATTTAGTTTAATGTTAAACACAAATACACATCTCAGTCTTGAAAAGTCAAAGTCAGTGTCAAGAAGCAGCTTAGTATTAATACATGACGTATTCTTCGGTTTTCCCAGATTTAGTTTTTGTTATTTCTAAGGACCCTCATGAAATGTCTCCCTTCAACATACGAGATGAATGCTCTGTGAAAAACAGAGGCTAAAAGGTTAAAAAAAGCCATTCAGTTGTCATATTGCAGCTTTCAGACAACCTCAGATGACTGAGAAGCTTTATAAATAATAAATAAATAAATAGGTAAATAACAAACACATAATAATAATAATAATAATAAATAAGTTAATTGATTTTGTTTGTTCCAGTGTTTGGTTTAGTTCAGTTTGTTGTAGGGTTTTGAGCAGATACTGATAGAAAACGAACACAAACTAAAGCATCCAAATATAAACCAGTCCCATATGCTGGAAGGAAATGAATGTATGACTTCAATATACTTAATACTTCGATATTACATGAATAGATTTCCTGTCAAACTGACAGAACCGTCCTAACCCATTCATGCTCCATTCAGGCCTACGCAGACTTTTATGCTCTACAATGACTGCATCTCACTTCCTCTTTTGTGTGTATTCATTTAGTGAGGTTGCTGATTAACATGATGATGATGATGTCACTGAAATTATAAAGAGTGAGGAAACTTCTTACACATAGTTCTAAAAGCACTTTATGTCAAGCTGGCACACATTTCACTCATGTCCTTCCAACATGAGTGAAATGGGAAACACTATCAATGAAAATCAGTTTTCATCCAGGTGAGGCGAGAACTCCAGGAGCTTTTATTAGATTCTACAACAGGTGCAGAGAATGCGATTCTAGCAATCACACTATCACGACTAATGGTCAACGTACTGGAAGTGAGGAAAAAAACTGTTGAGATGCTGTGAGTGATAGAACCTAAACAGACAATTGACTGTATATATTTCTAGTAAAAAACAGCTCCTGGAGGCTGGACACGCGTTAAGGGCTTTCCCGTAAGACCCTGCTCCGCAATGACATCAACAACATTTCTCTCAGACATCTGGAGGAGCTGGACGCCCCCCAGCTCAGCAGGATCAAAGACAACAAGGTAGACTAATAAAATAAACAGTCTTCACCTAAAGTTCCCATCAGATATGAACAAACTCCCTGACCCAGAGGCGACCGGCTGCAATTAGATCAGCCGACGGCAAAGAAAACATGGAATTAAACCCCTTCAAGAGCAGAAGACATTCAAAGTCATTGTCCACTCAGCAAACGCACTTTAAATGATTTCTAAGAATAAAGAAGCGCTTATTGCTTCAAACAGCTGCATGCTGCCGTGCCGTACCTCTGGTGCTGGAGCGGAGCCGGGTCCTGACAGCAGTCTGGCCCGGGGCAGGACAGGATCCAGCGCTTTGTTCGGGCTCCATCGCCATGCGTTCTGTTTGGAAAATCACGCCTCAGGATCCCGCAGAGCAGCTGGCACCGTCATGGGCTGTAAAAGAGCGGGCGACGTGGGTGGAGCAGCTCGAGGGTCAAAAGACAGCCAAACATTCATTTACGGAATCTACTCTGCAGATTTAAAGTCTACATTTGTGAAAGGCACGGTTGCAGCTCACCTGCTGGGACTGTGCCTCTGCTCCGGCCCGGCTGCTTGGCTCAGCGCTCAGCTGAAACTTCTCAGAGTCAAAGGTCAGGCCTCAGACCTGCTGGTGATATATTAACATCCTCTGGGAGGCTCAAAGACATGGGAACTGTGGTGGAGGGCTGAAGAGGCTGAAGAGGCTGCAGGACACGCAGCACATGGGGCTTCTCTCCCAGAGGATGACTGCGAGGTCACGCGTTTCCCTTTAGGACGCCTTTTGGCTGGTATTCTAGTAATTCAACAGCTAAACTAATAGTGCCAGGAGCGCTGCAATTCAGTCTTTATCATTTCATGAACCCACAATAGAGAATCTGCCTCCCAAAATAACACTTAAGTTAGATGCTTTATTCATGATGCTATAAAAACCTAAACCTGCACAGAAAGGAATGGAATAATTAGCCTCCATTCATTCTACACTGACCCCTCTTCACTGGGTGAGACACAGCGTACAGGAAAGTGTGTGAGAGGGGCATCGACCCTGGTGAGGAGTCTGTTTTCTCACACTTCACAAATCTCCCTCCAGACTCTCAGAAAACACAACACAAATGAGATTTTAGTGGCGTAATATGATGTTTGGTGATGAGTAAACCGAACAGCTTGTAAAAGTTGGTATGATGAGCATTCAGAGGCTCACTGGGCTCAAGGTCATTACAGCGAGTCATTTCAGCGAACCTCTGCTGACTTTGTTTGTCTGTGTGTGACGGGGACGTACTGAGTGCTTTCAAACTAAATAAACCACAGCTGTTGTGTGCTGTTATTGGAATCCATCAAGGTCTGAGACGGTCCTCCTGTGACTAATGAGGTCGTCTGATGGAAACGGGAACCTGGAGCAGGTGGGGATGAACACAGGTGGTGTGTGGGTGTGTGTGTGTGTGTGTGTGTGTGTGTGTGTGTGTGTGTGTGTGTGTGTGTGTGTGTGTGTGTGTGTGTGTGTGTGTGTGCGCGTGTGTGCGTGTGTGTGTGTGTGTGTGTGTGTGTGTGCGTCTGTGTGTGTGTCTGTGTGTGCGTGTGTGTGTGTGTGCGTCTGTGTGTGTCTGTGTGTGCGTGTGTGTGTGTGGCGTGGCCCCGTGTGATGGTCCAGTGACTTCGTGGCATCGTCTGTCCCTCGTCCAGTAACAGCTTGGCCCGTTTCCAGCTGATGCGTCCTGATGACTCAGACGAAGTGAATGTGGGTCATGGTGTAACAGCAGCTCAGGTCATGTGACCAGGTGTTTGCTGCTAGATGTTTACAGTAGGAGCAGCGTGCAGGTCTAACCTGAGGCCGGTCTTGATGCTCGGCCACAAACCAGCTGGAGCTGAGCTCTGATCCACTGAGGCTCCATCCCGCAGCTTGCAGCGTTTCTGGGCTCTGTCGCTGACAGGACGGTGTCAGACGCCACAGGGGCCGTCAGAGGTCCTGCACAGTCCATGCTGTTGTTGAGATGTTCAGGCAGCATGAGGACGACCAGGGGTCACTGCAACACTGGTGAAATGAACTGATGGCTCCATCTCTTCACTCATATGTTCAAACCAGAAGCAACACTGACAATGTTGGAGCCAAGTGGCTTCGTCTGAAGTCTGTGACTTTTGATCTTTTCACTTTTATGACTTCGTTATGACTTTTATGAATCTTCATAGAATTGTTGTGAATGCTAAAAACACTGCTGTGGTGTTAAACTAGAAGCAAACATTACGTAAATATTTATTATCCAGACTAGTGGGTATTTACATTAGAGGCTGATTCTCAGGAAGCGGAGCTAATTTGTAGAGAACCCCCAGTAACAGGAAAGGTTTTATCACAGATTTATCACAGATTTCCCATAATCTCCTTTAAATGAGAGGAATATTTAGGTCAGAACAACAGATCAGAGGGAATCTTTAGTAACCTGAGGACAAGAAATACCAGATTTAATCTACTGACTAGTGCCTGTGTGGAAAACACAAAGATGGGAGGAAGTCATTTGTGTCATCAAAGCACTGCAGGGGCTTCAAATTTCCTTTTTCACAAGAAAAAACATATTCAGACAAATATGATAATACTCAGCTGCTCATTTCCCACAAGTGAAAATGTAGAGGTCCAAACATCTGGCTCACACACAAACAACAGCACTGAGCTCTGTGAGCAGCCGACGCTGTGGACTTCACACATCTGAGCTTCACTAGATCATCTCTTCACCCTGACAATTGCTTCCACCACTAAAATGTGCTCCTGCATCGCTCCTTGACGAGCGAAGGCAGGAAACCAGGTTTTACAAGATGACACGATTACGGCTGATGCCTTCTTAATAACACAGGCGTTGTCCTGCTCCATGCAGCTGTTTTCCCCAATGCCGCGTTGTTTGATCACAATAATCAGATTTCCCTTTTAGCGTCAGTGGAAAATGAATCTGGACATTTCTCCTGAAAATGCGCATGTTAAGACAAGAAGAAGAATAACGTGTATGACAAATTAAACCTACAACCACATCTCTGTATAAGGAGCCAAATAAAGTGACTTTAGGTGAGTATTTAACTGTTCAGTGTCTTCAAAGCTTTTCTCAGAAGCAACAGCAGAGCATCGAGCACCCATCGTGATTCACCCAGCACTGGTTTGTTTTTAATTCACCCATTCATTCGCTTTGTGTCCTGACCTTTCGACCTGTCTGCCTCACGTGCATCGGCATTCGACTACGTAGCGCGTTTTCCCACATCCCTCCGCATGACGCCATGCGACTGCGTGCTCCGAGCTCAGCCTCAACTGGAGGATTACACGCTCCTCTGCGTCTGGTGGAAACCGCGTGACCTCAGAGGGCGAGAAAAGGTTTGAAGACGTCGCCGGATAAACACAACGCTAAACAACACGCTGCTTGTGTTGGTTTTAGGAAACAAAGGCATGTAATGATTGATGCCGGATTATCCTGCAGGCGTTTCATCAGTGGCTCATTTTATTAATGTAACTCATTTCACGGTATCTTCGTTCCTTCTGCTCTGATGCTGGTCCGCAAGACTGCGTGGAGACCAAAACCACAGCGTTGCAGCAACTCAAACTACTGGAAGTCAAACCAACCAGTTTGATACATGGCTGTGACTGGAATCTTGGCCCATTTGTTATTAATCTTGTTCCTTAGATATGAAAAGTAATAAATCTTCACCGTAAGACAAAGGGTAGAATGAGAGTCCTGGCTGAGACCAACGTGTCCAGTCCAAAGTGACTGAATTAATGAAGTTCTGATGAGTGTTTGCTCATTGTATCAGTGCACGTTGGAGGTCTACTCACTTTGCTTTTATTCATTTCTCTGTTAATTAGGAGGTCTCCTGTTTCTGAGTCCATCCTGTGTGTTGTTTGTGTTTGGTTTCAGCTTCAGTGGCCACACGTGAGTTGTTCCTGTTTCATGTTTAGGTCAAGACAACACCTGGATCGGCCCCAGTGATGCTGTGATTCTGTTAGTACCTGGAGCACATCTCGATGTTGTCTCAGATTCCGTTAACCTGATTAGCGTTAACTCGATACCAGCCGTATTGTCTTTGGCTCCTCCTGGTTAACATCCTGACACATGTTGACGTTTTTACTCTGCTTTATTTGTTTTCTGACATCATCTCCCTAATGTCTCCTCTCTGTGACCCGTTGACTGGTTCCGGTTCTGATCTGGGCTGAGTTCTGACTAACTCCAGCTTTTCTTATTCCCTCCCAGTTCACGTTGGATTCCTTCGCTCGTGTCAGGACCCAGGAGACCAGTTTATCTCACTGCCAGTAAAGACTTCTGTCCTGTGTCACATCCCGAACCCCCAAACGCCTTTTCATCGATATGTGTGGATGGAAAAATCATGCAGCTGTTAGATACAAGTAACTACCAGGAACTTATGGGTTAAACTGTTTGCATCATCTTCATCGGCCCTTGTGTCATTGGTGACTTTGTCCAAACTTGCTTCACTTCATGATGACTTACTCTTTTATACTTTAATTAGAAAACACTTTAAAACACTGTGTGGTTGGTGTGATCATGGTAATCTACTAACAATGATTAGATAAATGTCCCGTATTGAGCAAGTGCTTCACTGTTTGTCCGTTTAACAAATTACACTAGTGGCCAAATTAAATAACTTCTGCAGCTGATGTAGCTGTTGGACACTTAGACACAGTACATTCTTAGCTTCTGTTCGGGTGCTAAAATAAACATTAGAAAATAATTGGAATTGGAAAATAAGTAGTCAGTTAATTGTAGAGTAAATCATTAGTAAGTCAAGTCATGTAAATTCAATGCCAAAATATTATTTTTACATTGTAATAAATACTTGATGAGCATTATCAATATTTAGTTGACATTTCATGTACTGTAAGCAGATGTAAAAGTACATCACAGTTCAATAAAACAGCTGCCAGGTGTATGTTTATAAACACAATTCCAGCAGCTCGTCTGGAGTTTTTTGTGCTCTCACTTTAACGTTTGCTTTTTACATATAATAAAAAGTATGAAGTCACAAATGCACATAGTTTATAGAACTTATTAACTTATTTTAGAAGTTTTGCAAACACTAATTTAACATTTCTGTTTTCAGCATCAGTGAGTCGTGAAGTTGGTTTTATTAGAGACAGTGATAACTAGAAATCCTGCTTCAAGTGTTTAGATGACCAGAAAACACGATGGCGATTTTATAGTGTTACGTGTTGTTTTGCAGCGGAGTCACACAATAAGATCTACAGTTTAATGGCACAGACCACAGACAGAGATAATTCGGCTTAAGTGCATTTGTCACCAATCAACTACCTTTACAGCGTTCCGTGCTACAGACAGTCATGCTGTGACTCATAACTTTAAATGCATGGTGGAGTTTCTGTCTTGGTTTGTGGTCGTCACACGGTGCCAGCTCCTTCTTGTCTGCAGCGCTTTACTTCAGCGTGAGGTGTTGCCTCTTGTCTTTTAAGGCTGGTTGGAGGCCTCCACCGCCTCCCTCTGTAAACACAGGTCACGCTGTAATAAATGCCTGACGGCTGGAGAGGTGGATCAGGCTAAGTGCACTGAGGTGCTGTGTTCCCTGTGTTCTTCAGCCCCGTGATGTTCCTCACAACCATTTACAGTCATGTGAGTGGAACAAAGCTGGGAGCTGCACTCTGGATACAGACATCTGTCACATACTGTGTTTAATGCACCCTCTGGAGTCATTCTTGCCACTGCTCATCACTGACCATGTCTTATTGGCAAGAATGTAACATCAATACAATGTCTTCTACAGCAGCCTAGGAAAACCTGTGGTTACTCACTGTGTTGTCTTGAATGCCATTAATAACCGCAAACCAACAAAGACCTTAAAACTATTTGGGTTTAAAACAGTGAAATAAGATTTTGGCAAATGTGAATCTGAGTGGAAGGTTAGTAAAGTATTTTCCTACGAAGGTTTCATGATCAGTTTTCACTACCTGAGGATTCTGAGGATACGCAAATGTTAGGCCATCGAATGTTTCTCAAAACAGGCGGAGTAATTGCAGCTGCGGAGTTTGAAGCTTCAGGCTCCTTTCGTGGCTCACGTCTAACCGGATCAGAAGCCTCATTTGCCTTCAAACCCCCCCAGAAGCAGGCGTGCGCATTATCTGGACCCGGCAGCCCTTCGCAACATTACGCAGCGCTGCAATGACGCATGCAGCGGAAGTTGATGGAAAGCCTGTTTCTGTCCAGTTTGTCTATCTGTTTTCAGCCTGCATCCTCGAAGGGGTCGCCGGGTGGTTCCGTGTATTTAGAGACAGCCCATTTCTCGCCGCGGAGCTGCGCGCAGCGACCTCAGCGTTTAAATCCAACGGCGTTACTGGAAAGCAGAAGGCGTGAGACCAGCGGAGAACGTACCCCTGCTTGTTTCTTCTCATCTCTGGAACGAAGTTAAAAGGGAAACACCCTCACACGTGCACAACAGACCAAGGGAAATACACGTAACCAACGCCAGCTTGTGCATGTACGCAGCGATGGAGAGCCCGAACTTTACGCACGGATCCACTACCGTGAACGAGACGCAGGCTCAGCCCTCGCGACCGCCCGCTTTACCCGTTTTCATGTTTGCTGGAGGCGCCGTTGGCAACTTGATCGCCATCGTCGTTCTCTCGGTGTCGAGGCAGGAGAGGAAGTCCTCGGCGTTCTACACGCTGGTGTGCGGTCTGGCGGTCACGGACCTGCTGGGCACGTGCCTGGCCAGTCCGATCACTATCGCCAACTACATGGACCGGCACGTGCTGGAGGACAAATGCGTCTGCGAGTTCCAGTCGTTCCTGCTGCTGTTCTTCGGCCTGACGGGGCTCAGCATCATCTGCGCCATGGCCGCCGAGCGCTACTTGGCCATTTGCTGCCCGTACACCTACCAGCGCTGGGCGGTGGACAGGCGCTTTGCGCAGCGGTTCCTCGTCTGCATTTACGCCAGCCACGTTCTCTTCTGCTGCCTCCCGATGATGGGCACGGTGCGGAGCGAGCTGCAGACCTCCAGGTCCTGGTGCTTCATCGACTGGAGGACGCGGGAGCCGGCGGCCGCCGCCTACTCCATCCTGTACGGCACCGTGAGCCTGCTGCTCATCGTGGGCACCATCGTGCTGAACCTGGCGGTGTGCGGAGCGCTGCTGCTGATGCGCCGCAGGACGGCGACGCGGCCCGTCACCAAAGGCAGCGTCCGCGAGCGGTGGAAGGCGCTGTCCTCGGCCGCGGAGACGCAGATGATAGCGGTGCTGGTCATGACCTCGGCGGTGGTTCTGGCCTGTTCGGCTCCGTTGGTGGTTCGTCAAGCCTTTAATCGAGCAGGGAATAATCTGTGCTGTAATGATGAAGCTGGTGTTTTTTACAAGTCAAATCTGCAAAGAATGTAGCAACTATATATAAAGCAGATAAATGTTATGTGAAGGAAAAGGTTCAGTGAGTAAATGAGTTGTTCCTAAGCAGAATAACTGAAAAAATTGAACTTTTAATAAACAAAAGTGATTCTTAGTTTCATTTACAAGGAAATTTAAATTGTAAAGCTTTCAAATGTATTTGATCGGAATTGTAAGAACTCAACTTTACAACATACACACACTCTCTTATGATGAAGATTAATTTTTCATTGTACTTATTTTTTAGGTCCGTGTGTTCGCTCATCGCTTCCTGCTGAAGAACGAGCCCAAAGCGGACCTAACTGCCATCAGGATCGCCTCAGTGAACGCCATCCTCGACCCCTGGATCTACATCCTCCTCAGGAGGTCTCTCTTCCGGCGCTTGCTCAGTCTGTCGAGGAACGGCAGCTGCAGCAGTTCCTCCTCTGCGCAGAGGACCCTGTTTCATCCCGATATCACGAGAGACGGCCACGTGTTCACCCAGCTCATGTGCAACGCCAACATCATCACTCAGCTGCCCGCCAACGTCAAATTCACCCAGCGCGACGCAGACCGCGTGCAGCAGACTTGAAGAGCGCTTCTCAGGGGCACAGACTGACTGACAGCGCACTCAGCGTGGGGAGACACGCGGCTGCGCTGGGTCCCGCTGGGTTATTTATTTATTGAACTGAACTGCTCTGATTGCGCCGATGTACATTGGATGCAACACAGGATGAAGAACAGAAGGCACAAGTGTTTGGCCGGGACTGTGCAACAAGACATTTAACTCCATCCTCATGCTCCGAGTTCCTCCGTATCCGTCACACACACAAAACATCACTTTACTTCAGTTGGTGCACACTTATCTCCTGTTCAGTTTATGCAACTAACCGGACTCATTATGTCCAGTACATCTTTGACTTATTCCAACTGGGTAAAGTGTCATTTTTTTATATAAAGCAGCATCAGCATCAGTTTTTCTCCATCACCACTGCACAGTAGTCATGAGACACTCAAAATGCAATAAATCCTGAGTCCACAGATTCCTGCCGCATCAGGTCTGTACTGTAAACGTGTACACACATCCGCTCCCATAAGGAAACACACTCGTGCTTTGTTTCGGGTTCCAGTTTCCAGGTGTAAGTTTTGGTCCAGATTATCACCAGTCACTTTTAGATAGGTGAATGTTCATGAATAAATATTCATCCTCTGAATGTGAATCGTACATGATAACCTCTGTGAAAATAAGTTACTAATCAAAAAATCTGAACAATAATTAGCCAAAAAGAGAAAACAAGCCTTAACATAAGTACCTCATCTCCCCTCATCGGAGGCATTTGATGCTAAGAGCAGGCTTAATCATAATTAGGAGAAATGGGAGTCTGAGCTCCATGTGCAGGATTTTTTTGTACTGTTTTGGGAAACTTCACTCTTTCCCAGCAATGATAAAAGTCAGTTAAGTTATTTATAACGTGTAAACAATGTATGAACCATTTTTTTGCATTAATTTGGTGTGAACTGTAAAACTATACTGGTCTTTTACAAACAGACTGTTTCTACTGAAATAATGGATTTGTGACCACCAGAGGGCAGAAGGTTTAGACTTATTAGAGTGTCAAATATAACACAAGGTAAAAGATTAGACACGTAGATCGCACCTTTGCTTTGCATCCACCGACGTAATTTGCATCTCCACCAAATGTGCCACTATAGAACAAACATGTATAAGTTCAGTTCTTAATGTTCATAATGCATTTATTCCCCCCCAACATTTAAAAATAGCATTTACTAAACATAAGCAGACAAGACTGTGCATGACAGCACCTCTGTACATTTCATACCTTGACACCATAAATAAAAATCTATAAACATCGCTTAAGTAAAAATTTTTACAGTTTTACAGAGTAATGTCCCGTTTCCCATTCATTAACATTTACACAGCAGTAAAACGCTTTGGAGCAGAGAGCCAGCGACCGAATCAAGAGCTGTGTAATTAAACTTGTCTCCTGGTTCAGTTCACTACAGAAACAAACGGTGTGACTTAAAAAACAAAAACTAGACTAGAAGAAAGTTAAACTACAACATGAGAACGTGAACATGTTAGCATCAAATGAATGGATGAAAAACAAACAATGAGCTGAATTAGATTTTTGCATGTTATGTTTTTACCACTGCCATGAAAACAGAAACACTGAACCGTTTAATACAACAGAGAATGTCTGTCCACCAGATTTACTTGCAGCTTCATGCTGTGAAACAGGTTACATGCGATTATTACATTCCTACACTGGGAATGTAAGTTTGACTCAGCGTTAATATCATGTTAACGGTCATCTAATGGCATCAGTCAGCAGAAGAGACTTTTCTGATCCTTGCATGAACAGTATAACCATTGTTGTCGTTGGGTCTGATCATGCATGAAATGTGCATTTGATATGTTAATAAGTTAATAAGATTTCAGTTTTAAGTGAACTGTGTTTTCAAGTGTGTGGCTACTCAAACAGGACATTTCTGACGAGGAACTATGTTTTCCTCATCAGAACATCTTGGTGTTAATTATTCTCTCCAGATTCTTAGTTTTTACTGAAATAATCAGGACAGGAATTCCATGACTGATGATATTATCATTTACGGTGGCAGAAACTACTTAATTGTTAACCATAACTATCAGATGCTTTAATCATTCATCAGTAGATCATACTGTTACAGTAAATCTGTAATAACAAAACAGGTTCTATGAAGCAGTTGTTTTATTCACTGCTTCATAGGAACCAAATCGATATATTCCAGTAGAAAAGTCTAATATTAATTGATTGTGTTGAAGGCTTTGACTGATCTCCTCCTGCTAGTTTTGAGTCTGAAATTTGCAGAATGATATGGGACGGTTTGATGCAGTTTAACAGTGAACACACACATGCACACACACGCACATGCACGCACACACACGCAGCACTGAACTACAGCTGTAAAAATGACACATGGGTAAGGCATTCATTGTTAGTTCTCACTACTTCCCATCATTTTTCAACTTTTCTGGCCAATCAAAGTACACCAGGTTGGTTTAGCTGCTAAAATTTTACCTGGTTGTTGGAGAAAACCACATTATGGCCTGGTTCACAATCTCCTGCGAAGAATCTCAACTACAAACTGTCACAGCAGTATCAATATATCAGTTTATCTCTGGGAAGTACAGAGTGCACAAGTCCCACAGGGCTACTTGCAAGATTGTTTTGGGGTTTCGGACTAAATACCATGGTAGTATTCAAAAAGTCAGAGAAGGCAAATATAGCACAATAAAAAAAAAAAAAAGAAAGAAATAACTGCACTACCCCTTTACCCAAATCTACAAGGAACTACAGCTGGAAGAACAGGCTCACAGGCTAAAACTGGCACTTTAACAAACATTCAAATCAGTGTGCGTTCCCCCCAAAAAAACAAATAACAAGAAAAAAAGATTAACTTCATATTGCTGCAGTGAGATGCTCAGTGCGCATCACAGATAGCAGAGGTTATGCTTCAAGGAGAAAACCAAGTGACTCTGTTGTTCTAATTGAAACGAGAATTTGCAAACATGATAGCTGTCTCAAATCCACCTGAATATCCAGCTGCACCTTAAATTGCACAAACGAATCTCTGATATCTTACACATCTTAATTTAAATCAAGTCTATCCAGTGACTGTCTGACATCAATGTGACAAAAATGCTTAAAATTAAACCATAGGACTAAATAGCCATTATCTGCATAACATGAAGTGCAAACTACACAGACGCCCGTTTAAAAAGCACAAACATGACAGAGCAGCTTTTGTTCAGTCTGAAAGTTGTCCAACAGGAGAGAATCACTCCGCCTGAGATGCTTCGCAGATGAAAAAATACCAATAATCAATAAAAAACTATGCAAGGTTTTAAATCGATTCTTAATCTGCAAATTCATCCAAAAGTATGACAGAAAAATAACAGATTTTTTACATGTTTGTTACATGATTTGTTCCTAAAACACATTACACAGATGACGAAGAACCAATGTAGATGTTGGTGAATTCTAATTATTGACTAATGCTCTTTCAAATAGAGCTAATTTCAGAGCTCATTAGAGCTTATTTCGAGGGAATATGCATGAGGTCATTGACTTCACTGGGTAACAAACTCGGTCTCACTCTTTAGTGAAAGTTGTCTCAATTCAAAAATCTTGACATTGTCTGACATAAAAGGAGTAAACTCTGAAATTTTGCTGAGTTGTTATAACAGGTTTACAATCTTGAATTTGAGGTTTTTTCTTTTTTAAATTTGGGCATTTTCTTCATCAGGCACTTTTATGTACTAGGTGGAAAGGTAGCCTTTAAGATGGTTCCCAGGAATTTAACCCAATGCTCAAAGTGAATTTAAATGATAGTCATGAGTCATAGAATTATCAAATGGAATGAATCAGTGGGATTCATCCCTTGATGACCATCAATGTCAAAAGCCAAGAACATAAGAGGAATGCTTCACTTGGTGATGTGGCGTTAATTCACAGAACCATGCAGATCAAATCAATCCAAATCTACAAAAACATTCTTGCCTTTTCTACATGAACATGCCCTAAAACTCTTCACTGTCGACAAATAGGCCCCAAATACATTAAGCATGATCAATTCATTCAGGATGATGTGAAAAGTGTTTGTCTCCACATGGTAACTAGTGCCTCATGAAGTAAACACTGAGCTATGCTCGTTACAAAATGTAACAGAATTAAAGAGGACATCTTTTCCTCTGATTGGGAACTAACTAATCCAAAGCCATGCATGGCAGATTATGAAACCTAAACTCATACCACCGACTGGCCACCTGGTCTAATCCTTCACTGAATTGTCATAAACTGTAAATATGCCTTTGTTTTCTCAGAGAACATCACATATGTTTGGTAGCAGACTGATAAAGAATGACAGAGTTGACAAAGAGGAGTGTTGGAGAGAACACGTCGCTGGCCCATCATGACTGGCTCACTCTTCCTATCAACAGCAAACTGCACTTGCCTTCAGTCTTGTATTTAGAGCGGGGTGAAGACCCGCTGCTCCAAGGGCAGCTACACACAAAGTCCATGACAGCGACCCGGAGCGAGGACCGACACCCCCCTTTACACCACATACTGCGGGTTGCTGCTGTAGTTTGTCGTGTAGGTCTGCCGGCTGTACTGGAAGTGGTCGGTCAGCACGTTGTTCCAGCTGTGCTCTGAGCCATGGGGGAAAGGCACTGACCCGTTAGCCTGGATCTTCTCCAGCACTGGGTTGTCAAAGGACCCAAGATCCTGCTTGTCGCTTGGCAGCAGCTTCTTCTGCTTGTTTGCGTCATACTTGGCCTGTGGTTAAGAATGGGAAATGGATTTTAATTGACATTAATAAGCACTGATCCTAAATAGTTTTGGTGGGTCAACTGCAGGGGAAGGATGTTCTCAAGAGAGTAAATAAAATCCAGCTTCACTGAACTTTTAATGTGGAGTTTCATTAGAAATCATTATGCTAAACTCATGTTCCTTGGCCTAATGCTGCTCCTCCTGAAATCCCTCCACCCCTGCCTGATCTGGTGACACCTGTCAGGGAACCTACCTTGTTGTAGAGAAAGACCCCAACGATGGCGGTCATCATGCCCAGGACGTTTGTGAGGGTGACTGGGTTCCGCAGCATTAGAAGTGATATGCTGATGACCATGATCCTCTTTGTGGCGTTGGCGACGGCATAGCTGAGGGGGCTGACGAGGTTAAGGACGCTGAAGGCAATAACGTTCTGGGCAAAGTTGCAGAAGCCACTGATGACCAGGAGAATGAAGGTGCCCATCCAACCTGAGACATCAGACTGAGAAAAGAGGAGGGAAACAGTGTCTTCCTTATTCTTTACAGGTCACATTTGTTGGCTGGTAAATGACAAACACACAAACTGTACTTGTTATTGATGAACAATATACAAAAAAGCCCTTTCAGACAAATGGGATGAATCCAACCTTGCGATTAACATCAACAACTGTAGGAGCTACATACCAGGTCTCCATTAACAAGAAACCCAGAGAGATCAACCAGAACCCAGGTGGGCAGCATGAAGATAACTGCATTGAAGCCAAGGATGTTGAGCAGCCTTAAGTGATGAATTCTGGTGTCACGCAACACCTTGAAAAAAAAAATACAAGTTAGAATTAGAATTATTATACTGTAGTCTATTACATATAAGGAGTCTTTTCTAATGAGGGTTTAGAAATAGTTTAAGGTGTTCTTCATCTTCACCCTGGTGGTCATTACGTTTGATAGATTTTACTTTTAGACATTTAAGCAGCATTCAGGTGATACATACCAGAACAACGATGAATTACCTTTTTTGAGAAAATGTTCTGCAGAGAGAAGCAAAGAGTAGCTGCCAGAGCGCTGATTAGGCCGGACACATCAAAAGACAACTCTGTCACGGTGGCCAGCAGCACTCCACCGATGATGGGGATGAGCGATATGTAAACCTACAAGACCACACAGAGACAGGAGGCAAATTCAACTAGAGCAAACACAAACCACTTCAGCTGTTTGCATCATGTGAGGTTATTTACTCAAATACTGTTTGCTGCTTTAGGACGTTTTCCCAACCTGAAGTTCAGATCAAACGCCAAATCATTAAAGGCTCACTAAAGGAGGACAGCTGCAATAATTAAACAAAACATTAATCAAAAAACCCTTTTAAAGGGTTACAGATTCCTGAGATTATTCACGCTTCTCAATTAGAATCTGCTGGTGTCATCAAAGTGAACTGAACATCTTTTAATGTGGACCGGTCTTGAGATAAAACGCACAGTTTGATAATGTTAAAGACATTGATCAACTTACAACAGTTAACTGAATAAGTCATGTAATAAATGTCACAGAAAAAGCAAACTTCACTTATAGGATGCAATAAAGTTCTAATTACTCATCGGTAAATCAATCCTCCTAATTAATTAATTAATTAATTCCAAACATTTCACTTCAAGGTTTAGTAAAATAAATAGCTTTAGAAAAAAGCACCTGGAAATATTTCACGGTGTTAAAATGTTCAGATGAACAGGCGCTGTACTGTGAAGACTACAGCTGGACCCCTGACTTCTATCTTGGGGACAACACCTGATGCAATGAAAGTATCGCAACAACCACAGCCGCCTGTATTTGCATGATGTGAATTTTGGATCATGAGAACTTGTTGAAACCCACTTGTGCTCCCACTCACTAGCAGTGAAAAGCTGCACTGAGCACTTAGCATATTTCAGCACCGCCACAAATTATGCCAATTTATTACAAATAAATATTTCATGTGATCCAAAATATATGAGGCATAACCAGGAATGAGCACCAGAAGAACAGTACAGACTAAGAGATCACATAGTAAATGTTGAGCTGGAGGATGTTTGGACTTTGTCATGGCCTGGCATCTAAAGAAGCCTTCTTTTCTTTGTATTGGTTCATGATTAAACCCTCTGCTCCAGGTGACAACCTGGAACCCCTGGTGAGCACTGTGACAACCTTGGTGAAGTTGAAAAGGAAAATCCATTCACAAATACTCTAATGGAGAAATTATGAACATGATTATTAAGAGAGTCCTCGGCCACTGGCTGGAGAGACAGATGGAAAAATTCATCCCAGAATGATGTAATTTATAGACATGTGCATGCTTTCACACGTGTGCTGCTTTATTGGGCCCCACTGCACAATTTTCTCCAATCTCATACACCTGTTTACCCATACTCTTTTATTTATGATCCCAATGTGATTTAGTTCTGCCAGTGCAGTTAAGAATCAAGTTCCCGGTCCTCAAACAGGATCCTCAAACAAAGTAACACGTCACCAACACCTACGTTTCCTATGAAACCTGCTTGGCTGAATGCTGTCGACTGCAAGACCAACCTGACAGGCTGATGTGACTTTCAGAGGTGACTGACTAACACTTTCCACCAACAGCATAACAAATCATGCCACATTTCAGGGATTGTTAAAGGCTAAACTTTCACTGACTTTTTCATAGAAAGCTGCTATCCATAAAGGGAGACGTGACTGCGCTAGTTTAGACAGTGCTAAACAAAATAGGAGGCCAGCAAAATGTATTAATTTATATGACTCACTGTTTGTGCTAATTCAATTATAGACATTTTGTGAGTCATCTTCCATGGTAGTAAATTGTGTTTGCATTGTGGGCCAACTATTTACCTACACAAGACATCTGAAGACGACACTGGTGACTATATTCTGGGTTTTAGGAGGGAGGGACGACAACGAGAGGGATAGGCTCCCTGTAGTTATCATGTTACTCTGCACACCATTACAGAGATGTTCTAACAGCTGCAGCCTACATACCATGACACCATGTGTAAAAGACATAAAGTACATTCCCAACATAAAACATCTATCGAGCCCCTGAATGAACATAACCAGCTTTGTAAACAGAGCTAGTTTTCTGTCCTGACCTCCACCTTCCCACAGAGTGTCAGGGACAAAAGCCCCTGCAGATGGTCGTAATATGAGATGAAGCACAAGCACAGCACTGTGCCACATCACCACTTTCTGAGACTCAAAGACTGAGAAGCAGGCTGAACAGAGTGGGCCTTGTGCAGTGTTTGCCGGGCTGAACTTACTCACCTTCGTGGTTTGCTTCTCCCTCATTATAATTCTTGATAACAACACTACCCATATTGGCATAGTGGCTTTGACTGCAAAAGAAGCACAAACAATTGTCAAGAGAAGCTGCACAGGTACAACATGAAAACCTACAAATGTAGGATCACATACGCTCTGATGTTCTGTTACAGCAGGTTTATCCTGATGTGTGTTGCTAAATATAACTTAAACACTCACTGCACTATGGTCACACATCAACTGATTAACACAATATTATGAATAAGCAACAAATGGCAGAACAAGATCCAGTACAACTATTACAACACAGTACAAGAACTAATAAGTAAGGCAAATACAGTTTTAAATAATATTACATGCATACTTCAAATAAGTTTAGTTGAAGTTTTTAGGTATTTGCAGATTTAGTAAATATGCAAAATATATCTCATGCAACTACAGAACACCCTGTGTATATATTTTTACTGATATAAGCACAAACCGCATTGCCTTATTTAACAGAATAAGCTGATTGTATGTTCTAACCAACTCGTATCAGTTAACATCAGCATCTATTGGCAGCTTTCTGCAGATATTACATTTAGTATTCCGATTCAGAGTTCTGTACAATTTAATTGGATTGTATATTCTAAAACTTCTAAAACAGTATTCAATTCCATTTTTATTTGAGCTAGTTTTAACTACCTTATATACTGGCAGTTAACATTAATCCATTACAAGTTAATGTATTTTGCATTAGGAACCTTTTTCTGTAAGTAAGTAATGAGTAACTCAATTTGTCAAATGAATAGAGTGTAAAATCTCACATTTAGAACAGCACGTTTAGAACAGCAATATACTAGGTGTGGAATTGAAACCCCTTTGTTTACAGGTGGTTCACAATTCATCAGCAGATTACATTTTGTACTGTGTACCTGCAGCTATAAAGTGACCAGTAACTAAGACTATTGAATAAATGTTGTACGGAAAGCGCACATAAATACTAACCAAACAAGTAAACTGATATTGCTGTAGCTTTGTATGAATATATTCGGACCAGTCTTTTATCTGGCAGTCTGGGGTCAAAGGTCCTGCAGTATCACACCCTCCCCCTGACGTATTACAGGAGCTTTAATTGGTTGCTAGCTAACATAGCAACAGCCGGCTAGTTATTCTGGCGCTCTGGGGCCGACTGGTTACATTCAGAGGGCCCACAGTGAGCTAATTAGTTGCACAATTCCTGTACGTCCTCGACCTACTGGACGCCAGCGTTAACCAGGGCCCACATGGTGCTTAAATGCGCAAATGGGTTGCTCAGCGTTAGCCGCGCAGCTAGCGTCAGCTGACGGCGCAGACACATCATCAAGTTGCCGTCTGACGAGCTCCGGGCTGCCTCACGTTGCCATTACTTGCCATTAACTGGTCTGTACTCACCCGTGTGTGCGTACGAAACGGGCACCTTCCATATGCTGAAGTGGGCCGACACCGACGCGAAGTACTTCCCAAAGGCTAAGGGCAGGATGTACCAGCGGTAGAACCTACTCGGCAGCTCCGTCTTGGGGACTCCCCATGCTCGCAACAGCGGCGGGAGGAAGACGACGATAGAGATGATGTGGAAGAGAGAGACGGTGACCGGGTACGGGAATCCATTGAGGATGATCTTGTTAATGACGTTCCCCCCCGAACTGACAGTGTACCAGCACACACACAGCGAAACTATCCGGATCCCTTCCCTGACCGGGACCCGTTCCACCGTAGCCATCTTCCAGCGCGGAGTGACGAGGCACCGGAGGAGTGTGTCTGGTTGCGCCGCGCGAGGGCAGCTGTTCAATGGTCAGACTATCGACGAGGAAGAACGCGCCGGACTTCCTGCCCAAACTTTCAAAATAAAATATCATAGTTGTTCACTGTTTTAATGTTTTTTAATTAAATGCATTAAAATATAAGCAGTGGAGGTTCCGAGGTGGGAGTGGCTCCTCCTCAAAAGGTCTCGTCTTGCTTTTGGCCACAAGTTGACTTGGTAAACAGTGGGTTTGGTGTGACTGCACCATAAGCCTGCCACACAAAGATTTACTCCATATTCATATGTAGAACAAGTGACACATTCAAGTTCAATCTGACTGAATCCACAAGGTTCCCCAGGCTAGTTTGAGACAGTCCACTAATCATTCTAGTTCTTAAATGGTGACGCTTGAATTTCTACACATGCTAGTAAGTAAAATATAAAGATTAATGCAACCATGTGAACAAGAAAATCTATAACGACTCAAATGGCAGAGGAGAACATGGAACAATTGATACTTTTTATTAACACATTAATAAGCCCATTTAAAGGACTAAGTAGTAAATTGTTTCTGCTCTGAGTACAAACACAGAAGATTCCTGTACATCCACTAAGGCTCTGTCTTAAGGGAAAACACAGGTTTCCATAAGGCAAACAATTTCTAAAGGAATAATATTAAGTACTTAGTCCAGCATATCAATTACATCTGCGAGTCCTTGAAGGTACATAGGTGCAACAGGATAATCTGCACTGATTCTTCAATTCATATTTCACAACCTTAAATACAGTAAAGGGAAAAGGCAACTATAAAATAAAATTTGCTCATGTATCATACATATATCAAAATGTCATTTTAGAGCATTATTACATAAATTAGACTGGTACCAGCTGGGAAAGCCTGGAAAAAAATCACAGCTGGACTACTGAGCCAACGCTAAATAATAAGACGTGAGTTGTCGTAGTTCAAATACGTTCACAAATTTTAAAATATAAAAAATAGACATTACAGTCACTTCCCGACATCTATTAGGTTCGTCACTCTCTAATTTCAAACTGCATAGTAACATCTGGCAGTTTCATGTCACTTTATTGACCATAAAATTATTTTATAACAAAATGTCGATTTTTTGTATCCTACATCTCACTGTGCGAGGCAGTCATACAAGGAGAAATAAGTGAGAATACAGAGAACCTGACTGGTATGTCTGTTTATCTGTTGGGTGTTAATTACAAATGTGTCCGTCTGGCTCACATATTCTAGTAATATAACAATTTAACTAAAATTTAAACAAAGAAAAAACAAATGCACTAAACTAAGTCTGATTGGATGCTGAAAATAACATCAGATGAATAAAATGTAAAAATGTATTGACTGTGTACAGCTACTGAACAGGCAGATAATGCATAGTCTTATCCCTTCATGCCACTGTCACAACAGATAAACATCATTTTCTCTAGCATAGGCTTAACCAGGTAGAATATTTATTCTATTTTCACCCACAGGGGAAACAATTTGAAGAAGCATTCACATTTGTAGAGCTGCTCAGCTGTACTATTCATGGCAGCATGTACGTTACCTTCCAGTTCATGTACCAGTCCTTGGTTTCAGTCCAAACATACGTACGGCAGTATGTTCAGTCTACTCTCATCTCCATGTGGGTCTAAGGAGATGCACTCCAACCAGTCATACCAGTTACCCTTTGTGTCATAGCAACCATTAACCCCAGACCAGTGTTGTGTGTGTAATCTGTTTAGGTCGTCACTGGTCACCACTTTGTTAACCCCTGGTAAATCTTTAACTGGTTGCTCTGGTGCCAGCACATGCCTTTTTGTGGTGTCTATACTTTGGTGTTCCTCTTTTTTCAAGAACTCTGTCATGAAAAAGTGTGCACCGGGGGTGTGTGCGCCTGACGATGTCAGCACATTGCTTTGCTGGCTGAGGTATGACTGGATGATTTCACTCCTTGACAGTTCCTTCCAATCAGTCTGTTGGAACGGACTGGGAGGAACAGTGGAATTTTGCTTCAGCTGTTCTGAACACTGAGGTTCAGGTCGGTCCAGCCTGACATCCCCCTCCTGGGAAGACTCCTTTTGAAATAATGGTTTAATCTGCCCTGTTACAGGGTTAAATGTCAGTCTCCTGTCTTTTAATCGGACTGGTTTAATACAGTCTTCTACAGTCTGTCCCTTCAATTTGGCCACATAGTCTTTAGGCCTATTTTTCTGTTTTTTCCTTTTCCCTGTATAACTGACAGCAGCATCACGTTCCAAATAGACTCCATCAGTGCAGGACAAAACAGATGAGTTGTGAAGAGACTTGCTCTCAGAACTGCTTTCTGGGTCCAAATCTACTGTCCATGAAGTGTCTGTGTGTAAACCCTGAAAAAAAACATTTGCAGGCAGTGAAGAAGGCCCCAGCCCAGAGGCATCCACATGCCTCACTGTGGGGCTGGGCATACTCTGTGCCTGTGGTGCAATTTGTTTGACAACAGCTTCCCGTTTTGGAATTTGAGGACTATGTGAAGTACAGCGAGGGCTCCTCGGTCGATACTGCCCCCCAGAGGCAGCATGTCCCTGTTTGGATTGCTGCTGCAGAGCGGATGCTTTTAGCAGTGCTCCAGCAGTGCTGGAAGGCTTGCTGTATCCTTGGGCACTTGAATGAGGTTTTACAGGATTGACAGGGATTTTATTTTGTCTGTCATTTTCCAAAGGCTCAGAAATCTCTCCATCTAACAATTTTTGACAGCTAGCACTAACTCCACTGATTGGCAACTGTTTGGGGTTTTTTATCTTATGACTAAGAGTTGATTTGGATATCTTGGCTGGTAAGAGTCCCTCCTTCTGATCATTCTTACGCTTCCTGCTGATCAGTTTTTCCACTTGTGGAGAGTAGCAGTTGTTGAAGTCATTTCTGTTCTTCAGCTCTGGACCAATTTTTCCTGGTGGTGTGGTGGTAGATGAAGTGGAAATGCAGGGATGAGCACTGCCATTGGAAGACCACGGTGTCCCAGTGTGGCTTTTGGACAGTGCCTCATCCTTTCCGGGCTCAATTAGCTTCTGCCAGTTTCTCAGAAGCTTTTTGGCCCTTTTTGCGAGATCCTCATTCTTGGTGTTCTTCCTGACATCGTTGATGAGCTTTCCAAGACGAGTTTCCTTAATGAAGATGACATCTGAGTTAAATAGCTAATATTACTTTATTCATAAAGCTGTATTCAAGAGTGCTTTTGAATGTCATTACTGTAATTCTGAGTTTAACTTACCTCCAGGGCCTCTTTGGTGATGGGATATTTCTCTAAAAGGGAGATCACTTCTACAACTACCACCATGTTGCGTATCTGCTGAAAAGACAGACACGGTTAAAAAAACTCTGTATCCTTAGAACAACTTTCACGTAGAAATTATGTGTGTAAATTTTACAGTAAACCAAGAATCTTGTAGTATATGTTCTATAGAAACAGAGACGCTTTTAGAATTTGAATAGACTTTCAAATGTGCACCTGTGTGTCAATAGACACTGGTTTCAGGCTCATTTTGATAAACTGAGACTTCATGCAAATGTGCTTTTCCACTCAACAATGTCAGACCTGTAACACATGTGAGTCATACTGTGGTGACAAGTGCTTTAAAATCTCTGTAATAGTGAATAATGTTAAAAGTTAAAAGCAGCCTTAATACCATATACACCTCGATATATGTATAAAATATTTACAAATATTGAAGGAGAGGATATTTTTCAATTTATCAGATAGACAAATAGGTAAATGTAAAGATGCTACTTGAGCCCATGTGAAGGAAGCTTTGTGCTGGGAGACTAAAAATGAATGAACGGCCGTGAGACAAAAGCTCGTACCTACAGACACACTGTCTACCCGGTGGCTCAGGCTTAAAGTCTTTGAGAACCAAGTATTTTATAGATCAACTATCCTGACTTCATTATCGAACAGCAGGAATGCCTGGCATTTGTGTACTTTCGCTAACTAGCGATGATAGCCTGCTAATTAGCAAGCAAATAATAACTGGCCATAACGCAGCACCGACTGTCTCCACTTCGTCAACCCGCTATCGCGACCTCAAGCCGACTTGGCCTGGCTCACTCTTGAACCTGGTTGCAGTTCTTTAACCGGTTCACTGCGTAGAAACCAACGGACGTACTTACATTGCTCTGGCCGTCGATGGCCTGCAAGAGCCGGTCTCTCATCACCTGCGGAGTGGCCGGAGCCGCTGTCATCGCCTGGCGGTGTCGCGGCTCGGTCAGGACGGACACAGACAGCAGAATCCACCAAAGCAGCGGTCACACCACCGAAGGCTGTGTCTCTGTGGAGGCGGGCATCGTGCTGTGTGATGCTGTTATATTTCCCCCCGCTCCCGGCTGTTAACTATTTGAAGATTCATAAGAGAAGAACAGAAAACCCTCCCTTGGAATCGGCTACCCCCTTCGGCTGGTAGCCTCCTCCTCTTCGGCTCGCTCATCGGGCTTTTTTGTGTAGCGCTCGCATAGAGCATGATGGGAAAATTATACGCGTCCGGCGTCATGACGTCAATCACGTCGACGTCATACACATACCTTATATAAACAAGAGGATTCCCTGTTAAACAAAGGGGTTTCAGCTGTTTCATCAAATGGACACAATAAAACCGAAAAATTGCACGTGATGTGCTCTTTAAAGTGTTTTTTTTTACAATTTGGACATAATTTTTAAAATACACCAACAATAATACACAAAAAGCATAATAATTAAAAATACAAATAAAAACGTTTAGTGGTTTTATGCTATTTAGTAGTTTTCACTATGATGCTTGTAATGTTGAAGAAACACAGAAACCGAATAATTTATAATAGGGTAAGGAAGGATAATGTGGATCTACGGAAACTATAATGAATGAGACTAATGAAACTAAAGAGCAACACTTGAGATGTGAGCAAAGTCAAGCTCCTTTAAAATTGTATCTCTAATTTAAAAGGATTAACAACTTGTGAAATCAACAAGGGGGTTTACTATTAATTGAACAAATGGTCTCTTACCGTGTGTATGGCCTGGAGGCTGTTCCCCATTTAATCTGAGTAATTAAGGACATAACAGACTTAGAGTTAGTTTAGAGTGTTGCGTCTGCATTTGGTAGCTGTTCAGTGGAATTCTCAACATAAAGGTCTGAAGACATGTTTATAGTGGAGACCATCATAGGCGTGGAAAAGCTAATTAAACCCATCATGGTGATAACAAAACACTGGGAGTGTCTCAAACCAAAGCTTTGGGCATTCTTAAAAACAATTAATAACTAAAAGTTCAGCTAAAGGCCTAGAGGTTTCAAAAGACTACGAATAGAAAATGCCAAAACTATCAGATGTGTATAGTATCATCCATTAGACCATGCTTGGGATAAGTATAGCCAGTCATCTGTGAATTAGCATTTATATGTATTTGTACAGTTTTTGTCCTACTTTTCTCCTACACTGCCCCTTGATGGCACTGCCTTGTTGCAAAAGAAATAGACAAGGACGATGGCGCATAGGTCAACAACAATTTCCATATTAGCCACTCAAATCCATAATGGCCAGGGGTTTAGGAAGTTTAATAAGCTATAGTTATTAATGTGGAAACTTCTGTGAAGATTAAAGTTCCCTTCGTGATAAGCCAGCTGCAGTCTTCTTACTGTAGGGGTTTTACTTTCACTTTGTAGAGTTACGTAAGGGCAAAGGTATGTTGCTCTTTTAAGGAGAACCGTGTCAAAAGTCTGAAACTGAAACCTAATATTTTAAAGTATAAGCAAAGAAGCGTTTGCAAAAGTCCTGATATAAAATGTATTTCATATATTATTTGTGAGAAACTTAAAAGTGAAAAACTTTTCATAAACCTTTTAATAATTTTGCTGTTCTTTTTGAATAATTTTTTAAAAAAAAAACAAGTATTCCAGCTTTCAGTTTCAAACCGTATTCTTTCGTTTTCCATTTGATCCTTTATCTGTTGCGCCTCTGCGGACCGGGGGGCGGGATCTGTTCGTCTGTCGCACTCTATTTTCCGTTACTCCCCGGCTCGAGGTATTGTACCGGTTTGTTACCGCTCTTGGGTTCTTTAGACCTTTGTACTGTTATTTTTTTGCTTACATACTTTTGTATGTATATTTAAAATACGCACAAAATTAACCGTAAGCTGTGTGTGTGTGTGTGTGTGGGGGGGGGGGGGGGGGGGTATTTTCTAGCGAGATACAGTAGGGCTGTCATGTCATAGTTTCCTTGACTAAACTTTTGCAAAACAGTTTGAAATACTGCGATCAAGTTATGTTCCCGTGTTATATCAAGCGTGTCTGGTTTGTAACTATTATGTCTTTTTTGTTTTCTTCTGCTCGGTTTGCGTCAGCAGCAGCCATTTGGAGAAGGTGTCTTTATTTGGCTGCCAGAGTCTGTCTCCCAGTGTGTTGGCAGGCGGAGACATAGTTTAATACTCATAATTATCTTATTCATTAATAAATATCTTTACTCTGCTGCATACAAAGTGCATTATTTTCATACATAGATATACATCACATTAGTTTTAGGTACCTAGTGAATTGTATTGAAATTGTATTAGAGAGAGATCCACTGTAACACCATGTACTTCCACTGTAGATCCACTGTAACACCACCAACAGTTACAGTGATGCATATCTGAGACGTTGTTTGAACAGCAAAGTGCAATTATTTATTTATTATTTAGTTTCCAAAGCTGCAAAGACAGAAATGTCTAGAAAATCATTCTACTGCTAGGTCTGGAGAAAAAATACAAATATGCACCGTAAAGTGGAAAACGTTGTAATAACTATAAAAAAGGGTTTATAGGGTTTTTCCTATATGTTTATCATATATCCTGTAATTTCAGTTTGTTACAGTATTAATCTGACTAGAACAGGCACCTGTGTCCTTGGTGGGCTCCCAGAGTCTGGTCTCACGCACACAGCTGTGCTGATAACAGTTTTGTTGAATCTGGTTCATTCCTGTTTTGAAACACAGTGTGTTGGCAGCCACGCTGGCTCACAGTAATCAGTGTTAGTACTGTGATGTTATGGTCAGAATTATAAAGATTTGTCTGTTCAATTCAAAGCATGATTTGGGGGGGGGGGTAATAAATTAAGAAGTGATATACTCTATTTGAAAGACTTCTACAATAGCTACATACAGTATAGAAACACATGAAACAGTTCTCTGTCAATAAACTAAGTACTTAATCACATCATCTTTTATTGTCTAGTACATGTTCATGTTATGTACATAACTTAGTTTTATTTATTTCTGTTACAGACGGCCCAGATCTGCTCAACAACTGTTTATATTGAAAATTGTAATTCTAAATCCATCATTGTTTCCTCACAAAACTGAAGAGAAGATGTCAGACGTTCACAGCAGTTTGTCAGCCCCTGAGCTTGACACACAACTGGAATCCTTATTTGTGGTATGCAACGACACAAAACACAATCATAATATATTGTATTAGAGCAAAACCACCTTTTCTAAACCTCGAACCCATCCCTAACAGCTAAAGCTTTTAGTAAAGTGAAATTCAAAGTGGCTCATATTTCACACCACTTGTTGCTTTGTTCCAGCAACTTGAGGACGACATCTTTCATTTTGTAAAGAATGAACTGAAAAGACACCAAAGAATTCTGAGTTCAGCATCTCAGTCGAAAGAAGACGACGTGTTGGACGGTGGCAGCAGAGAGGCGTTCCTGAAGATCTTGCTGCACTTCATGAAGAGCAGAAAGCAAGAGAAGTTGGCCAACCGTCTGCAGAGCAGTAAGAACCTTTGTGAACGTTTAACCCTTTAGTTTCTAAGCTCCATTTTGTGCATAGGTTAGTAAAGAGCCAAGCCAAATGGCTGTAGTTTCAAGACGGTCAAAGCTTGGTGTCATTAGAATCTAATTTTACTGTTTTCAAGTGACTTATTTAATTGAAAGCAGGCTCAATACTACAATAAGCTTGTTTGCTGTGTAATATACAGCACGTGCGATATGACCAGATTAGGATGGATGCATTTATATAGAATACAATATGCATTTATATATAATACAAATTTATTAATGTAATTATTTATATAGCTCAACTAATCTAAAGTTTTGTACCTTAGCAGTGGGATAGTTTTTTACCTTTTTTGGCTAAAATAAAAGAATCTTAACATAAATAAAGGCTTTTCATAGTGACTGCTGGGCTCAGGATACTGATTCTGTGTCTTTTTCTCTGGGATATGATAGTTTGTGGACATAAAGCTTGGTTTCTATCTCTTGGATGCATCTCTGGGCGATTCTTGGCGCTAACTGTTAGTAGCTAATGACGCTATCGCTATTAGCATGCCTTAGACTGATCTTAGTTCTTAGTTTGGTTACCTTTTGATTAACTGTGTCGGTGTTAGTGTGTTGTATTGCTTAAAACACGGTAATGGGTTAAATTTGATGGCACAAGTCAGAGATGCAGAGTGGAGACAATATGGCAGAACTCTGCTTGTGAGATGCTTCTAGAGAAACCATAATGGGATGCTTTCATCAAGGTTATTGTTGACTGAAGGTTACTGTTACTGAAATGGAAAGTTACCTTTGGAACAAATAGATGGAGAATCAATGGTACATGTTCTGCTTTACTTTCTTTATTCAGGTACTCTTGCTGCCGCTTGCCAGGCTGAACTCAAATCTAAGCTGAAGAAAAAATTCTCCTGTTTATTTGAGGGCACTGCAAAAGTGGGAGACCCGGCTCTTCTAAGTCAGATGTACACAGAGCTGCACATCACACAGGGAAGGTGTGAAGACGATGGTGTGGAACATGAGGCCAGACAGGTTGAAATTGCATCAAGGAAACAAATCCAAAAAGAAACTACAATAAGTTGCAAAGAAATATTTAAACCCTCACCTGGATCATTCCAACCAGTCAAGACGGTGATGATGAAGGGGGTGGCTGGCATTGGTAAGACGGTCCTTACACAGAAATACACTCTGGACTGGGCTGAAGGCAAAACCAACCAGGACATAGACTTCACATTCCCATTCACTTTCAGAGAGCTCAACGTGCTAAAAGACAAGCGCTACAGTTTAGTGAAGCTTATCCATGACCACTTTATTAAAGTTAAAGAAGCAGGAATTTGCAGGTTTGAAGAGTTTAATGTTCTGTTTATCTTCGATGGTTTGGACGAGTGTCGACTTCCCCTCGATTTCAAAGGCAACGAGATCCTGAGTGACGCCTCGGAGGTGACCACAGTGGACGTGCTGCTGACAAACCTCATCAGGGGGAAACTGCTCCCCTCTGCTCACATCTGGATGACCACGCGACCAGCAGCGGCCGGTCTGATCCCGTCAGATCTGGTTAACGTGATCACAGAGGTGAGAGGCTTTAGTGACCCACAGAAAGAGGAGTACTTCAGGAAGAGATTCCCAGAGGAGAAGCTGGCTGAACGAATAGTTTCCCACATCAAGACGTCCCGAAGCCTCCATGTCATGTGTCACATCCCAGTGTTCTGCTGGATCATTGCAACAGTTCTGGAAGAGGCGCTGAAAAGCAAAGAAGAAGCAGAGCTGCCCAAAACGCTGACTGAGATGTACATTCACTTCCTGGTGGTTCAGGCCAAACTGACAAACATCAAGTACCTTGGAGGAGCGGAAACAGATCCTCACTGGAATCCAGAAAACAAGAACACGATTCTGTCTCTTGGAAAACTTGCGTTTGAGCAGCTGAGAAAAGGCAACTTGATTTTCTATGACTCAGACCTGACAGAGTGCGGCATCGATGTCAGAGCGGCCTCCGTGTACTCAGGCGTGTTCACACAGATCTTTAGAGAAGAGAGTGGGCTGTACCAGGAGAAGGTCTTCTGCTTCATCCATTTGAGCGTTCAGGAGTTCCTGGCTGCTCTTTACGTCCATCTGACATTCATTAACTCTGGAGTCAATCTGCTGTCAGAAGAACAGCTGGTTTTCAAGACGTCCACAACAAGAAGTGCCGAATCTGCAGTGACACACTTCTACCAGAATGCAGTGGACGAGACTTTGCTGAGTCCAAACGGACACTTGGACTTGTTCCTGCGCCTTCTTCTCGGCCTCTCGCTAGAAAAGAACCAGATTCTGCTTCGAGGTCTGCAGACACACATAGAAAGTGGCCTGCAGACACAGCAGGAAATTACAAGATACATCAAGAGGAAGATTGAGGAGATTCCCTCAGCAGAGAGGAGCATCGTTCTGTTTCACTGTCTGAACGAGCTGAACGATCAGACTTTGGTAGCAGAGATCCAGGGGTTCCTGAGTTCAGGGAACATCTCCAGTAGGAACCTCTCTCCTGCTCAGTGGGCGGCTCTGGTCTTCATCTTGCTGACATCAGACAAAGAACTGGATGTGTTTGACCTCAGCAAATATTCAGCTTCAGAAGATGCTCTACTGAAGCTGCTGCCAGTGGTCAAAGCCTCCAAAAAAGCTCAGTAAGTGCAAAGAGATTGCAGTTTATTTAGCTATAAAGTGACAGCAACGTACGTTTTCTGATTGGAGCTTTAAGCTTTCTAAAAAAAATTCAGTCAAATCAATGTTTCAAGGACCGCAGCTAAGCTAATTCAAGGTAGCTTGTTTATCTTAGCATTAGCTTGCACTGCATGGTACAACCTTTCAATTTGTGTATTTGTCCAGAGGGGTTAAGGAAAGATATTTATAGCACAAGGAATAAATAAGAAAAGGGGGGATATTATTGACGAAGTATAAAAGCATGTTTACTAAAGGCATCAAACCACCGTTCTGTTCACTGTTTCAGGCTGAGTGGCTGTAATCTGTCAGACAGAAGCTGTGAAGCTCTGTCCTCAGTCCTCAGCTCTAAGTCATCCAGCCTGAGAGAACTGGACCTGAGCAACAACGACCTGCAGGACTCAGGAGTGAAGCTTCTCACTGCAGAACTGATGAGTCCTCACTGTGCACTGGAAACTCTTAGGTTAGAGCCTGCTACAAGGTCACGTGTTTAGACATTCATACAGAAAAAACAGCTTCTACCCACATATTTGAATCTCATGTTTTTTCATGTTAATCTTCGACAACAGTACCTCAGTTACGAACTGTAGCAAAACCTGACATCTGCTGTTTCTGTCCTTGAGTCCGACTTGTCTTAACAACAACAAATGTAATGTCTCCTCCGACTACATTGTCGTTCCTCCAGGCTGAGTCTATGTAACCTCTCAGCAAGAAGCTGTGAAACTCTGTGCTCAGTTCTCAGCTCAGAGATCTGCAGCCTGAGAGAGCTGGACTTGAGCAACAACAACCTTGAGGACTCAGGAGTGAAGCTTCTCTCTGCTGGACTGAAGACTTGTGCTCTGGAAACTCTGCGGTCAGGATTCATCATATTGTTGGAGTAGTGCAGTGGAGCTGTAATGCACAGCTGGCGGAACAAAGATTCTGTCTTGTGTGTCTGCAGGCTTTCAGGTTGTCTGATCACAGAGAAAGGGTTTGAATCTCTGGCCTCAGCTCTGAGCTCCAATCCTTCCCATCTGAGAGAGCTGGACCTCAGCTACAATCATCCAGGAGAGACGGGGGTGAAGGTGCTGCTTGCTGGACTGGAGGATCCAAGCTGGCAGCTGGACACGCTGAGGTAACAGGACGGCTTCTGCAGCCACAGATGCTGTTTGGCAGAGAGTTGTGAGCATTGGTACTGAAGAAGAACTGACAGGAAATGTGTGTGATGTATGGAGCCTGTGCTGCATGCTATGAATCACTGAACGTCCTTTTTCAGGTTGGAGCCTTGTGGTGTCCAGTGGTTGAAACCAGGTCTGAGGAAGTGTAAGTGTGTCTTTGCTTTTACTCACTCATTTCATGGATATTTAATTTTTACTACAAGTCTGATTATACTATAAATGGTCCATCCATTATTCAGTTCAACTCTACTGGTGGGGGTTGTGCTATTATGGGGCAAGAGGGGACCCAAATGTCCAGGGCACATAAATAACAACTGATCTCACCTAATAACCCACATTCAAACAACTGCAGCTCTAATGGGTGTTTCTGTTTGTCTATCAGATTTCTGTGAACTCACTCTGGACCCAAACACAGCAAACAGAAACCTCATCCTGTCCGACAACAACAGAAAGGTGACGTGGACCATAAAAGACCTGTCGTACCCGGATCACCCAGACAGATTTGACTACTGCTGTCAGCTGCTGTGTGCTGATGGTCTGACTGGCCGCTCTTACTGGGAGGTGGAGTGGGAAGGAGAGGATCTGATATCAGTGAGCTATGAAGGAATAAAGAGGAAAGGCGGAGTAGCCGACAGCAGGTTTGGAGGAAATGAGCAGTCGTGGAGTCTGTGCTGCTCTGCTGGTGGTTACTCTGTGTGGCACAACAACAGAGAGATCGTCCTCCACTCCTCCACCTGCTCAGATTCCAACAGAGTGGCAGTGTATGTGGACCACGCTGCCGGCACGCTGTCCTTCTACACGGTGTCCTCTGACATGCTGAGCCACCTCTACACCTTCCACTGCTCATTCACTGAGCCTCTCTACCCCGGCTTTGGCTTCCTGTTTGGTTTCAGGGTCTGCTCAGGCTTTTCCCTGGCTCTGTGTTCAGTGGGCGGCTCTGTTCAGTTTAGAGTCTCCGGTGTACATGACAATGGTCAGACTGACATCAGCCATGTGTGAAACAAATCAGCCTCACAATGACAGAGACACATTGGAGTTCTGATAACTTTACAGTATTTTGGCATCTTATTAATAGCTTGGCTGAATTGCGTTTTATTGTGCTACTGGCGTCTCCTACCACTGCACCTCATACACTTTACTGCTGTAATCTGAAAGTCAGAGTTTAAAGTGTCTCAACTATGAAATGTAATCACCTTTAATTCCTTCAAAACACTACATACCTGCAGTTGATGTAATAAAAGAGCATCATAGTCCCTAAGTTAGAGTAGTTCTTATTAACTTTATTCCTTCTTACAAAGACCTTTACATAATAAGTGATGTTATTTTTCACTTGTGTAATCTAACTTAAAGCAACATTTTATTGTCTAAAACATAAATCTGTCTTTTCTTTCATATCAAACGATAATTAAATGTTAATATTCAATTTAATTTTCCGGGAAAATAAATGAAATATTAGTAAAGTAGAGTGTAGTTAACATAACGCTAGTTCTTTTCAAATAAATGCTTTAATAATACCTTGTTTATTCTAGACTTTATTGTAGACGTGTTAACACTGACAGAATTGTGATTATTGACATTTAAAGGCGTTTGACTTAGTCCGACTTGATGTTAATGTTTGTGTCTTTGCTTCTATGCAAATGTGACAAATAAATAAAGGACCATTCATTCAAAAACATCTGGTGGTGCTGGCTTCATAAACACATAAAAGTCAGAAGAAGAAATGGTTAAAAAGGCTCAAAGGAAACAGCAGCAAGTGAATGAGGGTCTGACTTTAACCACTGTAGTGACTGGAAAGTTAATGAAGTGGAGCAAAGGTTAAATGAACGTGCGGCGCTCCAGAAAGGTTGAAATGAAAGGAAATGAAAGTAGCGACACAAGCGAGTGACTTAGTTCGGCTGTGTGTTATAACAGACAGGGAAGAGGGTGGTCACAACATCCCGATAACTGTGGAGGAGGTGAAGAGTTCAGCAGCAGTCTCCTCACGGCAGCGCACTGGACGAACCTCTGACGCTCTGCATTCCGTAACTTTAACCCTTCAACTCCCACCGTGGCTTCAACTCCGCAGCAGGACTCGCTGCACTCGGATGTGTTTTCTCAGGCTCTCGAGGTATTGTACCCGACACTTCATGTTGTAGACTTTTTAATGAGACTTGCGTCCCGCTGCTTTCGACCTGACGAGCCTTAGCAGCGTGACGCGGACGAGCCGCGACCCCTTATTTAAATGGTTCATTACCGTTAGAGTCAGGAAATACGACGCTTTGATTGGTTCTAATTCTGCAGTTAAGTAAAAGCCGAGCGTCATCCGAAGTTTCTTCATATAGTTATAACTGTTTGTAAGTGCGTTTCGTCGCAGTCGTCACTACGCGGAACCATCGCAGCGTCCGTTCACATTTCATTATAGCCCACAACAACTACTACAGCTTCAGAAACGGCTGAGTAATTTGCTACTACATGGTTAACTTTTACTTTTATTACACAGGTAAAGGTATAAAGGTGCTAAAACTACGTTTCATGGAAAACTGACTAATACACTATGATAGAATGGCCATGGTTTAATGTGAACACATCATTTCTGAAGCGATTATACTTCGTTTGAAAATGTAACTTGTACCACAAGCTGTCAGGAGGCTGAATGTTGTGGAATATTTCAGCACAGCATCAAATGAAGTGAACGGACCCCCCAGTCACAGTCAGATCTATATTTATAGTTGTGTAATTGTAACAGGAGAAACAAATCTGCAACAGTAGTGACCCCTTGCTGTTTGTGCATCTCCTGCTGGCAAAAACCAAAACACAACACAATACAATTCCACAAAATAGCAAACGTGATTATTCTCTAATATAATAAATGCTAATGTGTTAATGTACTCTACCACTTATTTAGTATTTACTGATACTTAATTGATTGTAGAAAGAAAACTTGTCAGCTTAAGAAACCGTGGGGGGCTAATTTGACACTGATTTAAATATATCCGAATGAAAGTGCAGCGTGTGCAGTTAGTGCGCGCGTGCATGCTCGTGTGTGTGTCTGCATGTTATTTACAGACGTGATCCCTAAATCTGCTGTGTCATGAGAAGGGCACCTATTCAGCCAGCCCTCTGGTCCTGTCGTTATGATATGAAATATTAGATACTGCATCTTGGCTCTGGTGGTTCTTAATAATTTGGCTTAGAAGAACTATAAGAGATGTGGTTTGAGTTAGTGTATAAACATGTTGCTGTTTTTTTACTGCCTCTACTATACAGTAAATCAGCTGAAAAGCAAAAAATGGATCCAGATCAATGACATGTGCTAAGGTGGAGGAGGATCTGGCCCATCATAAGCAATAGGTTATACATGAAAACTTAACATTTTTAGAGCATATGTTTTGATGAGTTGCATATTTGCTTTTTAACTGCATGTAAGATCAAACTACAGAACCCAAACTCTGCTACCAGCCAATATGGAAGCATTTACATACAGTTTTACATTCTACGATGGGAATAAACTACATTAGGACTTATTAAGTCAGGTGTTCTGTACTTACAGTAACACTAAGTTGCAAAAATATTTTGAAAGTACAACTGTGGGAATTTGCCAAGCTGAACAAAGTGCTGAGTGTTTTGGACACTTAGGTAAAGAGAGGGGCTGAGCTGTCAACTGATCACCACCTGGTGGTGAGTTGGATCCGCTGGCAGGGAAGGAGGCTGGAACGACTTGACAGACCCAGACGTATCGTAAGGGGCTGCTGGAAACGTCTGGCCAAACCCGCTGTCAGAGGGATATTTAATTTTCACCTTCGGGAGAGCTTTGACCAGATTCCGAGGGAGGCTGGAGACATTGAGTCTGAGTGGGCCATGTTCTCCACCTCCATTGTCAACGCAGCCGTTCGTAGCTGTGGACGCAAAGTCTCCGGTGCTTGTTGTGGTGGCAATCCCCGAACCTGGTGGTGGCCGTCGGAGGTTAGGGATGCCATCAAGCTGAAGAAGGAGTCCTATCGGGTCTGGATGACCTGTGGGTCCCCTGAAGCAGCTGATGGGTACAGACGGGCCAAATGTGCTGTCGCTGAGGCAAAAACTCGTGCCTGGGAGGAGTTCGGACAGGCCATGGAGGAGGACTATCATTCTCCTCCATGGAGATTTTGGAAAACCGTTTAAAGGAGGGGGAGACAGTTCTCCACCAACTCTGTTTTCAGTGGAGGTGGGCAGCTGTTGACCTCGACTGAGGATGTTATCGGATGGTGAAAGTAGAGGATCTCCTCAATCCCTCCGACAGGCCTTCTGCTGAGGAAGCAGAGGCAGGGGACTCCGAGGTGGACCCGCCCATCACCCAGGCTGTGGTCACCGAGGTAGTTTGTATGCTCCTCATTGGCAGGGCAGCGGGTTACCTCAAGTCTCTAGATGTTGTGGGGCTGTCTTGGGTGACACTCTTCTGCAACATGGGGACAGTTCCTCTGCACTGGACAACCGGGACTTTTGTTCCTTTTTATAAAAAGGGGGACAGGAGTGTGTGTTCCAACTACAGAGGGATCACACTTCTCAGCCTCCCTGGGAAAGTCTACGCCAGGGCACTGGAGAGGAAACTTGGCCGATAGCCGAACCTCGGATACAGGATAAACAATGTGGTTTTTGACCTGGTCGTGGAAGGTTGGACCAGCTTTATACCCTCAGCAGGGTGCTCAAAGGTTTGTGGGAGTTTGCCCAACCAGTCTACACGTATTTTGTGGACTTGGAGAAGGCATTCGACCATGTCCCTTGTAGTTTTCTGTGGGAGGTGCTCTGTACAACTGGAGCAGGAGCTTGGTTCACATTACCGGCAGTAATCATTAATTTTATGGACAGAATTTCTAGGCGCAGCCAGGGGCTGGAGAGGGTCTGGTTTGGGGACCACAGGATTGCGTCTTTGCTTTTTGCACATGATGTTGTCCTGTTGGCTTAATCGTGCCAGGACTTCCAGCGTGCGCTAGGGCGGTTTGCAGCTGAGTGTGAAGCGGCTGGGATAAAAATGAGTTCCTCCAGGTCTGAGGCCATGGTTCTCGGACAGAAAAAGGTGTTTTTTTTTGCTCTCTCCAGGTTGGAGGAGAGTTCATCTAGTTCTAGCATCTAGTTCAGATGCCTCCTGGACGCCTCCCTGGGGAGGTGTTCCGGGCATGTCCCACTGGTAGGAGGCCCAGGGGAAAACCCAGGCCACGCCTGACTACGTCTCTCGGCTGGCCTGGGAACGCCTTAGGGTCCGACCAGAAGAGCTACAGGAAGTGTCTGGAGAGATGGAAGTCTGGAGTTCTTTGCTTAGACTGCTGCCCCTGCGACCCAGACCCAGATAAAGGGGTTGAAAATATGGATGGATGGACGGAACAAAGTCTAACTATCTCCACTGTTGTTCTCTTGTATGTGACGTTAAATGGCAAGTGTTTGTGTCTCTAACAGATAAATAAACAACAATATGAGAAAAGGCGTTGAACTTGGTGTTCTGTGTGTTCTTCTGTTAAGGTGTTGGCTGGACTATACGTCAGTTTGAATACGCAGAGGGATACGGTCCCAAACTGGATCCAGGCATGTCTTTGAGGAGCGATAATTCAAAGGAGGAGCCTCCGTTTTTTGCTGAGGAGGAGGATTGGACCCACCATACACAGTAAATGACCCATTTAACAACCTGCATGTTTTGATCAATTAAATGTACTTTATTTTCAAGCTCATTTTACAGAAAACAAACTGCAATAGCACAGCGTGACAAAGCTAATGACTGTGTTACCTGCCGTCAACAAACTACAGTTAGTTATCTCAGGCTCCATGTTGAGCAATGTTTTGCTATGGCAGTTTGAAAGTGCAACTGTGGAATTTCTTCAGGCTAAACAAAATCTAATCTATTCAGAGCGGATTATGTCCAATTTGGAGCAAGCTTTTGTTTCTCTAAAAGATAATTAAACAAAAATCTAGTATGTGAAAAAACGTTCAACCAGACACATTAGTCCTTCAGTGTATTTTGCTTCATTTGTGTGTTAACAGAGGCCAGTCTGTCCTGGATAGGCGTTCAGACCTGGACCTGATATTTTTGGTCTGTATATGCAAAACATGAAATACAATCAATAACAAAAACAATTTGCAAATCAGATTTTTTTCTTGCAGGAGCTTGAGGCTAACATCATTTATTTTGTGAAACATGAACTTAAAAGACACAAGAAATTTCTGAGTTCAGATTACTTGGGGGGTCCAGGGGAGGAAGAGCCGATGCTGGATGATTCCAGCAGAGAGGCATTTCTGAAGATCACGCTGAACTTCCTGAAGATAAAACATGTGCAGCTGGCAGACTGTCTCCACAGCAGTAAGGGCTTCTGTACACAGTTAACAGGATGATATTTGTGTAAATACCAGTCTAATTCAGTGATTCTGTTTGCTGTGTATTTATAAAGGAACTGTTGCTGCCGGTTGCCAGCGTGAACTCAAATCTACTCTGAAGGAAAACTTCCGCTATTCATTTGAGGGCACCGGAAAAAGCAGGGACCCAACTCCTCTGAATCTGATCTACACAGAGCTGCACATCACAGAGGGAGAGGATGGGGAGATCAGCTCTAAGCACGAGGCCAGACAGATTGAAGTTGCATCGAGGAAACAAATCCAAAAAGAAACTACAATAAGTTGCAAAGAAATATTTAAACCCTCACCCGGATCATTCCAACCAGTCAAGACGGTGATGATGAAGGGGGTGGCTGGCATTGGTAAGACGGTCCTTACACAGAAATACACTCTGGACTGGGCTGAAGGCAAAACCAACCAGGACATAGACTTCACATTCCCATTCACTTTCAGAGAGCTCAACGTGCTAAAAGACAAGCGCTACAGTTTAGTGAAGCTTATCCATGACCACTTTATTAAAGTCAAGGAACCAGGAATCTGCAGGTTTGAAGAGTTTAATGTTCTGTTTATCTTCGATGGTTTGGACGAGTGTCGACTTCCCCTCGATTTCAAAGGCAACGAGATCCTGAGTGACGCCTCGGAGGTGACCACAGTGGATGTGCTGCTGACAAACCTCATCAGGGGGAAACTGCTCCCCTCTGCTCACATCTGGATGACCACGCGACCAGCAGCGGCCGGTCTGATCCCGTCAGATCTGGTTAACGTGATCACAGAGGTGAGAGGCTTTAGTGACCCACAGAAAGAGGAGTACTTCAGGAAGAGATTCCCAGAGGAGAAGCTGGCTGAACGAATAGTTTCCCACATCAAGACGTCCCGAAGCCTCCATGTCATGTGTCACATCCCAGTGTTCTGCTGGATCATTGCAACAGTTCTGGAAGAGGCGCTGAAAAGCAAAGAAGAAGCAGAGCTGCCCAAAACGCTGACTGAGATGTACATTCACTTCCTGGTGGTTCAGGCCAAACTGACAAACATCAAGTACCTTGGAGGAGCGGAAACAGATCCTCACTGGAATCCAGAAAACAAGAACACGATTCTGTCTCTTGGAAAACTTGCGTTTGAGCAGCTGAGAAAAGGCAACTTGATTTTCTATGACTCAGACCTGACAGAGTGCGGCATCGATGTCAGAGCGGCCTCCGTGTACTCAGGCGTGTTCACACAGATCTTTAGAGAAGAGAGTGGGCTGTACCAGGAGAAGGTCTTCTGCTTCATCCATTTGAGCGTTCAGGAGTTCTTGGCTGCTCTTTACGTCCATCTGACATTCATTAACTCTGGAGTCAATCTGCTGTCAGAAGAACAGCTGGTTTTCAAGACGTCCACAACAAGAAGTGCCGAATCTGCAGTGACACACTTCTACCAGAATGCAGTGGACGAGACTTTGCTGAGTCCAAACGGACACTTGGACTTGTTCCTGCGCCTTCTTCTCGGCCTCTCGCTAGAAAAGAACCAGATTCTGCTTCGAGGTCTGCAGACACACATAGAAAGTGGCCTGCAGACACAGCAGAGGAATATCAGATACATCAAGAGGAAGATTGAGGAGATTCCCTCAGCAGAGAGGAGCATCGTTCTGTTTCACTGTCTGAACGAGCTGAACGATCAGACTTTGGTAGCAGAGATCCAGGGGTTCCTGAGTTCAGGGAACATCTCCAGTAGGAACCTCTCTCCTGCTCAGTGGGCGGCTCTGGTCTTCATCTTGCTGACATCAGACAAAGAACTGGATGTGTTTGACCTCAGCAAATATTCAGCTTCAGAAGATGCTCTACTGAAGCTGCTGCCAGTGGTCAAAGCCTCCAGAAAAGCTCAGTAAGTACAAAGAAACAATGAAAAGTTGTGGTTTAAGATGTTACTGAGCGGCAGCCATGTTGAGTGTTGATTGGCCTGCGTCAAAGCATGAAGGAGGACACATGGATGTATACCACGCAAACATGCACCCTTTTGTCAGTTCCTACTAAACTTTTTATTGTCCTATCCTGAGAAACAGTAAGCAGATAAAACAAAATGAATATACATGTACATACATGGGTGTGAAAGCATGTGTACTAAAGGCATCAAACCACCATTCTGTTCACTGTTTCAGGCTGAGTGGCTGTAATCTGTCAGACAGAAGCTGTGAAGCTCTGTCCTCAGTCCTCAGCTCTAAGTCATCCAGCCTGAGAGAACTGGACCTGAGCAACAACGACCTGCAGGACTCAGGAGTGAAGCTTCTGACCATTGGATTGATGAGTCCTCACTGTGCACTGGAAACTCTTAGGTTAGAGCCTGCTACAAGGTCACTTTAAATGTTTAGACTTACCAACTGTAGCAAAACCTGACATCTGCTGTTTCTGTCCTTGAGTCCGACTTGTCTTAACAACAACAAATGTAATGTCTGCTCCGTCTACATTGTCGTTCCTCCAGGCTGAGTCTATGTAACCTCTCAGCAAGAAGCTGTGAAACTCTGTGCTCAGTTCTCAGCTCAGAGATCTGCAGCCTGAGAGAGCTGGACTTGAGCAACAACAACCTTGAGGACTCAGGAGTGAAGCTTCTCTCTGCTGGACTGAAGACTTGTGCTCTGGAAACTCTGCGGTCAGGATTCATCATATTGTTGGAGTAGTGCAGTGGAGCTGTAATGCACAGCTGGCGGAACAAAGATTCTGTCTTGTGTGTGTGCAGGCTTTCAGGTTGTCTGATCACAGAGAAAGGGTTTGAATCTCTGGCCTCAGCTCTGAGCTCCAATCCTTCCCATCTGAGAGAGCTGGACCTCAGCTACAATCATCCAGGAGAGACGGGGGTGAAGGTGCTGCTTGCTGGACTGGAGGATCCAAGCTGGCAGCTGGACACGCTGAGGTAACAGGACGGCTTCTGCAGCCACAGATGCTGTTTGGCAGAGAGTTGTGAGCATTGGTACTGAAGAAGAACTGACAGGAAATGTGTGTGATGTATGGAGCCTGTGCTGCATGCTATGAATCACTGAACGTCCTTTTTCAGGTTGGAGCCTTGTGGTGTCCAGTGGTTGAAACCAGGTCTGAGGAAGTGTAAGTGTGTCTTTGCTTTTACTCACTCATTTCATGGATATTTACTTTAATTACAGTCATAGCAAAAAAGTGTCAACCTTTTTTTTCCTTCGTCCTGCATTGTCGCTGAATTTTAAACACGTTAAAGTGTGTGTTGCGTCATTGGCCTGTAGATAGTGTCCTGCTCACCCCCCTAGTTCTAAACCACCAGTTGACCGTCTTATAAAGGCTAATGTGTGACACACCTTGTTCTGGTTTTGGATAGTGTAGTGGTCAATGTGCAGGACTGGAAAATTCTTTATCCGGATTTGAGTCTCGGTGGGAGAAGTCTTTCAATTTTAATTTCTGAAAAACTTTGGTATCTCATAATTATCATTTAGCCCATGAGACAATATCACATGACTAATATAGTTGGCCCAGTCCTACTTTTATTTACCTTGTCAAATGTGGCGAGTGCTTGACTTTGTCACCCTGCTGTAGGTGGTGAAGCGTTTTAATCAAAAACGTTCATCTCGTCCCTTCCTCCACCGACACACGCATTCATATGATAATGTATTCTCACCTTGGCTGTAAATTCAGTTGAAAACACATTATTGGAAGAAGCGCTGGCATCTGATCGACGCCTCTATTTAAAGGATAATAGCCCAAATCACTGTTTGGCAACATGAAAACATCTTGCTGGTTTAACTGGTTTCATACAGGCAAAAGCGGTGGTCAATCTTCTGGCTTAGTTTAAAACAGCAGAGTCAAAAACAGCCCAGACAAGGAGCAGGCAAGAAATGATGATATGGTGGTTTTTGTCATTCCCGTGTAATTGTAGTTCACTTCCAGATTAAATGGAAGATAATGTCTGTGATGTCGGTTTTAATTAGTCTCAGTGCACATATTACAACACAAGTCCTAATACATCACCTTCCGCTGTGCGCTCCCTGTCTTTCTATAATTCTTGGAAGGACTTTTGCTAAACCAGTAATCAGAGTGTTGCACAGCGTTGATGTCAGTCTGTGCCTCCAGTAAAACCTCAAGGCTGCTATGAGTTGCGCCTTGGTTCTGGGCTTGGCTTCTGTGCGAATAAAGTCTTTCATCAGAGGCCACACTAACTCTATAGGGTTCAGGTCAGGGGATTCAGCCGGCGTGCGCACCCAGTTAATTCCTTCCGCCTCCAGACAGGCGCTGGCAGCGACGTGTTCGGGGTCATTGTCCTGGAAAAACCGATGCCGTGCTCCAAAAGTCTCCCTTACGTACGGCCCCACTGTGCTTTTGATGATGGACTCCTCGAAAAACTCTCGGTCAAAAGTCCCCTCAAAAATAATAATGGGTCCTGGTCCCCACCTTGAAATCATGCCCCAAACGTGGAGCTTGAGAGGAGGTTTAGGTCGCAGTTTGGAGTGTCCTCTCTTTGTGAAGCTCATTCCTGCAAAACGCTGCACTGACACGGTTGTTTCATCGGTGAACAGCACGTTGTGGAACAGTTCTCGGCTCTCAATCCACTGCTGGGCCTGCCTCAGTCGCGCTTCTCTGTTTTCTTCACATATGATCGGGCAAAATTCTTTTTTGGCGAACTTCCACCCCAGCTTCCTGCGGGCGTAGCGTATGGATGTCTGGCTGACCTTCACTGCATAATCTGATGTCAGGATCGTTTGCAGATCTCTGGCCACTAACTCGGCATTCTTCTTAGTAAGGTCGTCTATAGCAGCCAAAACATGGCTAGAAAGACAGCACGTCAATCGAAATAGGTTTTTTAATGGTAGTTTTTTTTAATGGTAAACATACCCTTTACTTACCTAAACATTTTCCTCGGACCCACGCGCCTTGGCTCACGCGCCTTACAGTGCCTGAGTACAGTCCGCTCGGACACGTTGACTCCAGCGGACGCAAGGTGAGCCCTGATCTCACGGAGCGTCTTCCCTGCCCGACGCAGCGCGCGCACATCTTCAGAGTGTGCTTTCGAGATCTTGGTCATTTTTTTCGCAACAAAGCGGCAAATAACAACAGCCGACTGCGCGAGCCAGAAGCAAACACCATTCAAAACTGTTGTGGGATTTATACAGCGCGGTGGAGGAAGTAGCAGCTCGGCGTGGGGGCGTGGTTAGATCAGCTGATCACCAATACAAGGCATTCGTACATTCGCGCCAACACGAGCGGGCACAACAAAGCCAACAATTCTTCCCGACACAGTTCCAGAGACGGTGGAGCCGGACGTGGAAGAAAGATTTTCATTCAAAGACAAGAGGCCAAACACAAAGACGGTCGTTTGCGCCGACGACGATGCGGCCGGAATTTTCATGCATATTGTTGTTGTCACTGTCACAGTATCACAGCCCACGTCGGAGTCACTTGGACCATAGATAGAATACCTTTATTGACCCGCAATGGGGAAATTACTATACATATCCACAGGCTCCCCAGGAGTTCTTTTACGATTTGGTATTAAAGCCAATTTTGCAAAACATCCTTGCATATTTAGTAGCAAAACGAACCCAGTTGTTATTAAGCTTTGAGAAACGTTTTCATGATGGCGTTAATAAGCAAGTAAATAAGCATATCTACGCCACAGTATCATTCACATCACTTCCAAACACACACCCTTCAGTCTCCCACGGTACGTTGTATTCATGTGGCATTGATTGGTCGCTTATGCAAACCACAGGTCCTTAAGTCACCTCAGCTACTGGACATTCAGTTACAATGACACGCATAATTGCACAGTCGACCGAAATTCTCACCACGTTTAGTGCGTCTTTCTTTATGTGTCTCATCTTTTATTGCGACACACAGGACCAAAACATCAGGACATCCAGTGAAGGGCATCGCCAACATGCGGCAGTTGAACCCAAACAAAAGCGCGCAATTCTAACTTGATTGAAGTCATCAGCATTTAAATAAGCGGCTCCACGGCGTTGGAATGTCCCCTGATTGCTCCGACGGCGACGCCCCGCTTCTGTCTCTCTCGTGTGTCTCGCCTTTTATTGTGTGCGATCAACGAAGATGAGCGCACTTGGATGTTGATTAATCGGCATCTCCTCAGCTGGTGACCAGCGCTAACGACTGGTTTTTATTACTGGAGGAAGTTTATCAAAGTGAATCAGGATGCATCTGTAGAGCTCCTAACAGTTCTGAACAGCCACTCGCTTTGCCCGGTGCAGCCAAGGGGAAAATAAGACGCACCCACGTGCTGCTTTAAAACAATGAACAGCTGTTGGTTGTTGAACTGCTGCAGACCGGGCAACCGTGAGACTAATCACCAAATGAAATGCCTGAAATTCATGTTGGCAAGGAGGAGAATGAAAACAACACAGTTTTGCTGCTGTGGTGGAGGTCTATCTTAGAGTAGACCTAGCGATTCTAACTTTGCAGCGAAGAGAAAATAATTATAAGACATTTTTTTCAGTTGCATCAGAGAGCAAAGACCAGGACTAGAACTCACACTGTAACACAGCAGATTTGGGCCCCACCATTTTGGTGTGTGGTCTATAGGGGTGAGCTTTAATCCTATTAAATTCTATTGTCTAGTCAAATGTGTTGAGCCATTCACACCTGAACGACCGGTACCAAGGTTGCTGCTCCGGAGCCCAAACGGTTTTAACCACTCACCTATCTGAGGTTATTTAAACAGGCATGTCCAGTCTATGAAAATAAGTTACTTTGAATGCAATGACATATATTTATTAAGAAACCGTTGCGCGTCATACTCGCCACATTGGATCACACAACAGATACTTCATAATAAAACATGTTTGGTGTAATATATGAATGTTACAGGTAGAAATGAGCCGTTTGGACCTCAGTAAAGCTGCACTGTATTGGAGGCTTCTGAACAACTTTGTGCCGCCTGGTGTTTGAAACTAGTGTCCTGATTTTTTTTAGCTGATGCAGGTTTAAAAATCCTTAGTCTGTAACGCAACTGTACTGCAGTAAAACAGTGGTCACTTTGTTTTGCTACAACTGTAAGTGTAGAATCAGCCATCACAAGTCTGAATATAAATGGTCCATCCATTATTCAGTTCACCTCTACTGGTCGGGGTTGTGCTATTATGGGGCAAGAGGGGACCCAAATGTCCAGGGCACATAAATAACAACTGATCTCACCTTATAACCCACATTTAAACAACTGCAGCTCTAATGGGTGTTTCTGTTTGTCTATCAGATTTCTGTGAACTCACTCTGGACCCAAACACAGCAAACAGAAACCTCATCCTGTCCGACAACAACAGAAAGGTGGCGTGGACCATAAAAGACCTGTCGTACCCGGATCACCCAGACAGATTTGACTACTGCTGTCAGCTGCTGTGTGCTGATGGTCTGACTGGCCGCTCTTACTGGGAGGTGGAGTGGGAAGGAGAGGATCTGATATCAGTGAGCTATGAAGGAATCAAGAGGAAAGGCGGAGTAGCCGACAGCAGGTTTGGAGGAAATGAGCAGTCGTGGAGTCTGTGCTGCTCTGCTGGTGGTTACTCTGTGTGGCACAACAACAGAGAGATCGTCCTCCACTCCTCCACCTGCTCAGATTCCAACAGAGTGGCAGTGTATGTGGACCACGCTGCCGGCACGCTGTCCTTCTACACGGTGTCCTCTGACATGCTGAGCCACCTCTACACCTTCCACTGCTCATTCACTGAGCCTCTCTACCCCGGCTTTGGCTTCCTGTTTGGTTTCAGGGTCTGCTCAGGCTTTTCCCTGGCTCTGTGTTCAGCCTAATCTGTGAACACCTTCACACGGACCACTTTCATAGACTCTTCTGGATCAGTGAAGGTGTGCTCTGGTATCTGGCACCAAGATGTTAGCACCCGATCCTTTAAGTAAGCTGTGAGGTCAGACGTATACTGTACTGTAGGTGGCATGTGTTAAAGTTGGATGGTAGCAACGCACATGCACCCGGCACTCCATGGGATGTAAGAGACTGTGCGTATGAAGGGTCTTGTTCATCCAGTTCAAACGTCTACACAATTATCGGTTACGTTGTTGTATGTAAAGATCAGTCATTTTCAAATATTCAACCTAACATCTAATTATACAGACTGCAACTCAGAATTAAAAATCACAGCTAAGTCGTTCAAGTGGATAATATCATGCTTGATGTGGTCAGCAGAGACTGATTGAATGAACCAACAACATAGTTTACTCATGATTTAACAGTAGAAAACACTACACAAAGTAGCACAGTCTCTAAATGAATTGGAATTAGACAGGAAAGAACTGTTAGGCATATATATACTGTTTAGGCATCAAGTTTGATTAACTGTAGTTTAAAGCTTTGGTACAAAATTTGAAAGCAAGACTATAATGACAGTCTTAAAATAGTGTCTTAAACTATTCTCTATGGGCAAACAAAAGCCAAACACCACGAGGAGCAAGTGGGGGCCACTGATCACTAACTGATAAGACTCTTAAAATTATTGACAGCTGGCAAGCCAGATGCTTACTGAGACTGTCCACCACATTTAAGTCCAGCATTTATTCAAGAAGCAAACCATGGTGCGACAGAAATGACTTCTAATGTGTAATAAAGCACAGAACAACATTTATCCAGCAAAGGCAGGGCTGCTTCCATAGTGATCTTAAACAATCCAATATTTAACAAGTTCTATAGGACAGAATAAATACACTGATTTATAAATTCCTGTACAGACAATGGCAGATGTAGCATTTGAGAAGGTACAGTCAAGAAAAATAAGCTTAATTACAGTTAAAAGGATCAAAGAACCAGGACTAAAAGAGAGGTTTAGAGAATCTTCTTGGTTACATCAGATGCTGCTCATGCTCCAAACAATCTGTGGGAAGGAAAGGCAGACAAACATTAGTGTCATATGTATGAAATGCAGATAACAATATATTTTTATGAACGCACATAGTTCTGTTACAATTAACATGACTATATATTTGTTTTAAATTTGTTTGTGTTCAACTTAACTAACTGTAGTTTACAGTCAAATGACAATCACACTGTAGTAAACTTTGAACCTGCTCCTTCCTACTGAAGAGGTAAATCTCAAAACCTCAAAAGTGGGATATTCCTATATACTGTAATTGTGTTTCTGAATTCTATTAGCTTTTCACCCTTATTGTGTAAAGTGCTTTAAGATGACCTGGTGCTATATTAAACAAATAAACTAAAATGATAACATAAGAGTTTGAGTTATTCCTCACTACAACATTTTATCAAAGTGTCCCCTAGTAAATCATGTCCAATACATTTAACATCAAGTTATGTCATTTATTTATATTTTTATTTATATGTGACAAGAACTAAAGGGCCATCACTTAAAAATGGAGAGAGAAGAGTGCTCATTACTATATTCAGTGTTAAACAGTTCTACTCACACAAACATGCAGAACATGATGAAGATGTTCCACAAAGCGATGAAGATCCTAAAGTAACGCAGACTGAGAAGGAACTCTCTGATGTTGTCACCTGAAATCAGACAGGGCTTTGAGAACAATAGATAAGTGTAATGAAGCCTTTCCCACATGGCATTCATTGCCTCCTCTGTGTAACAGTCATACACACCTGTCGTTGGTGCTCTGGACTCATCTCCAAAGCCCTGGGACTCTTTCCTTTTGCTGCAACGCAGTGCAACACATTTTATATGCAACTTCAAATAATTCATTCATGAAACAAAAATATGTTCCGATACCAATTTAAACAAAATTGTCCCTCTATATTTAAGTACTTGACAAACAAACTTGACCAGTCAGTAAATAAACTGTTATATACAGAACAGTGAAGATAAAGACAACATTAATTGTTTGAGGGGCTGAATCAAATGTTATGACCGCAAACTCACAGCTTGAAGTTCAGCACAGCTCCTGCATTCACCAGTAAGGTCCTGGGGAGCCGAAAGCACGGATACGTTTAGTTGAAAGACACACGAAAGTTTGTTATTTACCAGCTGAGCTACGTTAGCTGCTGAGCTGGCATTAGCACGAAGCTACTTAGCTTTTAATCTGGCGTTATATACCGTCACAGAATTAGTAACATTATGAACAATTACACAGGTTTAAAACAAGTATGTTAAATACAAGGAAATGTCTTCGTGAAACGAGACGTTTTAAAATTTACCCGAATATCAACAGATCTCCGATCATCTTGATCACATCACAGAATCACTTCACTTCCGCGTCCGCGTACGCAATCAGGGATTTGTCCAATAGGATTTCAGCAGTTGCTCATTGACCCTATCACAGACAGCTACAATGCGTTGCTCCTCAAATATTTTTTATATTATTATTATTAATAACAATACCAGAGAATAACAACACTTTCTTACCGTACATCGTTTATCTACGAAAGAAAATTTAAGTTAACTTAAACCTAAATGTAGAAAAAAAAATAATATTAAAAGTTTAAATACGTTTCTCCGTGGACATATTTATATAACACATTATTAAAATTAACTATTCAAGAATAATTATGACAGACAAACCCTTAAAAATGTATATTTCGTACATAATGTTTAAGTTCTGCGGGCTTGCCCCCCACCTGGCGGCAGTGGAAGGCATTGCTCAGGTTATTAAAGGAATTAGGAAATATGAATTACAAATAACCAGCGAAATCATCCCCCTGTAATTTAAAAATGCCCACACTGTTGTTTTTTTGACGTGTTTGAGTGTACATCAGTTAGTATTATTTATGATTTCTGTATTTTATTGAAGAAGGTGAATGCGCGGTGACATTGAATGTGTCAGCAGGATCTCATCCGAATACGAGTTGTTTTTAATCTAGGCACAAGACAATTTGTCCTTGTTAAACACACGTGTGTTCGTGTGGCTGCTTCTCGAGGCAACACTCTGACCTCCCGTCGCCTTGCGGCTCGGTAAAATATCGACGATGCGGATGGTGAAGGCAGGAAGCGTTTGTTGCAGCTGACGCGTGAACGCTCGTGCCGCCTCAGAAACGAAGCAGCTGGCGCGGAGCTCGGAGGAGGACGGTGATGATGATGATGCTGAGGCTGTGGAGATGAGTGGTATTAATAGGAGGCTTGAGTGTCACAGGCTTCCACTGCTGAGACCGGGGGGCTTGGTGGAGAGTCGGCGGACCGGGCTGGGGGGGCTTTCTGTCCACACTGCGCAGTTGGAATAATAAAAACAGCAAGAAGAAGGAGACAGGGATTCACCGAAAGACATCATGGACGTGCTGACAGTTCTGAACTTGGGCGATATTGCCCAGGCTTTCTCCAAAATGGGAATGTTTCCTGTGTTTGATCTCGCCTATTACATCGTGTCAATCCTCTACCTCAAGTACGAGCCAGGTCAGTGTGTTTCTCACTTTTCTAAATGAAATTAGATTCATTTCGAAAGATGAAGGGTGTTTTACACATGGCCACGTTCAAGCCCAAACGCTTTGTTATATTCTGCGTGTTGTCTGGCAGGTGCATCTGCAACAGACCTGTGCGTGAATGTGCATGTATTTATAGTCAGGACGTGTTTAGAACAGGACTTAAGAACCGCACACGAAAGAACCCAGAGGGATTAAAACTCCTGCACTTGTTTGAAATGAGAACGTGCACGCGCTGCTGCATTTTTGCATCAAACCGTGTCTATTTTCTGCACTCATACCCCTACATGGACTTTATGTTGCTCTTATCTTTCATAGGACCCCAGCCTTATAAAGCATGACCTGTTACATAAACTCCACATGCTCGATAGGAGGGAAGGTCTGCTCCTGCTGCAGCATGACCTCCTTTACGCTGCAGGAAGAGGTTTGAGATTAAACCGCTCAGCTCTGACTAATGGCTGATATTTTCCAAGGTTTCCCTCATTTGAGCAGCAGCGTCTGAGGAGGATGAAACCTGAGAGAAGGCTCCTGCATTCCAGCGACTGGGGCAATAAATAGAAGCTCCTGAAATAGACAGTGTCCGGGGCCCGAAGCCCCTCTGCTGGAGCTGAATATGAAATAAGAGGAAGCCCAGGATGATGTTGCGATGATTGTTACTAAGACATGCAGTCTGCGGAGATTAGATTGATCATAATACTGTACAGTTAGAATTCTGTGTCATCATCTGGCTGCTTGGAACTTTGATTGGACAGATTTCAGAGGAACAGGTCTACATCCACTCTCCACAGTAGTAGTGCAGCTGTTGTTGACTGAGTTGTAACCATGAGGTTGGATGAGTTGAAATATTAGGTGAAGTACAAGAAGTCTGATCAGCTGAATGAACTGCCATGAGACTTTTTTAGTAAAGCACCCACTGTATGACTCTCCTACAGCTTGTTGGCTATTGCGTTGCATTGTGGTTAATGGAGTCACAACGATGTGGGTGTTGTTTTAATGTTAGAGGCAAAGTTTTCAGATAAACATACATTAGTTGTATTTCTCAGTAAATTAGAGGAGGTCAACAAACAGAGAGGGTTCATATCCTGGGTCATAGATTGTATCATTATTTCATCACACAACAGGCCGACGGTAGCATCTGACTTCACCTGTACAAGCATATCTCACTTTATATATCTCTCATTTTACAGTCAAATGACTCCTGGTGCTGCCGGAGGAAAGACGACCTGATATTTGACCTCCTCTACATGTGCCCCGCCAGAGTCACGTTTCACATGTTAGAGGAGCACATGAATGAGCTTTGGGGTCAGCTTGAGCAGAGGTCAAAGGTGAAGACAGGCCCGACGGCTACAAGCAGTTGAGCAGAATATATTTATAGGGAGGAGGTATTTCTTGGGGTCGGATTGCTTTCAGTCGCACAACGACACCCTCGCCCACCTGTCGTCGCGCACGTCTCAATTTACTGCGTCTCTAACAATGCTCCAACCGGTCCAGGTCTTCACCCACATTCACATTTACTGTATTTCTAAAAATCATATAGACACGCAAGTTTCAAACGCTTCAAGGCTTTGAAGCAACTTGTTGACTAGTTACTGGTCAGTTGAGCAGTTGAGTCAATATTAGGTTATGATAAGGAGGTTTGTTCATCAGGGCGTGAACTGGTCGTCTGCGTGTGGACAGATATAAAGACGCCTACGGGAGCCGCTGATAAGCGGTTGTGACAGTCATCACTGACTGTAGGAACAGGAAACGTTTTCACACTTCACATTGGTGGCAGTAATCCAGCAGTTTTCTAAAAATAAAAACAGATTATGTCAGGATGTCAGAGCTTCTACACCAGGGTTTAGACCACTTGGATCCGTGTGTAAGGACACGGATGACTGAATCCTGAGTTTATATTCAATATCCGCTACTTAACCAAAGAGCAGTCCCCACACACCGGTGGGCCTCTCTCACCCTCTGTCTTGCCTTGCAGGCTCGGTGGAGGTCTCCCGCAGGAGCCCCGTGGCCTCCTGGCTCTGTGCCATGCTCTACTGCTTCGGTAGTTACATCCTGGCTGACATCATGCTTGGACACAGCCCCGTCGACTACTTTCAACACAACAGCCACATCCTGCTGGCCTCCGCTGTGTGGTGAGAGCGGCCCACGGTGCAGCGGCGACTCGTCCTGAATGCGACGCTGTGGTCCATCGTAAACGTCAACCTTTCTCCACTGTTCTTGCAGGTACCTCATCTTCTACTGCCCCCTGAACCTCTTCTATAAGTGCGTGGCCTTCCTGCCCGTGAAGCTGGTGTTGGTCGCTCTGAAGGAAGTCGTCCGCACTCGTAAGATCGCAGCGGGAGTTCACCACGCGCACCACGCCTACCACCACGGCCTCTTCATCATGGTCATCGTCGGATACGTCAAAGGTCTGCTACACATGAACGAGGGGTCGCAAGGCGGGAACTCTGTTGTTCAGACCAGCAGGAGCAGTTTTAGGTTCACTAACAGACAAACCTACTGGTTAAGACTTGACCTCGTACTGATTTCTCAGCAGAGCGTTGCTGCAGTCACATGCATGAGAGCGGCTCTGGCTGCTGCCCTGTTGTGCTGCAGCTGTAACAGTCAGGCCCTGCAGGCGTCCTTGTTCCTAAAGGAGCCACAATAGAGCATTGACGCCGGACGCACACTTTTTTTGCCCTCATTTTCTCCACGGTCTATTTTTGTCCTCAGGGTCCGGAGTGGCTCTCATGTCCAACTTCGAGCAGCTGCTGCGCGGCGTGTGGAGGCCCGAGACCAACGAGATCCTCAACATGTCATTGTAGGTTCTCTGGCCCGGCGTGGACGGGGGTGCTGGCGTCTCCTCGGGGACACACCCGTGTGCAGTCGCTGACTTCAGGCTTTTGTCTCCGCAGCCCAACCAAAGCCAGTCTGTACGGCGCCATCCTCTTCGCGCTGCAGGAGGCTCACTGGCTGCCAGTGTCCAAGAGCGTCCTCATCCTGGCCTTCACCCTCTTCATGGCCACCAGCAAGGTGAGCGCCGCGTCCTGGTGGGTGCGGATGGCCCCGTCTATGTGCTGCGGGTCTACGTCTCTGTCTCTCTGCCCTCTCAGGTGGTGATGACCGCCCGACACTCCCACGGCTCCCCCTTCGCCCTCGTCGAGTCCTGGGTTTGCCACCTGCTGTTCGGTTCCCCTCTGGGTGCGTCGGAGGACGACCACCACCACGCCTCCGCCGCTCCGGCGTCACCGCTCAAAACCAAGGAGGAGCTGAGCGAAGGCGCTCGCAAGCGGAAGGTCAAGAAGGCCGAGTAGGAGGCCGCGCTGCCCCGGCGGACTGCATCTCTCTCACCCTCATGGCCTCCACGTGATGGGACGTCCCATTCCTTTAGAAGGGAAAAGGAGCAGTGTGATGTTTTTCCAAATAAGAGCCTGTCTCTCAGAGCAAAATGGTGCTTTCTGCATTTCTACATAGCACGAGGACTCTGTAACTCCTATGGCAAGTGTTTCCCACCTTACCCCAACCTGGACAACCAAAACCTATTCATGAGCTTGTAAACATCTGCATCTGTGTTCCACCGTGTGGTCCATGTCCGTAGGAGCTGCATGGTCATTTAGGACGTGGTCTTCTTCTCGCGTCACTAGTTGTGTTACCAGGTGTCAGTGGTTTGTTTACCTTTGGTGCACCAAACCTGATTTATTTACAGAAAGAAGCTACTTTTTAAAAAAGAAAATGATTCTGGCTCTGAAGAAGTTCCAATGTGAATAAAGCATTAAGTGAAAGACTTGTGACTTTTCACATTGAGACGAAGAGGAAAACGGTCTTTGAATAAAATCAAGAGAAACTGTGTTCATCTCTTCTAACTTCTAGAAAATGGAAAAATAAACAGAAATGTAAACCTTTCTGACAGAAGTAAAGCTGACAGAATGAATGTCTAGTCCGTAGTTCGGCGACAGGCAGAGGAGGAGGGAACTGAGCAAGAGCGAGTACAGGAGGGAAAACAGGTGATGATCTGAGGGTCAAATGAGACATCTAGTGACTGCACAGCAGAAATAGAAGATAAAGGCAAGTATTTGGGTTCTGTCCAAGTGAGATTTAGATTGTAACACACATTTTCTTCCAGGAAGAATATTTTTGTAATATTGCGCAATATGCTTGATTAAAACATTTCTGTAGTTTTAAACATAATTCTGAACTAAACTGACTATAACTCAGGGATGAGTTGTCAGATCTAGTTTAGATGCTCTGAAGCGACTATGAACATCAAACTCATGAGAGGACGGATCAAAGCACAAACAGGTGGAGTAAATGATAGAATCTTTAAGAGTCAAGTTGATGGGGAGAAACCTAATTCATGACTTGTACCAGGTACAGGGTTAATCACTGCTGGGCTTGGCAGCACACAATCCTGTCTGAAACAGAACCCGGCACAGTACAATACTAACAATCAGCAGCATGTCCATTCAGTCAGACTCCTTACAGGACGGAGGGGAAACAATAATCCGTCAGGGACGGAGGCAAACTGATGGAATAAATACACAAGCATTGAACAGACGCCAAGAGACCAGAACTGAGGAACATACTGAAAAACAGAACTAACAAAATAAAACATCGAGTCCGGCGAGCGGCCGGCATTAAACAGCAGGTTTGGAATCATGGAACAAGAGACACTGTGATATTAGTGTGTTCTCCACCAGGTCCGTCTCTGGTGTAACACTGTTCTTTTCAGTTGTAGACCTCCACCTTCCTTCCTTCCTAAATGATCTTGTAGTTGACGTGATGTGTCCTGTTAATTCTTTATCTTCAGACTGAGTGGTAACTGTGTAATTCAGGGTGCTTCATACCCAGCGCTGCAGGGTTCATCTTGCAGCCACCGTCACATCCTCTCAGACTGTCGCTATGCAAGCAATAAACGGTCACTAATGAAGTTTGCAGGAGGTTCCTCACACTCGACCTTTCACCGTCCTCACATTCCTCACAGCGGCAGAACACACCAGGGCTCTGCTGGAGCTCGCTCTGATGCCTCAGTTCAGGAGGGCGTCCAAACGTTGGAAGCATCTCTAAATGCATTTTGAAGATGACGTTGAACCTTAAGCCACAGAATGCGAAAGATTTTACCTGCACTACATTCAAACATGAAGCAGCTTAAAATAAAGGTAAAATTATCAGTAGGTAGATGGAGATATTGCAAAACCTCAAAACCTTTACTTTGAAATTCATGAATTTCAGGCACATCTGCTGAACCCATTAAGACACACACACACACACACACACACACACACACACACACACACACACACACACACACACACACACACACACACACACACACACACACACACACACGCACGCCAAGTTTGTAGTTTAAAACATGATAAACAAAGAAAAGGAAAATGGAACACCAAGTTATTGCTAACCTATTATTCAAATAACCATTTTTACTCCCACCGTGCAGAGGTAGTAAAGCGCAGTTTTTGAAGACACACACATGCTGCTGCACTTCTGTACCAAAGGGTGAATCGTGTTGTGCAATCAGACCCCCATTCTCCTTTCTCCATCGTGAGGGAAGGGGACGTTGGACACAGGGAGGGATTTAAAACCGGGCCGGGGGCAGCACAGGTTTGCAGGAGGAGCCCTGTTCCTGAGCCGAGGGAAGAGAAGACGGGCAGAGCATCGTGCTGGAGCTGAGCGAGCGCAGACGTTCAAAATGCTGAGGTTTGTGATGCTGACCTGCGCTCTCTGCATGGGAGGACGCGGCGCCGCTGGACAGAGAGGTGAGGGCACCGATTCTATTAAACACTCTAAACAGGATGAAGACTGGTCCACCAAGCAAATAGTGTTTGTGTTGGCAGTGACTTTATTTCAGTTAAATAAAAAGCAGTGATAATGGAAATTCAAAAACATCCTGTACATTGATTCTTATTTACTGAATATATTTGCACCTGTGTTTTGCTGTGTAAAAATCCCTGGTGATGGTGTTGGTTCTGTGCCTCTGTGCTGTGGAAGTCACTGCTAATGAGAATAACAGGTACAGCTCCTCTGGGGGAGGGAGGGATGAGAGAGGGTCGCAGGCCTTTAGCCCCTGCGATGTGGTTTGGCACATGGGCCGCTATCATAAGTCCATGAGAAGAGAATCGATGCCCTTTCAGCTGCATTTGTCCACGTTTTCATGCCTGCAAGCGCTTGCATACTTTGACCATGTCTCCCAGGGAGTCGAACAGCACTTTTAAGGGGACAGAATGGTTGAAAAACAGAGGCGCCTGCAGATCGTAGCTCCGATCAGCATCTAGCGACTCCCAGAACATCGTGTATGATTCCATCTCTGGAAAATCAATTTAGCCCCAGAAATCACAACGCTGAGCGAATGCGTGGGCTGTGAGGCCTGCGGTGGATGAGGAATGCACGAGACATCAGCAGGCCACCGTGTTGTAAGAGGATGCCCCCCCACCCCCACCTCCACCGCCTCGCCACATGAGCAAAGCAGTTGTTTCATATGGGTACAGCAGCTACGCCTCTGACGTCCCCGCACTGGAAACTCCTCTCGCTTTGCATGCGCCTTGAGATTCTGTCCATTAAAACCAAAAGCTGATGAGGCTCAACCATGAGATGCTTCACTTACTGCCTAGTACGTGAAGACTCCTCTCACTTTGAACAAGGATTCCTCCGATTCCATGTTCCCAGCCTCCCGTTTTCCACAGGTGGCGGTAAAACCCCTTCACCTGGGTTCGTCTGATCCAGCTCCCAGATGACAGTTCTGCTGGCATTTCATTTGTTTTTCCTCCCTTTCTCGTTCCAGACGGAGAAATCATCAGTCAGATCAAACTGACCAACCTCGCCCTGGCTGAGATTAAGGAGTTCCTCAAACAACAGGTAAAACACTTTCACGCCTTCTGAAACCATATCTTCACAGTGTTTCTATTCTATTTACTTACATTTTATTGGAAGCCACATTAAACATATAATGATCAAAAATTCACTCACACTTGAATGATCGTGTTTTCCAGATTAAGGAAATAGTCTTCCTGAAGAACACGGTGATGGAGTGTGAAGCCTGTGGTGAGTAACTGTCAGGCAGCGGTGACACCAGCTCTCTCTGCATCCGGACCCATGGCGGCGCTGCCCTCTCTCTCTCCTCAGGCATGGGGGGGCTGCCGCCTCGCCCGTCCTGCGTGCCCAACCCCTGCCACCCGGGCGTGGCCTGCACCGTGACGCCCCAGGGAGCCCAGTGTGGAGCCTGTCCCGACGGCACCGAGGGCAACGGCACCCACTGCGCCGACGTGGACGAGGTAAGAGCGCACACAGCTCAGGGGGGCGTTGAGTGGCGCCGCCGGCCTGCGTTCTAACTGGGCTCTGTGTCTGGCAGTGCTCGGTGGGGCCGTGTCACATGGGGGTGCGCTGCATCAACACGTCCCCGGGCTTTCGCTGCGGTTCCTGTCCTGCCGGATTCACGGGCCCCCAGGTGCAGGGCGTCGGCCTCGCCTACGCCACGGCCCACAAACAGGTCAGCGCCGACGACCCCGACCATTACCACACCACCACCACCAGTATGACCAGTATGGGGACTGTTTCGAGCCTCTCTGTTGGACGTTCCGTGTGTTTGTCCCGATCAGGTGTGTAAGGACATCAACGAGTGTGAGGGCCCCAACAGCGGAGGTTGCGTGGAGAACTCTGTCTGCATGAACACCCCCGTGAGTAAAGGTCGCGCATCGGCATGACTTCTGCTCAGAGCAGAAACGCTTCATCTGTGCTCCTGCAGGGCTCGTACAGGTGTGGCGCCTGTAAGACAGGCTACGTGGGTGACCAGAAACAGGGCTGTAAACCTGAGCGGGCGTGCGGGAACGGACAGCCCAACCCCTGCCACGCCAGCGCAGACTGCATCGTCCATCGGGAGGGGACCATCGAGTGTCAGGTCACAGCAATTCTAACGTTGACTGGTTCTGTGGGATCAGGGTGTGAGGCTGTTTAAACGAGCCAGCGCTTGTGCCCGGTCACAGTGTGGAGTGGGCTGGGCTGGAAACGGCTACGTCTGCGGCCCCGACGTGGACATCGACGGCTTCCCCGACGACAAACTGGACTGTGCCGAGAGAAACTGCAACAAGGTGAGTGCACGTCACACCTGCGATGCAAAAGCAGAGCGGCAGCAGGTTGAATCTGTTCTCTCCTCAGCAACTGTCCTCTTCTCTGCCTTCAGGATAATTGTTACAGCGTTCCCAACTCCGGTCAAGAAGACGCAGACAGCGATGGAATCGGAGATGCCTGCGACGAGGATGCCGACGGAGACGGGATCCTAAACACCCAGGTCTGTGAGCAAAGAGCACGGAGATGATGCAAAGGGCGGACGTCGGTCTGAACCCGAGCCTCTCCCCAGGATAACTGTGTACTGGTGCCCAACGTGGACCAGAGGAACATTGATGAGGACGACTTCGGAGACGCGTGCGACAACTGCCGTGCTGTAAAAAACAACGACCAGAAGGACACGGACGTGGACAAATTTGGCGATGAGTGTGATGAAGACATCGATGGTGATGGTCAGTATTGTGAAGTTTGTGGCCAGTGGTTGATTCAAGATGATTCATTTTGAGGAACCATCGTAGTCGCATTGCCAAAGCTGCATTCACAGACGTGCGACTTCACCTCAGGAATCCTCAATCACCTGGACAACTGCAAGAGGGTTCCCAACGCTGACCAGAAGGATCGAGACGGAGACAAAGTGGGCGACGTCTGCGACAGCTGCCCTTACGTCCCCAACCCCGACCAGGTGAAAGGCCGCACGCAGTCACGTCAGGACTCCTGTGCCGAGCACCATGTGATTCCTTTATTCCCGTTTCAGACGGACGTGGACAACGACCTGATCGGAGACCCCTGCGACACCAACAAGGACAGGTGACGCCACCAACAGACCCTGATCATCCGTGTTCCTCTACTACGCTATCTCATCCGCGCCCCCTCTCCCGTGCAGTGACGGAGACGGTCACCAGGACTCCCGGGACAACTGCCCCGCCGTCATCAACAGCTCGCAGCTGGACACCGACAAGGACGGCAAAGGGGACGAGTGCGACGACGACGACGACGACGACGGCGTCCCGGACCTGCTGCCGCCGGGCCCTGACAACTGCCGGCTGATCCCCAACCCTCTGCAGGAGGACTGGGACGGTGGGTGACGCTCCGCGCGGGTCCAGCGCCGTGTGTGCTTAATCAGACGCCCTTCGTGTCCCTCCAGGCGACGGCGTGGGAAACGTGTGCGAGAGAGATTTCGACAACGACACTATTGTCGACACCATCGACGTCTGCCCAGAAAACGCAGAGGTCACGCTCACCGACTTCAGGGCGTATCAGACGGTTGTTTTGGACCCAGAGGGGGACGCACAGATCGACCCCAACTGGGTGGTGCTGAACCAGGTCAAGTCCGTTCCAGTTTTGTTGATGATGATCTGAATAAACTCTCCGCTAAATCCGCTCGTTGCTTGTGCAGGGAAGAGAGATCGTCCAGACTATGAACAGCGATCCTGGTTTGGCTGTTGGTGAGAACTCTGATGGAAACAGCTGGTTAGCTTAGCATCGCGCAGACGTCCATTGAAACGTGTCTCCCGCAGGTTACACTGCTTTTAGCGGTGTGGACTTCGAAGGGACGTTTCACGTGAACACAGTGACGGATGACGACTACGCAGGATTCATCTTCGGCTACCAGGACAGCTCCAGTTTCTACGTGGTGATGTGGAAGCAGGTGGAGCAGATCTACTGGCAGGCCAACCCGTTCAGAGCCGTGGCAGAGCCCGGCATCCAGCTGAAGGTAGCGTCCCCTCCACCAGTACCAATGTGTTGCTGCAGAATGACAAAGACCGGCTGACGCCTTGTTGGGACCAGGCCGTCAAGTCCGACACGGGTCCAGGGGAGAACCTGAGGAACGCGCTGTGGCACACCGGCGACACCAGCGACCAGGTGAAGCTCCTGTGGAAAGACGCCCGCAACGTCGGCTGGAAGGACAAGACCTCGTACCGCTGGTTCCTGCAACACCGGCCCGCGGACGGCTACATCAGGTCCTGACCCACAGACGCTCTCCACCCACACGGGAAAACACATGCTAACACGCGTACCTTTGTTGACGCTGGGCGTGTCCTCCTGCTCCTTTCTGGTCTCTAGAGTTCGTTTCTACGAGGGCCCCAAGATGGTGGCCGACACAGGCGTCATCATCGACGCCACCATGAGAGGAGGCCGACTGGGAGTGTTCTGCTTCAGCCAGGAGAACATCATCTGGGCCAACCTGCGATATCGCTGCAATGGTGAGCAAAGTGTCAGAGAGCTTTAGGAAGCAGGAAGTGGGTGTAAATAAGATTCATGATTTGATTTTACGTTATTTTTACAGTGATGATGGGTGAAGTGCTCCATGTTCAGTATGTTTCCTTGAGCCCTTGGGTTCGGACTAACCTGTGATTTTTCCGCTGCCTCCTTTTCCAGACACTCTTCCTGAGGACTTCGACACCTACAGAGCCCAGCAGGTCGAGCTGGTTGCCTGAGCTGAGCTGAGAGGATTCTGGAAAGAATTTCCAACGCAAAAATAAAATCCAGCGTTTAATGTAGACTTCATCTGTGAATTATCTTCAGTCCATAAATGATTCATATGCAGACTCCAGGCTATACACACACTCCTGGGGGTACAAGTGTTAAACTGTATCTGTTTAAATTTCAGTGAAAATGTGAAATTATTTAGTATCAAGATGTAAGCAACGCAAATAATGTGAAGGAAGAAACTATCTGAAAGCACTGTCACAAATGAATAAATGCCAATTTTCCCAGAGTAATGTAAAGCTCCTCTCCACCTGTGGTGTGATGTGATAGGTTATATGTAGACAGCTGATTGGGCACTTCCACACAGAGTTGATTCCAGTCTAAAATATTATTATTATTATTATTAATATTATAAACAGAACTATAAACCAGATGACTAACAGACGGGACTTCAAATGCAACAGCTTTTAGTGGAAATCAACATTCTGAACATTTCACAAGCATGCACATATTCAAAATAATCTTTTCAAATTTGCATTTGAAAATACAGGTTACAAAATAGGAACGATAGCAAAGACAGTATACAACAGGTTTGAAAGGTCATGCACGTCCACAGCAACACGCTGCGATGTTGTAAAATCACACCCAGTTTGTTTTCCTCCGTCAGACTTATTCTGCAAATCAAGACTATGTGCAGAGAAAAATCTGTCTTCCACATTCAATTTAATTGACTTTCATGTCATAAACAAATGGTCACATAAGGAGAATCACATGGCAACAAATAAATAACTACAGATCTTTTACTACAATTTACAGGACAACAGTGATATAATGCTATTCTCACTATAAGCTTTAAGTGGAACTGAAATTGCGTGTTTCCAGAACCTTTTACACATTTCTGTAAATGATGTTGTTTTGAAAAGAAAATTTATTAAAGGGACATTTTCTTAAGAATAAAACACTGCAAACAAGCAGTAAATACTGAGCAGCAACTCTTTCCATTTGTTCTGGGACTGAGAAGACACCTCTGAATACAGCACACAGGTTTTGTTACGTTTGGGGCAAATTCATCATTGTTTCTTTTGATGCAGCATAAACGTAGGCTGTGAAAAAAATTAACTCCAAATAAATGCACAAGAAAAGCAGGAGAGTGGTGAAGCAGACTGAAAAATGACAAAGGATTAGCATGAAGGAAATGTATTACTTTGTCATGTTTAATTAATGGACCACAAATTGTTGTTCACTAACTAGAAGGTTGTGCTGCCTGAACTGTAACTCTTTGCTTGTGTTACCGTTGCTGTCGTACACAGTTACATGTTACTGTATTATTTCCATTCATGGCTTCAGTCCACAACAATACTGATTAGTGAACTTGTGTTGCTGCAGGTGACAGATCTCTGGTAGTGGCAGTAACTACTGGCAGAATCTACTGTATCTAGTGTCACTGCTTTAATGGTGACTTTCAACTGGGGGGAAAATGACCAACACAAATTACATTCGGACCGGCGTTCCTTTCCAACGTGTGAGCCAAAGCTGCACTGGAATAAGCCCTTTCTAGTTTTGCATCCCCTAGAATCTCCACAGAGAAAAGAAAACGAGACAAGCCAACATATAGCTTAGAAAGGAAAATAGAGAATTCATCTTTTCTTTGACACGAAAATATCTCCGAAGTTTACATCTGGTGTGAAACAGTCAGCATTCACATTGGGCAGAACAGTCCCTGCTCAAAAGCCAGGAAGTCACAAATAAAGTGCCAAGCAACTAGTGGACTAAACATTGCACAAAAGAAAACTAAGTGAGGAACACTGTACCCAGGCCAGACCGTGACAGAATAGGCAAACGACAAACTATCATATCTGATGTCTTAAAACATACTCCACTTCAGCATAGCAAGATCAGAGTTCTGTACATGGGTTATAATCAGCTCTATCATGTCATGCAGCTGACTGCCTGATGCAGCAGCTTCAGAGGATCCAAGTCCACAAAAGCAAAGGATCAGTGCACGTGCCAATTTCTGCAAGACAGAACCTGCTGCGGTTTTTCTCCAGAGATCAGAGAGGCTGTGCTGACGGACGGGAGGGAGGGGGCCGGATCAACTGCAGGTTCTTTTAGTACGAGGCTCGACTGTTTACAACCGCACCCCAGATGCTACAGCAGGAACGAGAAGGAGCGGAACAAGCAACAGTCTGATTTTTCTTAGAGGGGGAGAAGAGACAACTGAGGAGACAGCATTAGTCTGGTCCAGCTGTGCCGGGACCAAAATCATTTGGCAACAGGCTAAAACTAGGACACTGTCACAAGAAATACATTCTTATATCATTCAGAGTAGCGTTATACAGAGATGGAGGTAACAGGTCACTTAACAGGAGTTAACTGTTGCACAGGAGAAACCCATACATGCATCCCTCTAGACTTTGTGATATTATGTTACACAAATCAAACCAGCAGAGCTATAGAAGGCCTTCATGTCGAGGTTTTGACCGTCAGTCATGCATTTTGTTTCAGCTATAGCGTATGTACAACGTCAGAGTGAATGGAGCCAGCAGGACCCAGGAAAGGAAAGCAACATCACCGACATTACTGGCACCAAAACCACTGTTCGGCTCAAACACAAAACGTATTTCAGGAGCAGGAACCTTTGGAAATGGAGAGAATGTGTTTTATACATCTACGTTGTGACTTAAAGGAAAAATCCCACACATCTGATACACAAAATCAACATCTGAGACACTGTTGTGCAGCTCTGGGCCCAGGATAAATGTGCACATATTTTTTAGCAACTGCAATCGAGCCGACTTATGACCAATAAATCATGTCTGACATCAGTTCCCTTAGGATTTGAGGATTTTTTCGCTAGAGCAAAAACAGTCAAACAGGACGAAATTCACTGTAGAAGAGGCAGAGGTACAGTTTATATATGTTAAAGTTATAAAATATGTATGAGTCATTATACATTAAAATGATTTTTTAAAGTAAAGCTAGATTTATGCTTCTTGGTTGAGGTGATCCACTGGCTTAAAAATGAATAGTTCAGCATACGATTTCGCTCACTGATTGTCATAGCACCGCTGCACGGATAGCTGTCAAATTTTAAGGGAAATAACAGATGTTTAGTCATATTTTTCCATGAATGCAGAAATATAATGTAAATATAATTATCTGAGTTCATTGTTTCTATACAGCAATAAGGAGTCTAAGAATTGTGGGCGCTGTGACACCAAGCTCTGAGAGGGATGAGACGTTTAGCACGCCGTCCTCTCACTGCATCGTCACTGGCCAAATTTGTGCATGTACCAGCGTAAATAACAGGCAGCCGCTCTCATATCCATCTGTCCGTAAAGTAAAAAAAACATTTCCCTTACAAGACAACGTCAGAAGTATAAATCCAGCTAAATAACAAATGTGTTGAAAACAAGAAAATATCAGAGGTGGGTTTTTCCTTTAAGGGTCTTTTTTTGTCTCGGTTGCATAGGAATCACAGATCTGTTGAAGACGAACAAAACCTTGGATGGAGAAGTACAGCAGACAAACACCTGTTTACCTGAAACAAACAGTACAACAGCAGAGGTGTGCAGTAAACCAAACGTGATTCCTTCAACCACCGCAGGCTTTAAAGTCTGTCCCCGTCGGCGCGTAAGGTGAGTAAGTGATTAGTCTGTCTGTACACAAACGTTACACAACACCATAAGAGGTCCCATGGACGGACCCGCACTCAGGGAAACTCTGACAAAAAGCCAGGACAGATGGGAGTTCAGCAAAACACACCAAACCCCTGTAAACACATCTCTGCTAAGAAGATGCTGTAAACACTTTGAAACTCTTCAGCATCCCTGACTGTTGGACAGTTAAGGTTCAATGTACGCAAAGGTGTCGATTTTAAAACTACAAGAAAAACATTATATATATAAATTTGATCTTTCTTTAACTGAGCCACAGGGACCTGTACACTTTAGAAGTCGTAGTATATGACACCCACTCTACATGATATATGGTAATTCACCAAACAAGCATTTAGCAGCTTGTACTGTAGTTACAGTTTACACCAATACTTTGTGGTACTGCCATTAACAAGTCAGTAGCGTTTTGTTAGAGCTTCCCTGTTCGGAGCAAAAAGCCTCCCCATAATTGCGCTCCTTCTCCAACACATCACCGATCTAATCGTATGTCTTGCTTTTTTTTGTCCCACTTAAAAAAATGACAATTTGGCTATAAACCGTACCGCTACAAAATACAGTACATTGATTTGTCAAACCTTACACAACATAACCACAAATATCACTGACTGAAGAATAGGTTCCTCTCAAATACAAGAAAATGTTACAGTAAGTTAAGAAAATATGTTGTCACATTAGACACTTAAGTAGAACAGTAGAATACTCATGTAAGGCAAAATCAGGTGAGTTCACAGTGACGACTTACAAAGATTTAAGATTTTTGAGTTTTAAAAACAGACTGGCTTTTCAGTGGCAGAAAGTCAATTTGGACGTGCTCCTTTGCGTTCTAGCTAAACCTCAAATTCTAGCGGAGTAAAACCAGCCCATTTCTGGAGCACGCAGCATTTGAGACATTCGACTGTTGGGCTGCAGCATCAGCAAACGGCACATCGAACACCAAAGAGCAACTATGGGGAGGTTTTGCACTCCTTCAATAACCAAGTAGCTTTACAAGCACATATATAAATATGTTAGTAATCAATAAATAAGACACAAATTACATCAGTGCAATTGTACACTATGCCTACAGAGAGCATTTTGGCATTAAATTTAAATTATAGGACAAAATATAAAATCTATAAATAAGAAATAAATACAACATATAAATACTTAAAAACATACATAAAATGATGAAAAACATTTGGTTGTTAAAAATAAAGCTTTGAGTGTGAAATAGAAAGCCGTTACGGCATCTTGGGGAAACCGCTCCATCTGATTGCACGTAGTAAAGCAGCTATTTGGTTCTTTTGAATTTATTTTTTTTTGTTTGACAGCTGTTAGAATGGGAACGGTTTAACCCAATGTCCCAGCAGCTTCCTGCTACAAGCAAATGAATAAATATTAACGTGGATATGAAAAGAAAAGAAAACAGTCAGATGTGCATTTTTGGAATATATGTGGCATGTAATGGTACACTGTAAACACAGCAGGCTAGCGAAAGCGCTGAGCGACCAATCTCATTCAAAATGACAGCAGCGCCATTCCCAGGAAGTCACTGTATATGTCCTTTTCCCTGTTATCTTTTGGTGGCGCATCGTTTCAAAGGGCTTCGCGGAGTCAAGGGCGAGGTCGGACAGCTGGACGGCCATGCAACGAGGGAGAGGGTTCATCCTGCCCTTTGTTTCTCTCCATTCACAACGTAGTGTGTTTTTTTTCCTTCTTGTTCCTGGCCACAGTCAGCGTCTTCAGTTACAGCCTGTCCATCCTGAACGTGTCCTCGGTGGCGGGGTCGGCCAGCACCATGTCAGGGTCGTTGAGCATGTGCAGTCCGTCCAGGGTGAGCGGGTCGATCTTTAGCTCGTCCAGAGGAAACTGAGAATCGGCGTCGAAGCTGACATCGCCCACGCCTGCCAGGGAATTGGTCAGCTCTTTGGAGAGGCTCGGCGGAGACTCACCTGTGACTGAAATATGAGCGCTTACATTATGTGGAAAGGCCAGGCACATCTTTACAGGTTTTGAGGTCATGGAGCTGTGGAGGCCGATCCAGAAGCAGGATGATGGTGTTTTATTCCTACCTGTTAGGATGATGTTGGGGATGTTGCCGTGACTGCTGTAGCCGAGCTGCTGAGAGTCCTGCAGGCTGCTGCCACTGAGGCCCATCATGGCTGCCTGCGTGTAGTTGAGGGTGGAGCAGTGGTTGTAAAGGCTGGTGGAGCTGATGGGGTTTTCAATCATGTTAAACTGCTCCAGCTAGAAACCACACAATTGTAGAGCAGTGTTAAATTAGTGACCAGAAGGAAATATTTCTGTCAGTGGTGCTATTGATTTGTGCGTTCTGTCACCTGGTGAGAAAGGGCGTTGGTCTGCCTCGATGCCAACTGCTGATCATAGAAGGAGTCGCCAAATATACTGCCCACCACCGGGATGTGCTGCGGGAAAAGCAGGCGACGACTACATTCAGAACAACTGGCAAGAAAACAGCAAAAAGTAACACACAGATAGGATGCGTCTGAAGGCAGGTTGTCCTGACATTGCAGAGGTGGGAAAAATAGGAAACACAAGCAGAAACACAGAATCACACTGAGCGGTGACCAAAGGAGAGAGCTTTCATAACCAAGGCGGGTGCAGGTAACAGACAAAAACAACAGGAGAAACAAAGACTGGAAAACTAAGGAGTGATTTGTTACTCAAAGTGAAACTAACAACTGTTTTTAATATGACAAAAACCACGTGAGAGCATGAACAGAAAGAAATGAGTGGTTAGAAGGTGGCAGGACTGTTCACGACAACTAAAGTACTTCTCATCTTACTCAACCTGAATGTTATATTAGTTATAGTCCTCATGACTGTTGGCCATGATGAGATTTACACACTACTGGTGATGCTGAGCTTTGGGAAGCATTAATTTCTGATCTAAGAAAAGACACAAACAGCTTTTCTTTACAAAAAGTTGCACAAGGCTCTTAAGTGAGACAAATACTGGAATGTCCAATCAGTATCATTTCAATAAGACCAGCACCACTAATCACAGAAATCACTGTGTTTGGCTTATTTTTAGTGGTGGAGTGCCTGGCCTGAGCACCCACTTACAATTACAATTACATTACAATTACACTGTTGTTGTTTTTTCATCCTCATTAAATAACTTCGTCGTTTCAAATTTTTCATTTTTAAATTCTGCATCCAAGGCCATTTTAATTATGTACAGTAAAAGCCAAAGCCTGTGGACTGCTCAGAATTATGATCAGGAAGCAAACCCGCTGGGGGAGCTCTGTGATTTGGATAAAACTATCATGTCCCTGTATCCATTTAGGAAAATGTGGTGTTTTCTGGTGTTTCAACAACACCAAATTTCCTATTTGTCCAGCTATGGTGGAAGATTGGATCGGTCTGTTTTGTATGCAGGTGTCTTGTAGGTCTGTGTAGAATGGGCATTTGATTATTTTGTTATTGTCAGGAATGTTCAATCAGTTAAACAAATACACAGCAACAAATCCTCAGGGCCTCTATCAACAAGCTATCGCCATGTTGTCGTGCACACAGTGAACGGTGACAGTTGTGATGAGGAGATGAATTATGTGGCTGTTGACAGTGAGTGGTTAACTGCTGATACAGACAGAGAAGCAGCCTAACTCATCTACAATTAGCTTTCCCCCAGGCACAAAGCCTATCCCCAGACAGCAGCTAGCTCGGTGGGTGGGCCCTTACTTGAGGCGAGCCGCCGGGGGAGAAGCCTTGATTGGAGACTGGGGAGGTTGGAGACTGTGTGGCTGGTGAGCCAGTCTGATTGCGATACTGTTGAAGGGAAGAGGGTTAGCTAGCACTAAGCTTCATGCCTGTCACACAGAAATCTCAAAAGACAGGATGTGAGCGAGCCAAGGACCTGCTCAGCAGGTGAGATATGTTAGCGGTTACTCCCACAAAGTGTGGGGTATATTTGTGGGTGGACATATCTGAAATACTTGGAAAGTACTTGGAATAGTACAATCTGTACTACTTCAGGTAAATGTTATATAAATATATATATATAATAAATATTTCTAAATAATAAACACATTTTAGTCAATCAATGCTGTAAGAGCACACAAAACGTCAACCAAACCCAAAAGAGCCTAACAGGCGTTAAAGCTAAAACAAATTACAGAAAATGTAAAGTAGCATATGGTCAGAATGAGCCGTCGGCTCTGAAGTACATACAAGCATCTTTCTCCGCTAATGTGGAGACATTAATTCACACAAGTAATATAATTATCCTTCGGCCGTTTCTGGGATATTACCGAGCTGATGCTCATGCTGGCGGTAGTCTGGCTGTCTGGAGAGGGGCTGCTGGCCGTGCCTGTACCAGTAGAGACCGGAGCTGGCAAAGTGATGAGCTGGATGCCTGGTGGCAGGGCCTGCTGCTGCTTCTGGAGGTCACTGAGGAGCTGAGCCTGGGCCTGAGGCGTCAGCTGGTTGAACAGGGGGTACTGAGAAAGCTGCTGCTCCAGGGTCAGTGCCTCTGTTGGCACAGACTGAGGAAAGATGCACAGAGACTAGCCCAAATGAGCGTGTATACTGAATTAACGTGCTGAGAGCAGAGAATCAGCTTTTCAACCTCATACTGACAAAATGTTTCTGAAAAGGGTATATTACATTTAATCACAATAAACCAGCTACACAGCAACTTGGCCGGGCTGACCACTCATTCTGTTCAGCCTGTGAAGCTTTAAACTCCAAACTGAATTTAGCCCTTACCTGTGTTATGTTAACAGGTGAAGACAGAGTGGGTGAGAGCTGCTGCGAGGACTGCTGGATATGAAGGTCAGAGGTGAGGGTGAGCGGCACCACAGGAGGTTGCCGGCGTTGTGCTGTTACAGTCATAGAGGGCTGAGAAGAGGTCGGGATTCCTAAGATGCAAAGAGATAATTGGTTTGTTCTTTGTATTAGACTTCCTTTTAAATAAAGTTTTTCCTTCCTCATTGTGCGGAGAGCTGTTATTGAATCTACTGTTTGACTAAATATGTCCCAACCCACGATTGCAGCAGCTATAAACAATGGATAATATGATTTCATTATAACAGTTGTTCTTACCATGGCTGGCAGCACTTATGCCCAGATGGGTGAGGTTGGTGGTCAGGCTGCCTGTGCTGTTGGATGAGCTGAGACTGGAGAAGGCCACGGTGTCCTCAGGGTCCAGAGGGGTGGACAGTGGGGGAGGGAACTGGATGTTGGTCAGATCAGGAAGTGAACCACCGGTGTTGTGTGCAGCTGGGAGGACTGATGGATTCAATTCCTGGTCTGGAGATGGAAATATACTAAAAAAAAAAAATAATTAAAATCCTGTCAGCCTGGCATCATAATAGCTGGATTTTCTTGACAGCTTTGTCAATTTCAATAATTGCAAGCAACTATTTAATCCTCATTTTTACATCATCTTAAAATGTACAGATTTATCAATTATTATTTAAGCCACTCACTTGATTCCTGGGACATCACATGTGTTGGGATTTGATGAATCATCCTGAGGGGGAAACAATAATGAGGTCCAAGTCTAGCATCACATAAAGTATACACCATGCACTTTGGTACTGGACCCATCAGTACCTTCTTGTCATCCCATAACTGCTTCTGCGCATCCTTGTCTCCGTTTGACTCTGGATTCTCTGTCCCAGGCACTGTTAGCAGCAGTACTAATTAGTGAAACAGCAAGACACAGTTGCTTGCTATGACAAAATACATAACAATTCAATCAGTTCAAAAAAATGAGTCATCAATATCCCAGCCAGTCATGCAGAATATAGTGCTGTGTACCCGCTTTCTGAGTGTCTAAAAATAGCAAGGTGACCACCACACAGACTGAGGATGTCAGCTTGTCTTGGCTTCATTATACACATGCACGCACAGTGAGTATGTATATAAATGTATTATATTTATATGTTATTCTCACACACACACACACACACACACACACACACACACACACACACACACACACACACACACACACACACACACACACACACACACACACACACACACACACACACACGCGTAAAAAGACATAAGCCACAGATAATCAGTGAATTATTGATCTCCCTCTGTAGATTAGCCTGGGCTAGCTTCCTCCAGAGATGTCACCTGCACTGCACTAGCAGACTGTGGTGCTTTGCTAAATGTCAGTGCTCCAACCTTTTGATGTCATTAGGTTTCTGTTTGCATTGGAGCATTAATTAATGAGCTCTGGTGAGCTTATTGTAAGTGAATCTTCTTGTACCTCGCTTGGGCTGCAGCTCCTGTGACCCCCCTGCAAAGACTTCCTGGGGTTTTGGATTCATGGCGCTCTGGTGTAAGGCAGAGTCTGAATTTGTCCTGTATAAAAAGATGAGATGTCAGCTACACTCAACGACACTCAAGTTTTCATCATATGCATATGGTTAAAGCTTCCCTCTTCTTCCTGGTTATTTTTTTAAACTTTAAACCAAAACAGTGACATAGTAATTAAGCCATGATTTGATTTTTGTAACAATGTGAGTTTGGTAAATGAAGACATGACTTACCTTCTCCAGCTAGTGTCTGGGGGTGGTGAGAGGTAAACTGAGCTGTAAGGACAGCTGTCAATGTGAATTTGGTTAAGATGAAAAAAAGCACAGGATGAAAAATCAATCACAACTAATTCTTACGTTCATGCCTCCTGGCTAATTCAACCAAACAGACCTGATGTGTAATAATTGACCACACACAAACAGGTGTCACTTGGATCCAATTACTTAGAAAAAGGATTCAGTCAATGTCTTGTTATCCACGGCTGGAACATATTTCCAGGAATAGTCCTGTCAACAGGGGTGTAACAACACACTGTCTCATATTGTATGGTTATATTTGGATCCCAGTACATGAAACAAACAATTCACCTCAATCTGTAGGACTAGGCAGCACTGAGAGAAGATATCTTCCCAGTACTACTTCTGTTGGGTTTGTACTGTATGTGTGTATTTATAACAGAAGTAAGCTAAAGCATGAAATGTAAACAAGGAATTTCAAAACAACCCTATCTCCATGGGCAGAAAAAGGATATCTGACGTCCATGTTTGTCTATTGACAGCGGGCGGCGGTGAGGGGAAGTGATGCGGCTCCGATCACGGTAAACACGGTCCACTAGCCCGTGGTGCCTGGTTGTCCGACTGGTATCCAGCACTGTGTTCTAGAGCGTGGAGCGATCAGACAAATGAGGCCAAGAAAGCGCAAGCCTTACACAAACTACAGAATAATGTTTTAGGATTAATGGTGCAAATGTGTTTATCTCAAAATGAATCAAGCCATGGGCCCCGGAAACTGATGCTTGAGTTGGCAAATGTACTTAAAGATGGAAAGCCATGACAAGCAATGATATATTTTAAAATTTAGAAACCAGAGTATAACTGGTCCTGTATGCGTTTTATTCCAACGTAGGCTTCCTTTAACTTCTGAAACAAAATGTAACCTAGTTGGCCTTGTTTTGGTCATTTGGGAACACTTTATTACACATATAACCTATACCAGGTCCACAGACTTCATAAATTGCTTTGCAAAGAATCATCAGTTTTCAGCCAATTATTCCCCAATACCCTACAGACAACTGCACCTGTGTATGTCCAATATGAGGGCTAACAGCTAAGTAAGGCACACTGGTCGAAAACAAACCGAGAGGCTATGGGCTCACCTGAAAAGGCAGGTCAATGTTGCCATTTCCAATCTGATTGACATTGGGCAGTGAGCCTCCATAGTACTGTCCACGATTCTGCCCTAGTTGCAAATACTGGGTCTTCTGTAACTGCAGCTGTGCAAAGTAAAATTGCATGAAAGCATGAGTGAATGACTGCTCTGACTCACAAAACAGTTGATGCTACAAACGAATGATGCCTGCCAGGCCACAGTGGTGAGATGAGAGATTAATGAATCCATTAACTGACAGAGAAAACATGATGAGAGACATGAGACCGATGAGGCAGGTGTGGATGCGTGATGAACAACTGAGAGGCAGGCAACATCTTTCACATAAAAATAAAAAAAAAACATTCACATTATCTTACGTGAATGGCACCTGACTGATAGCTGGAGTAATTATAGTCAGGTTCTGCATGTAGCACACCAGCTATTACATTAGTCACTAATTAGTTACACAATCATGCATGTCATTACAAACATAGGAGGCATTCTAGTACAGTTCCATTTTGCTAATGAAGTATAATAATACTCATGACAACCTGTACAAATGCAATGAAGTCATGTTTGAATGGCAACACACAAAAAACTGACAGAGACCACAACATTGGGCAGTTACATATTTTCTCCCTGCAGTAAATAACAGCACAGCAGAGATTTAGATTGGCCACACAGTCAGAGTGTGGTAAGAGGACATCACTTCCAGCAACAGGGCCAGAAATGAGTCTAAATGGTTCCTGGCAAAAAATATCAACTATTTGTGTGGTTAAGTCAGCTGAAAATACTAGTTTGAACATTTTAGTAATTAGATTATTGTTTTGGTAATTTTAACATATCAAATCTGCCTCTAAGAATTTGAACCACTGGCTTCCTGTTATTTACTGAACGCTGTCTTAATAAAATACTGTTCTTGCCATAATGTTTTAAACAAAAAATGTATAATAATAAAAGAGTGTCAGGGTCGCAAACTACTGCATTCATTTTAGTAGCATTATGAACCCACACATTGAATTTCTAACTATAAAAAACTAAAAATGCATCAAATCATTACAGATATTTCAGCATCTTTAAATCAGCTCCAAATTTTCAACCGTGATGTTTTCCTCTTCCGTCAGATAAACAAAACATAAGACAACTACACCGTCTGACGTAGAAGAGGCTTTTCTTTTCTACAACTTTCTAAAACAGCTTATAAATTTTGTGCCCAGCACGATTACCTGAGAAAATAATCCACATAATAAAAATAGTTTGCCTCAGTTGCGGAAGGTTCTCACGCGTCGTGTCTAGAAGGTAAGCGGGGTTACACTGATTTAACGGTAAGGTTACGTAAACAGACACAAAGGCAGAAGCTTCGGCTTTTGTACGAACCGATTGACCGGCGTTATGATTATTATTATTAAAAGCCGCTGGCTTATTTGCCGCGGAACTAACGTAACGAGTAACGGTAACGCTGAGCTGATAGTAAATGGGGAACGGGCACATTTGGGCAGGCTGGTGCTCAAAGCTAACTGACATCCATTATTCGTATTTTCTATTCTGTTCTATTCTAGTCTAATTTTCCTAAATCATTTGACTTTTCCGACACGTCATAGTGTCAATGCTGTTGTTGTTTGACTACATGTCATTGCCATTAAACTGACAGATGTGACTCAAATCCGCACAGACAGAGCACAGGTGTTTATTATTCACAGCAGCCACAAGCTAGCTGAGCTAGTGAGCGCTGCACACGGTTGTACTTAGCGCCAATGCAACCGTGCTAAATAGCAGAGGGAACCCGTCGTTTCTGGTGCGGAGCTCGTGCAGAGGAGGGCTGATGTTATTAACTTTAGCTACTTGGCATCCCAGCGTCCAGATTTCTCTCCGCAGCGTTCGTTATGTGCCAGCCAGCGATGCAACACAACGTAAACAGTCGCGGCGCGTCTCGCTTACCCGCGCAGCTCTGGTGATGTTCAGGTCTTTCATCACTTCTTCAAACGCAGCTGTCTCCTCCGCCTGCTTCTGATTATGCAAAGCGATTTTTTCGCTAAATTTGCGAGGATTATTAGAGGACGCCATCTTTCCCTCTTCTTCTCAATGGAATGTTACGTTACGCACCACGCCAAGGCCTCGTGCCGACGTCATCGCGCATAAAACGTGCCGGTTCGTTGCCAGTAACCCAGAGAGCGAAACCCGTTTATTATTATAAAGCCCAAACATGTTGGTGGGTTAATAAATGGGTTTATGGGTGTGTAGTCCATGATTCATACCTGGTACTAAACTAATCAGTAGTTTTTATAGGTCACATATTAGTCATAAATACTAAGAAATCAAATGTTATGCAGCATCAGACTCCACTAGCCCTCATAAGGGAAAACCCTGCAAACTGTTACATCTAATGCTTGAAAAGTCAGTATTAAATTATTAAAATGATAATTGTTGTTGACAATTGTTGTTAGTCTTTTACAGACTGGAGCACCTTTAAACTGTTGCAGCAGGCAACTCACTGGCTTGCTGAATGCTAAATCCACTGCCAATCAATTCTCTCTATAAATTGGCAGATATTGCTACATGAGAATGCCTGTTCCATAAAATATCCGACTTTATTTATTCCCATGGGGAACTTGTTTCTCTGCATTTATCCCATACACACTAGGAGTAAGCAGCCACACGTGGGGCGCGCAGGGAACTAGTGTGAAATTACTTGCTCAAGGCCACATCAGGTGGGATTAACAAGCAACCACACACTTCCTTGGCAAAATACGTTCCCTGACCGGGAATCGAACCCGGGCCGCGGCGGTGAGAGCGCCGAATCCTAACCACTAGACCACCAGGGAAGTAATAGGCAACTTGACCAAGCCATAAACCATACATCCAAAGACAAGGCTGTTTCAGATAATAAACAGGTCATTTTGTTGTGGAAATCTTCTTATAAAGAAATCAACCGGATCATAAGTGTGAATAAACCATCTCAAAGTTTACTCTCGCGTCGTCACAGAGATCACAATTACAGTGCATCTAAGACGTGAGACACATCTTACTATGTACAAAGTATCCACTGAAGGACTGAGGACACAAGACCTGTATTTATACCCTGTTACAAACCTCCACGAGCTGTCGCCTGGTCCTTGATATAGAATAGAATACCTTTATTGTCCCGCGATGGGGAAATTATCAATATATATAATATATATAATATATACATGAGTGCAGTAAACCCCCCTTTACATCCTTAACAATGTTCCCAGGGTCACCACAGCGAAACCCCCACTATCTGATAACCAAATGCCAGATGACCCCCCCCCCAGGAACAACCCTCAGCCAGAGGCACAGCATCTCATGACAAACACAAAATTTCCCACAAACTTTTGTCACTTTTCTAGAGTTTCACATTCTTGTTAGTCATCCCTGTCCTTTTCTGCAAACCCCCACCTTAGTTGTTTTATGACTAGATTATGATAACTGCCCTGTGGAAGTGGTTGGTGATGTCATGCACTTTAGCTTTAGTGTTATCCTTATTTTTTCACAATGATTCAGTCATCAGCTACAGTTTGTCTTTCTTAAAAACTGCTTGCTTTCTCTCAGGCCTGACCAACTGCATCCTTCACAGAGAACAGCTTTGTATTAAAATGTCTATATGTCTAAGTCAAGTCAAGAACAACAGGAAAACCACCAAACATCTTAGTTAAAATGCTGGTCAGGAAAAGGTTGAATGACGTATGTGAGGAGTGAGAGGTGTCATCTATCACACTCACCAGCATTTGATACTCCCAACCTATATTCCACTTAAACATAGGATATCTGCTATTTTTAGGACTTCTGGGTTGTAGTATAATGGGCTCAATGTTTTACACGTTTCTAAAAAGGCGAACAGTTTGATTTCTTGTGTTCAAAAAGCTCTGCAGAATTTATATTACACTGGTCAAAAGAATCCTAATATTTATATCAATGTAGCTGAAGTTGTTTTTTAGGACAAATGTGAAATTATTTCCAGAGAAACACAGCTTGTAAAAATCCAAAAAAGCAACAGAAGGGTAATTTTTCTTAAATTATGTTACACCTTTAATCAAGGATGCACATAAAGCTACACGAATGTCTACATTCTCCTTCAACTACAGTGGTTTGATTAATATTGCACTTCCAACAATAAAATGTGCTTTTACTAGTACAGGTAAAACATGACTAAAACAGTCTAAGGCAGTTTTTAGATGGACACTCCTCAACATAATAGATGATCACAATAAAAAGGAAATTAGACCATTAAGCTTGCTTCTACTTTATACACACAATACACTGGTAACATTAGCAGCAGAATCAGACATGTGAGAAACACTGCTTTAAAAAGTGCAGAATTTTTGTCAAAAAAAAGAAGAAGGAAACAGACTCAAGCATGTATCGGCCAGGATAAATGAAAAGATCTAATATGTTCTCAATATACAGTATAAATGTATATGACAGTAACACAGACAAAAGAAATGATCATTTGTAAGTGTTATCATATTAAGCTTAAGAGTGAAAGTGCTGTATGCAAAATGTAGCACTTCTTTAACACAAAGCTGAACACACATTCGAATATGAACACACATAATTGCTTAATGTAGCTGCCACAGGATGTTCACCCTGGTTTGTTATGTTCACTTAGCAAACGCCTAGTGTGTCTGTGGGGGATTCAGCTCAGACATGTTAGTTGCAATAGCAATAAAACAAACCCACAGATGCCATATTGTGGAATCATGAATACTCATTCACTTGTGCAATCATCATTGTGCATTATTATGTGGTTTGTGTAGAGATTTGAGGTGAAATGATAAAAACAGTAAGATCTTTCTGAATGTTAAAAGGTAACTATCACAGCTGTACAATCAAAATGTCCAACACTGTATAAAGCTCAGCTTCTAAATTATATGTGAATGCCATTCATCCATTTTTATCCATATTATCTGGGCTGGGTTGTGGGGGCAGCAGTGTAAGCAAAGAGCCCCAGACTTCACTCTCTCTTTCACTGCTGCTTGATCTACGAAGCACCGGTCCCCACGACTCCTCCTACAAGGGGTGGCTCCATATACAACTATGATTTTGTTACTGAACCATAACTAATCATCGTCTTGATAAAGTCTTGTCAAGTGAAATAAAGTATACTGATTGTCAATAAACCCCATGAAACACAAACTTGTTTGTTTCAACAATCTTAAAAATGTCAGCATAAAAACAGTTCCCTTCAATTAAGGACATACATGCACTCAACAGAAGCTTATATAAAGTTCACACCTTTTGTTAACTCGGTGATCAGAAAGAATAAAATCTTCACAGTGACAATTCGGTTAGCGTTGTGTGGCGTTCTGTGGAAGTATAATCGGCGTGCAGGCGATGCCAGCGAAAGACTCTGGAAAGTGTAAATCCCTCTCCCACTCATCAGCCTCTGTGTTGTAGACCTGCACGATGCTTGTGACGTTGTTCAGGTGCCAGTTGTAGCCCCCAACAATGTAGATCTTCCTGTCCAGTAAGCAGCAGCCCGCCTCAGACTGGCCCGCTCTCATGGGACTGACTGTGGTCCACTGGTCATTCTCTGGAATGTAATACTCAACTGCCAGCACATCGAAACAACGGTCCACGTGGTCCATGCGGCCGCCCAGAGCATAAACCCGGTTCCTGGTGCTTATCATGGCGTGCAGCACTCTGGGCTCATTCATGGGAGCTCTGAACTCCCACTGGTCCGATACTGGATCATAACAGTGGAGGGTTTTTTTGTCATCCAGAGACACGCCGTAACCGCCTGAGATGTATAACCTTTCTCCACAGGGAGTCCCTGCGTGACCCCAAATCCTGCGTTTTAGTGGTTCCACATAGGTCCACTCATTCTTCTTTGGGCAGTAACACTCCACAGACGACAAACTGCCAGATCGATTGCGCCCTCCGGTGGCGTACAACTGCCCACGAAGCACGTTGAGCTGGAACTGGATGCGAGACTCCTGCAGCGGTTGAATTCGCAGCCACTGGCTGAGGTGCGGGTCGTAGCGGAAGCAGGTGTCAACCGCGCCCTCGCCGCTGCGGTACTGCAAGTGTTGCCCACCCACGACATACACAAAGTTATCAAGGACAGCGATGCAGGCGTGGCTACATCCCGCCTCCATCTCCGTCAGCTCCTTGAACTGGCGCGAGGCGACGTCAGGCAGACAGTACACCTTGGTGCTCACCGTGCGGTCGTTGTCAGTGTAGGGTGTACCACCAAAAGTGATGAGGGAAATGACATCAGAGCGGATGAGCGTCCGCAAGGACTGCATCTCATGCTGTCGGAATGGAAGGATCTGGTAATTGAAGGCCTCAAGGAGATACTGGCGGCACAGCACGTCCTCCACCATGATGTCCACTGTCTGAACGCTGTCCACCAGCTCTGAGGAGCGCATGAGCGGGAAGCGCACATGGCAGAGGACGCTGCTGGCCTGAGCACGGCGAGACTTGTCATGCTGGAGCCACTTGATGGCAGCGTGGAAGAGGTCGATCTCGCTACAGTTCTTCAGCTTGTTGCTCTGCAGGAAGAAGACGAGGCGCTCCATGGGAATGTGTAAAAAGTCGTCCTCCTCGGCGATCTGGAGGAAATGACGGAAGGTGAAGGCATCCACTGACTCCTTGAGGGAAGACAGACTAAAGGTGGTGGCCATCTGGCCAATGTGCAGGCAGGTCTCCACACTCATAGCGGACTTAAGGAATTCCTCGCAGAGGTCCACAACTGGAACCATCTGAAGAAAAACAGCGGCACCAAGCACATCCTGAATACAGTCCAGGTCTAAAGTGACTTCTGCACTGTAGGCAAAGTCGATAATGTGTTTGAGCCCGCGGGCAGACAAACCCTTCAGTTCAATGGTATCCTGATTTGACTCCCTCATACCGCCAGTAAACATTGCCCTGTGACACAAGAGCAAATCAGTAAAAAACAAAGCATTAAAACATTCACAGCACTCATGTAAAAGTGCATGTTTGTGTATAAACGCATAATAACGCATTGCAGTTCAATTTTCTAAAACATCTATAAATTTATGAATATGAGCTTTATGAGTATGAATTTAATCACTTAGATTAAAGTCATATTGCATTTTGTTTAACTTGTGCCTCCATCACTTCCTCCAACTAAACTAAAAACAGAAGCCTTCTGCTCTAAGCAACACAACAATTGAAAAGTTCCAAATTGTAAACGTACACAGACAGGAAGTTGTTGTAATTCAGACTAACCTGAAATAATCGCTACAGGCGGCCAGCACTGCTCTGTGGACCTGGAAGCGCTCCTCATTGATGGACAGCACAACGTCAAGCAACTGGCCCTGAGCCCGTAACACTGACAAACCCTGGAGGAGAGTGGCACTGTGGCTGGGAGCGGAGAAGGAACAGCGCAGGGTGCTGTTCTTGTTAGCCATGCTGCAAGAGAAAGCAGTCCCCATCACACTCAACCCTGGGGTCCTACAGGTCTTAGGAAATAAAAGCGGCGTGCTTCTCCACTGCCTATATTGCCAAATGGAATTTGAAATATTTTTAGTATCACTATGCTGTTATTATAACTTAATAATGTCTGAAGATGTACTGTGTTATGTTGTAGATGCCCAGAGACCACAATGGAAACATAATCATATATTCTGCACTTAACTATTGTGAAATGGATTCCAAAGCGCTCAGTCATTGCATTAGTGAGCACGAACGCGGTCTGCACACTTTTAAGAAATAGAGTGAATAGATCAAAAAATGTTCAATTCAATTTAAAAAACAAAGATTTTTGTATAAAGTAGAAATGTTTTGACTAAAGTTACTACTTTGCTCATACATTTTTTCTCCTATGTTAATTTTGTTCTGCCTTTATTTTTAGGGATAGATTTGATCCCAGGCGTTGAAACTAGTTATACAGTATTTGTGGACAGATGTTGTGCAATTCATCATAGACTTTTCTTTTCAGCTGATCACACTTCCACCAGCGTCTGTAGGTTCACTCTATGCAGAGATAATGGATTCAGTCACTTTAATTTTGGCCATTGGTTTGGAAACTTCTTAGAACTAGGAATCATCTCGTTTTTCAGTACTTGGCCCCAAAACCACAATCCCACATCAAAATCTGTGGCAGTGCTTCCAGGTCCAAAACTTAACTTTCTGGACCTTCTCTCGTCCAAACCAGCTCATGTTGGTTTTGCCAAGAATGTGCTGCCAATTTTTATCTGGCTTCTTTTAATGTTCTTTGCCTTGGGCATAGGCTTGTTTTCAATATGCCCACAGTTATATCCTGTATTACTGTATTACTACACATCACGTTAGGAAATGTTTTACGGAGTTAAACACAATATGAAAATAGGACATACATCATTAATCTGTCACCGAAATATTTAGAACAACTTAAAAACAACAACAATCTAACTTACATTTTTCTAAATGCCATTCTGTTAATTTATCAAAAATATGTAGAAACAAATAAAGACAGTCAGGAAGAATTAAACGCGCGTTATATATTAGTAACACCGCAGGTTAATATCTAAAGAACGTAACCCGCCAGTCAAACGTTCACCAGCTCCGCTCCGCGTCCCGGAGGCCCGCAACAAGCCTCGGTGTTTCCTGGAATCCAGACGCGTCGCCGAGAGCCACCAGCCGGCTCCAAGTAGGCAGCAGTCCCGTTTCGGGGAGTCGTGGTACTCGCTAACAGCAGGGAGCTGGACCGGTCCAACTCGCCCCCAGTTCGACCTGACCCGACACCACTCACCTGCTCTGCGGGTGTTTCGGAGCAAAGTCGCCACCGTCCGACTCCGCCATCTTCTAGCGCCGAGCAGCTCACATGGGGCATTTTCATCAGCGTTATGAGCGGGTCGGCGGCACGAAAGGCCCGTTCATGCTGCTTCAAGCGGGACCTGCCTTCTGCTCGCCGGGCGAAGCCGCAGCCCGGTCGTCTGGTCCCGACGTAAACACAACAATGACCTCTCCCACTACCGGCCCGTCCTCCCCGGCACCGACCGCCTCTCACCACCAGGAGGCGCCACCGTCGCGTGCTGTGACCGTCCGTACAGGTCATAATAACCTCACATTTCAGTTCATTCAAGCAAAACCGAATTATTTCCAACAGAACCTCTCAAACTACATCTGATTCAATCGGAACCTCAGGTTTGTCCACGGATGTAGTTAAGTCCATATATGTGGAAAAAATGCTCTCGTTTACACCCAGTCAAAACACTGTGGTCTTCTCTGGTAGTAGTTTACCCACACAAACATTTATCAGATGTGAAGAAGCCGCCTGTGGTCAGCACTCATCACGGGTGGAATCTTGATGGTGGGGACCGATAAAAATACAGACAGCAGCACAGCTCAACCACCGTGTTGCTGCTTACACGTCCTTAACCAGCCCAACAAAGGAAATAATCTCTAAACATGTCTACACATCACTTGTAACTCTACATCTTCAAACGTTAACAAAGTCGTCAGAAACCCCACAGGCCGTGTTATGACTAATCTACTGCAGCCTTACAACCTGCACTAGGTAACTTCATGCAGGTCAATGCTGTTTGATGCGACCACTTCCTGTGACTTGTGGAGGCATTGGCAGCGTGGGAGCTCTGCTGCTCACTGGTTCTGTGCTATTGCAGTGTTGTGCTTCAGTTCACATTATCAGCGTCATTCCACCATTTGCTGTACAACTGTTGTTTGATGGCAGTCGATCCTCATCTGAATGTTTCACCAGGACATGGGAATATTACACACAATATTACACATTTATTTAAGACGTCCAAAGCAAATACTTTTCCAAAGACATTATTGTTAAAACATTTAAAGAAATCTATTAAGAAACGTTGTCCAGCATTAATTCAGCCAGTGGAAGAAATATTCACATCCATCTGTTCTTTGTTGTGATGCTGCAAATGCCAGAGATAGTTTAGGAAGAGTCTGTTTTCAAATCAAAGACCAAACCATTTCTGTATATCAGCATGACGATCTGGTTTTCAATCTGTTCGAGATCTGTTAGATCTCCTTCTGTGCGGCTGCTTTGTGACCCGTCTAATGAGCCGGTGCTCTCATCACTATCTTCTCCTGACATCCTTGAATCGCCCCTCTCATCCTCTACGTGCCCGTCCATTCCCTCATCCCACCTCCTGTCCTCTGGAGGAAGCTGCTCCAGATTCAACTCATGCACCTCCTCTTTCTCCTCCAGCATCTCCTGTTGCAGGTCACACGGAGAGAGGACAGAACCATTCAAAACAACCATCACAATGTTAACAATTTCTCTGATTATGTACAGTATTTGAGTAAAAAAGATACAACAGAGCAACATTTTTCAAGTCCAGTATTCTCTCTCACCTTCCACTCTGTGTTTTGGTCTCTATCACACACAGATTATTTGGATGCACATCTCAATAAAAAGTTAAAAGCATAAAAGAAATGTGTTGCCTTATTATTAAATTGCCATTATTGCAGTGGTATCAGAAGACAACACATTTTATTACCGAACTGCCAACAGTTAGCAGTTATGACGTTATAAACATACTAATATACTGTATATTGAAGAATAATTCTCACACCTTCATTCACCCAGCATTGAAACACATACTGTGTGTTGTCCTCCATCACTATAATTCCTCTGCTGTTGGTACAGCGTGAATCATTTTGACAATCACAGAGATGCAGGACAAGAGGCTCTGACTGCTAATCCAGTGTGTAGTTTAAGGCTAGAACTTGTTACTGTACTAATATCGAGACATGCACAAGACAAAAGAATCACATCCTTAAACATGATGTAACAGAGAAGAATGTGCTGAAAAGTCTTCCCGTCCAGACAGTCAGGATTTGTGGCGAGCACCATGTTCACCACTATTGTATCTTTACTGTAAATATTCACCACAAGATTTGAAAGTCACGCATGACACGTGTGAACATGGGGAAGCACACATTCCTCTTTTTTTCCTCACTGCAATTAGTTTATTCTGCAATAGTGAAACGCATAATTAAAACCTAATCTGAACAAACCCCGAATTCAGTGAGCTCTAGTTTTGTGAATTCCCATGGGGCGTAGATGAGTAAGGGTCCAGATGTGGGGTTTTGAAAAGAGCAAGAGCTTCTCACACTTCACACAGCTCCCACCCCGGTAAAGTAAAAGCTGTGTGTTGGATTTACAGTACCTGAGTCTCCGGTTGACAGGGCTTGAAATCTGGAATAACCGGCATCGGCACAGGAGGAAAGATCTTGTTTTTGATTCTACGTATCAGAAGAGAGCAGAAGGGTTAAGAAGAACAGCAGCTTTATAGCCTGGTGCTGGTTAATAAATATCACCACGGTGGCAAATGTCAGCCAGTCATCCAAGGAAACGAAAGTGAAAAGAGGCAGGTTTCTGCAGCAACACAACAAAGCGGACCTTAAAATCCACAATGAGCTATGTAAAGAAAGTCAAACTGAAACACTGGATCTCCAACATCACTGGGTAAAGTGTACACACAGTGTGTGAACAGCACTAAATACAAGCAATGATAGAAAAAGCAGAAGAACTCTGAGGTCGTTGCCTGCTCCATGTTCAGTGTTTCAACAACACTGGACGTAGAACTCTGGAGCTGCTCAGACCACACAAGACAACACATCATCTCCAGCTGATCCATTCATTGCTATGTGTGAGGAGTGGATGGAGGGTCACTTACCTCTTCAACACAACTGTGCACAACATGGAGATCAAGAAGAACACTAACAGCAGGCCGAAACTCCACCACACTGAATTGTGCGAGAAAAGAAAGATGAGCTCATGCAGAACTGGGGAAACTGCAGCACCAGCAGGTTGATCACGTGAGTCTGATACCATTCCCAGTGTTCTCTGGCAGCATTACAGTCACTGTGGCTGCAGCTGCAGGGCCTTCTCCCGCTCGGGTCACTCCAGCCACGCTGATGATGTATTTCGCCCCGGATGTCAAGTTGTTCAGAGTGAAGTTTAGCAGTGAAGTCGATACATTAAAGCAATCTGATCAGACGAGACATGAAGAAACAGAGTGAAGACCACATGTTGCTGTCACAGTGCAATCCACGTATCAGGAGAGGTGTGTGGTTCTGGGAAACAGTGGCACCTTCACACCTTTGGACTTATTCTGGGGGCTGATTTGAATGCTGCACACGTTGTAGTGCGTGACGTGGCCTCGCTGGTTAACGAGAGGAATGGGCCTCCACCACATACTGGCCGAGGTCGGTGTTTGGCTTAGAGCTTTGAAGGCGTGAGGTTCCCTGTCAGGCGCTGATGAGCCAAGCAGAAAACAGGAGCAACCTTAGCTTAAAGTGAGATCCTGCCCCAAACACAACGTGCACCAGCGGCTCATGGACACTCATTAGTAACTGTTGATAGAGTGGATGAAAAACTAATTGAACTTCAGAAACATTACTATTCCAGCAATTACTGTACTGTTAGTCAGATAGAATGCTTTTCTAATATTAAGGCATTCATTCTGAACAGAAAGACACTCACCGCTCTCTCGTTTATAAAAAATGCACATCTGAACTGTTTCAGGCTTTCTATTATTACATCTGTGTTCAAAGTAGAGGTAGCGGACATAGTCTCTTATGTCTGAAACAGAAACAAAATATGTCACATAAAATTAATAATAAAAACACGAAAGCTGAAAACACAAAAACACAAAGGTTTGTTTTTACCAATTTGTGTGGAATTTCCACACTTTGGTGTCTGCAGTGTGACCTATTTCATTGGCTCTGCAGAGGAGTTGTAATACCTCTGCGTGTGCATGTTCAGAAACCGTCATTAAAATTTAGGGCAAACCCAGACCACTGATTATTGGAGCCATATTGTGTGAAAGGGTAGAAGCCAACAGCAAACCACTACTTACTGTTCATCAGTTCCTTCCTTTGCTCCGGTGTCTTCTTTCTCGTTAACGTTATCACATTCTCCAGTCTTGGACCTTCTTCTAACAGCTCATACCACTCGTGGCAGCTTTTCTTATTCAAGTTTTGCAGCAACGTTTTGTTACAAGCTGCAAAGAAAGTACATTTAGCTCCTTCTGAGGCAGAAACAGTCGTGATGCTGTATGCGACAGACCAGACCTACCTTCTGAATCTGCAGCTCTGGCCGGGAGCTGCACGGTTGCTGGAGGAGAGCGTCCTGCTGCGTTTATGGCTGTGACAGAGATGTTGACCGCAGAGTACGAAACAAACATATCATAGGAGTGTTGTTCCGTCTCAAAAGGTTCCCTCTTCATACACGGACACCCACATGACGACTGTGTGTCCGTCAGCCTGTAGGTCACTCCTGGGACCCCTGCTGCGTGAAGCATCGGCTGAGGAGCGGGAGGAAGACCAGTTAACTGTGCAGCTGATGGAAGTGGACAAGGTTTTCCCGTCATTTACTCACCTTCCAGCTCAGCTTCACTGATCGATAGCCATTTAAAAGACTGGTTTTCATAGCAACTTTAGGTTCAACTTTAGGTTCTGCAGTAAAAACAGCAAATATTACTAATTAGTATTGGGATTCATTTTGCACCTTCTGTAGCTTTAGTGTCATCACTTTAATTAACTAACTGAATTTAGGATTATTCATTCATTATTAATATCTCTTCTCTACATGAAAGTACGAGGCAGAGCCCTGAACTCCTTGTTCGTGGATCGGACAGTACACAGTCAACATATGTGCACGACACCAGGATTAAAAATGAAACATTTTACTGAGATTCACACTGCTTTAACACGTTTTCCACCCTCTGGAAACCAAACTGGAGATCATTACAACCCTGCAGCACAGAGTGAAGAAAATGTAGAGTTTACCTGCAGGAACAATCACATCTTGAGACCATGCGCTCCACAGTGGGTTCTGAGCCTTACTGGACTGTTGTCTGATCCGAACCACATAAACTGTATCACTCTGGAGGTCCATGACAATGACCTGGTCTGTGCAGATAGAAAGGAAACACGGGAATGTGTTTTTTTTTTGGGAGTAGGAGCCATGAGGCTGTAAATGACAATGCTGGTTGTTCGAGACTCAAACAAGTGAACGTGCATCAAATCATTTGGTTTGTGCACTACAAATAAAAACAGCAGAATTCAGTCTCAGTGACTAAAGACTCAAAAAGTGAGATTACTTACACAAAAAAGTGCCATTGGTTGTAGTAGTGGATCTCTGCAAAAATCATTCAATTTTACATTTTAATAACGATTTCATAAAGTAGGAAAATGTATCTGCTTCAGATTCAAGACATTTGGTTATAAATGCATATGCCTTACGTTTTGCCATGGTTCTGAGGGGTGTTCCCGTCGTCTGAAGAGAACCTCAACGAAAGCTGGGTGAATATCAGCAGCTCTCCACCTCAACATGAGATCATTTTTTGACCAGGACAATGAAATATTTTGTGGTGCATCATATTTGACTGTTGATTAGAAGCAGGACATTTTATATAATGTTCTTTTACAATTGTATTTGCCTCTCGGTTGTTACTGGGTTCAGTACCTGTGTGTCCGAGTACAACAGTAGTCCTGGGCGAGTCACAGCTGGAGTTACCAACATAAGCTCTCACCCAAATGTCAACTGGGCGAAATTTAATCAGCAGTTCTTCATTTATATGACACCAGGTCTTCTCAAAGGCCTTGAACGGTTTATTACTAAGGATAAACATGCAGGTGAGCCGAGCAGGAACAGAAGACAAGAAACACAAAATTGTTCTTTTGAACTAAAATACTCACTCAAAATAAATGTCAAATGTTACATTGTTGGCCGTCATCATGTTCCATTCACAAATGTAAACGGAAGCAGTATCAATCGTCCTGAAGCACTGAGGGCTTGAAGGAGCCTGACAAGCTGAGCCTTTGGGGGAAAACGTGAACCATTTTAAAAATATCAAATGTAATAACCTTATTTTACCGATTTTACCAGGACTCTTTCAGGAATCTTCATTAGAGCTCAAAGCAAAGCCTATGCGTGAAAACCTTGCACTCACGAAAGACGGAGGCTCTTCTCTTGTTTTTGTGATTTCATTTCACCTTGTGTTTACTTCAAAACGTACGTGACAAAATATTTATCATAGATTTCAAAATGATTATATTGAACATACTGTAGAGAGTTTCACGGTGTAAAATATGAAGTACTTCAGTAAAGCAGACAACATATTTCAGAAGTCATGTGTTAGTGAAAACCACACGATGCTGATAAGGTAACCAACACTTTGTGGCTGGTGCTTTAGTGCAGAAGCCTTGTTACTTTCACTTGTTACTAGTATTTTCTACTATGTTTTACGTAATCAGATGAAGATTAGAAGTACGTAACACATGAGCTAGAATAAAGGTACTTATTTAATACATTAAAATAGTTATTTACCTTTGCTGACAGTTAGAAACATAAACATGACAACATAACATGAAGTCCACCGTGTCAGAGTTTCCGTGAAGCATCGTGGAAAGTCTAGAAAGATGTTCATCCTTGGCCGTTTGAGAGTCCATGCAGACAAGCAGCCTTCACGTAACTCTGCAGTCTTTCTCAGAAATGTCACATAAGTTTCACGTCTCTCAGGTTATGTGCGTTTGCAGCAAAACCACAGTGTCAGGGGGCGGGGGGAGGTTGCGTTCGCTACACTGGCAGACAGACATCAGCCATTTTGAAAGTAATGACTCTTTGAAGTCATTTCATTGAAATGCATTTTAAATGTTCTTTTCTTGCTTTTGTTCTCATCAGTGCGATCAGCAAAAGAAAGACAGAGGAAACGCTAGAAACTACAACAACTGATTTCACACACTCGTGGTAGTTTTTCTGTGTCCACCACAAAGTGAGCATCATCCAGACCAGTGGATATTAATAGATATCGGAGGAGAAAGACAACAGTACAATTTCCAGTAAACCCCTCACTTTAGCTACAGTTTGTCTGATATGCTCAGAGGATTTAAACCTAATAATTAACATATCAACATTAACACTGACAAGCAACAACAACTACTACTAAAATATAATGCATGTTTACATGCTTGTGTTATTACTTTACTTTTGAAGGTGCACGTAAGTAATTATTAGATACAGTAGTGCATTAATAATGAATCTGTGAAGACTGTGTTGCCCAGTGATGCAGGTGAGGTTAACTGAGAGTTGAGTCGTGGCTACTGAGCTTCTTCGTTTTTTGGCTGAAAGATGTTCGTCCAAGTATGTAGCTTATCATTACGTGAGATATAAGATGAGGCCAGTTTCCTAGAAAGATAAGACCACTATACTGTAAGCATCCACTATGAGGGACACAGTTAAAAACCTTTGATCCCAGCAGCTGTTGTAAGAGCAATGTGTTGTGACTAATACATCTACTGTACATGTATATGTACCACACAACCTTTTCCTTTGCACCTATCACATCAGTTCAGGGCAGGTGTAAAGTGAAACCAACATGGAGCATAAACGTGTGGTCTCCAAACAACTTTTCTCAGGCCCGCAAAGCTACTTAGACAAGTAGCGAAAGGTTTCAACCTTAGAAGGAAGTCTAGTCACCATGACTCAGCTGGATCCCAAATGTCTTGTAAAAATGCAGTTAAATGTAGTTTGTCCCGACTAAAAAACACTGAACCGTCGTTTCACCTTGTGTAACTCTTACATCCTTATTCTTTGACCCATTTCCCATTAATGCATAATGTACAGTTTCACACAACATCAACTTGCACTTTCACTCTGAAAAGGTGTCTCACATTTAAAAAAAAAGGGCAAACTACAAAACAAACATTTACTACAGTATAAGTAGTATATGAACATGTCTCTGGTCTTTTCACTCATGATAATGTGTCATTTTTACTTTGGATCTTAAAAATGTTTGTTTATCTGTGAGCAATTAAATCAGCATATCAATTGTTTTAAACACTTAAAGCTTTTTAAAAACTGTTTGGGTGTTGATGTAAACAGAACTCACCAGTTGCATTAATGGAAATGTGTCGAACAGAAATATATTTTTACATGAAAACAGATTTAGTGCAGACAATCGGTCAGTGTTGAAATGACCAGGCATTAAGTGTCACCAAGTACTGTAGTAACAGGCAGCTACTAGTGTTTTTTATTTGGTATTGACTTAACGCTTCAAATCCTCTAATTGGACAATAAATCACTGATACGTATATGTTCTCTATACAGCTAGAGGAAACGTCCAGTTTACCCAGCATTTCAGTGACCAGTCGATTTGATGTGTGAAAGTGTGGAGGCATCATTTGAGATTTCAGAGGAACATGCGTGTGTTGTTGAAAATTCACAGCGGGACAGTCGTTACTCTACGTGTGCTACAACAGCAAAGCTTGGACTTAGTTGCTGTTCTTTTGTTGATTGTTGCCCTTTTTACTTTTCACTCTCTCCAAACGCCAACCTGTCAAGGCAGATGAATGGCAAAGTCCGGCTCGGTGTTTCCTTTCTTATTATGTACTGTACTGTGTTCAGTTTCAAGATTTGCTGTATAACTTGAGCTACTGTACGGTCTACTTAAATGGTAGGAAAACGTCTATCTACACTCAAAACAGATATTCAGCAACTGCCAAAAAAAAAAAAAGTAAACCCTGTAACTTCAGTATTACAAGAATTTTTTAAAAATTTTGATTAATTTTTTCATACTGTACAAATGGTCCCTGACCTTAAACATGCCTGTGCGAGTACAGAGAAAAATATAAAATAGAAAAAATATTAAGACGTCCGTTTCCTATATATATATTTGTGGTTCACCACGTTAGATGTAGTAACACTAGTTGTCCAGCAGAGGACATTATAGAACACACTGAAGTTCAGACATAATTGTGTGTGTGTGTGTGTGTGTGTGTGTGTCACTGACTCCACACACACTGACTCTGATCCAAATATACACTATTATAAATACAAATAAAAAAAATAAAATAATACTTCTCCTATAAAAAATAATACTTCTCCAAATGATTATCATACACTTGTTTTGCATGAGTCTAAATTACAACCTAGATTTTATGCAAGTGAATGCCACAGAAACAACAAACACTGTCTAATAATGCCTCACCAATAAAAGCAAGTGTGGGATGAAACTGCTTCCTCATTGCTACTGCCACAAACCGCCACGAGAGGGCAGTCACAGCCGCAGTGACGGGGGCATCATAATGAAAACTGTGGTAAACTATAATGTGTGGTCATTATAAAACCCTCTGTGACAAACATTACATTACATATGTGTGTAAAATAACCTAGAATGAATAACAAATGTGCAATAGTTTAATTTAATACACAAGGGACACTGAAAAGCCTCACCATAAGAGGAAATCATCAAAGGAGTGAAGGTAAATGTGGAAAGCAGAAACATGAAGTAACACATAAGTAATATTCACCTAAACTACAGTTGCTTTACAGAATAGGAGGATTTGGTTTCTAGCAGGACTGTTTGATATATAAATCTAACCACACTTGAAATTCCATATTGTTTCACTCATTTTCCGTATATAACTGGAAACGTGGGCTGTAATCAGAGGTGTGAAACCAAATTAAGAAATGATCGACTCCGCTGCAACACGTTCACAGGAAAATGCGAAATGTGAAAGTGAAAAAATAACCAGCAAGTCAAGACTTCATTTAAAAACTTTTGTTACTCTCACTTTGCGCTTATTAGGTTGAAAGTATGTTTTTCCGAAAAAACATACTACAAAAAAAACACCATTATTTTACGAATGCTATTAAGCAGTTAACTTAATCATGTCAATCAGTACTTATGAACGAATTTTAACACAGGTGTCAGTACTGTGTGACCATACCACATACTATACATGCAGTGTACAGACTGAGACATCAAACCCTAAACACTTTATAAACTAAATTTTTATGGACTTGAGGCTGTAGGTAAGGCTTTTCATTACATTTATGTTTTCTACATCTGAAACTGAATGGTAAGTGACTCCTGTAGCCTTGATGGCCTTTCATAATGACCTATTCCAATCAATCCATTGCCACTCGTGTTGAGTCTGTGACACAGTACAGCAGGGTTTGACGGCGCCTCATCACATAATGATGGAGCCTCAAAGCCAGGACCAGCAGACTGAGGGACAGCTTCATCCTTCAGACTGTGATGAGACTGAATCTCCTGCCAGCTCTGCCCCCTCCCACCCCACCACCACTCCTCCGACCATTACCCCGCACATACACTCAGCCACACCAGTCTCCTTATCTCCCTGCACGGACTCACCTGCTCACAAGTCACTCTGTATTTACTGTATGTACAAAATGTGACGGGCATATCTTTCATATTCGAATGTGACTATATATTTCATACAGTTATATAATGTGTAATGTGTGAGTATCTCTCAAGAAAACAATTCATCAAAGTTACAAAATGCAGCTTTACACGTAACATTTGTGACATCAAAAAAGGAAAACACCAATTTTGTTATTTTAACATATAACACATTTTATTTTGCTCATTTTTGGACCTTGTTTTATTTTGTTCTACGACAACCTTCTAGTAGAGTTCTAATAGATAGAAATCCAGGAGATTCATTCATTCAAAGGGATAAAAAGATAAACCAAAAATAATGTAACTTAAACTGGTTTTGCAAACACTGTTCAATTTCAAGTTGCTCTGGTTCAGCAAAAACACCAGATGCATGGTTTCTAGCCACTGCTGCTGCTGTGGTCAGTCCATGCGAGAGCTCTTTGAAGAAGAAGAAACAGGAACAATAAGGGGGAAAATGCCTCTGACCAAGTGACATCAATTTTCCTTTGATGACTTCTGAAACCTTTCCTATTTTAAGGTTTTATGCAGCACTTGTTGCTTTTTCTGCTGATGTCAAGTGGAACACAGGCTCTCTGTTAACCTCACACCTACAGCCCTGCGGTGACTGATTAATAAGGTTGCATGTTAACGGACGTATTATTGTGATACGTGACTCCTGGTGGTAAAACAATCTGCTTTCACTGACTAAACCGTTACAAATTAGGAAAAACAAAACAGGTGTGAGTCATAATTAAGGCGAGTGGTGGGAATGGACCAAACTAATGAACTGTTTTAAGTAACCTGTAAATTACACAACTCAAATTGCTGCATGTTGCGAGAGGAAAAATCTTTTTTCTGTTTAACTGATCTTAGTGTGTCCACTCTGTCATATGCATGCATCTTAAAAATTAAGAGCGATAAAGACGAAGGGAGCCATTAACAGTAATGCTTCCTTCTGCGATTGTAGTTGCTGAGCTTCTTCACCATTTTTTAATAAAAAGGGGACATTCCATACAATAAATGGCTGATGAAGGAATAGAGTGGAGTTCAATCTGTTTGTTTTAGCCATAGGTGAGGCCAAGAGCAGGGGTGGGGCTGAGGTTAAGGGGCCAGTGTTTAGGTAAACGACCAAGTGCCCAAAAGTCTGAACAACAACTGAAAACCTGCATAATGTCAGAACAGTTACAGTAGTGAGCGTTATCCTTTAGAAGTTCATAATTTAAATGTTGCAAGTGCACAAGCTGCAACATTCAGCGCTATGGAGCGTGAGCCTCGGTTTGTTTATGAGAAACTCTGATACAGTAGAGGTGGGTGTTATGTTGTACAAAGTGCAAACACATTATTTGCTTGTGACACTGCAACAGATACAGCATAGTGGCAAACATAGCACATTAACAGAAGCAGTGACAAGTCCACCTTTAGCTGAGACGTGGGAGGCTGCAGCTGCAGAGCCATTTCATCAAAGAGTTCAGTTTGTGGAAGGTGTTGCAGATATACACATTCACCATTTACTCAAAAGCTTGTTTTATAGAACCCACGGTTCACATGTTCTCATAATCACATTGTTTGGCAGGTACAAAAAACACACTAGCTTTAGTTTCTGGAGACCTTAGTTTTGGTGGATTTTTGAGGAGGCAGAGTTGTCTAATGATGTAAGAAGTTGTTTTGTTAAAAGTCTTTCCCCGAAACCCCCTGTTATCTGACCATTGCTTATTAACATTTGAATTTACCACAATTGACCTTGCAGCAGTTGGAAAGAAATTGTTTATCAGACAATGATGTTGCCAGATTCAAGCAGATGATTCCATCATCTTTTGCCTCAATGTCTTGTAGATACACAGAGGAGAACAGTCACCTTAATCCTTATGAACAGGTTGACTGTCTTGTAGATGATGCTGCAGCTTCTCTACGTGCAACATTAGACACAATAACCACGTTAACCTCAATAATCAACTCTTCCAAGTCGTCCACATGTCTTTTAGACCCAATCCAAACCAGATTGCTCAAAAAAGGTCTACCTTTAATCGGCTCGTCCATATTAAATCAATTCAACCAATCTTTACATTTAGGCTATGTACCACAGGCTTTTAAGGTGGCTGTGGTCAAACCTTTATTGAAAAAACCTACTCTGGACCCTGGAGAACTAGCCAACTATAGGTCCATTTCAAATTTACCCTTTATCTCTAATATTCTTAAAAAACATTGCTAAACAATTATCTCACCACCTGAGTGGGAATAACCTGTGAATGAAAATGAAGATTTTCAGGCAGGATTTAGAAAACATCATAGCATAAAAACAGCTCTTGTTAGAGTCACTAATGATCTTCTCTTAGCTTCTGTAACTCCTTACTCATAGGATGTCCTAACAGCTCCTTAAAAAGCCTACAGCTTACTGTATTCAAAATGCTGCAGCCACAGTTCCGACGGGACAGAAAGAGAGATCACATTTCTCCTACAGTACATTAGCTTCTCTGCACTGGCTGCCTGTAAAATGTAGGATAGAATTTAAAATTCTCCTACTCACCTACAGTACTACGTCGTTTTTGATAAAGCTAAAGGTACAGATGATTCAGCTCACTGGCAATGATTGTTAGCCACAGGAACCATCTCTTAGTTAAGCTGCAATACTGTAGACATAGACTGCTGGGGGACTTCATTTATACACTGAGCTCCTCTGTGTACTTTGAACTCTTCTATCGAATAACCTATCATTGTTCCATGTTTAACTAACCTTGTCTCTTTCTTCACAGTAGTTGTGCTTCTGCCCCGTCTCTTTCTTCCACTCTGTCCTCACCTACAGGTATCATTGGACACAGAGCTGTGTCTGTGATGGGCAGCTGCGGATCCAACTGTCCTGCCTGTGTCCAGTCCCTGGTCCAACCATCCTGCCTGTGCTCTGTTGTTGTTTTGTTGGGGCTCTGCTTTTCTCTCTATCTCCCCTCACCCCAACCGGTTGAGGCATCCAGACTGGTTCTGCTGGAGGTTTCTTCCTCGTTGGAGAGGGAGTATTTCTAATGCTGTTGAATTATAATTATTACAAAACAGGCTTGCTGTATGTGGGATTTGTTGGGTTTAGTTGTGTAAGGTCTTAAACCTTACTTTGTAAAGTGCCTTGAAAAAACTTTGTTGTGATTTGGCGCTATATAAATAAAATTGAATAATTGAATATTAAATGTGTTATGTTACTGACTTTTTGTGGGTTTACTCAGCTAAGTAAATCTATGTTATGATACTAAAAGACACCCTCAGCCATTCTGACTAAAGCTTTTACCACAGTTAATCACACCGACAAACTTGAATCAGCAGCTGTTTTATTAGGAACTGGTTTTAAACGAGGTGATCATGCAGCTCTACTTAAAACACAAGTATGTACAATTGGTTTCATGCACTGTCCTGAACAAAAAGTTGTGGCACTTACAATACATAAGACATACATTCAACATTAATTAATATACAAATACATTATACACAATAAGCTTATTTCAACACTAGTCCCAACATATTTTGTGCATTTATATTATAAAATTGGTACCGTGGTGGAAAACAATATCCTAAACATATACCCTAAACATTTCTGACAATATTTACTGTTTTTGTTGATTATCTAAGTTTCATCTAAACTCTAGGATAATTGTTGAACCTGTTTGCCAATGAAACATGTTGGGTGACTCACGTGTTCAACACAAAATAATAAATGAACATGATTTATCAGATTTATCAGACAAACTCAGTCGTTTGTCTGATAAATCTTTTAACACATTAATAAGCACCAACCAAAAGAGAACTTTTACAAATGTGCAGTGGAAACTGACTGAGATAGTGTCAGATAGCTATGGTAGTTAAGACTTGTATGAGCTTGTCAAACTGTCACTAGTTGGAAAAATCAAACTGGTGACCTTTAAATCTACAGTATCATTGAGGCGCTAACAGATCTTTATCTTCCAGGTCTCTGTTTCATTCCGTCAATTATTGATTTTAGGTGTAAACATGAACTTTAGGTGATTGAAAAAGGTTATGAAAAACAGACGTAGGTTACTAAACCTGAAATCAAAGAGAGCAAGCACAAACGTCACAACTCCTGACGCTAATAAACAAGTTAACCACTGTTGATTTAGATTTTTTTGGGGGCGTGTCAATGACAAAACAGAAACATGGAAGGCTGAAAAATATTGTTAAAAGTACAATTATCGTTAATACACATACATTAGTAATGTCGGTCTAGCAGATAATATAAGCACCTCTGTTGTAATGTTGTTGTGTAGACACTTACTTAGGGAAATTACAGTTACTTAGGAAATAACTCTAATAAGATTGTTTTTTGGCATGGCGACAATAACAAAACACACAAAGTCTCCAAATTGACTCTCTAAGGGTTCAAGTTTTCAGATCAAGAGAATGACAATACTGTAACACGTGAACTGAAAACATACTGTGGCATAAAGTCTTCTCTACACCTACAACTCCTCTGTACAGTGTGTTCCTGTTAGAAGCACATACACTGGAATGGCTCACAACTGGAGCTCCAAGACAGCATTTGGCAAGAGACCTTACAAACCTTTAAGTCAACACAAGACACAGAGAGTTTACATTCAGCCTTGTGTTATCCTCTTTTCTGACAGATAGCTGACAGCAGCATACTCTGTGTCATTTGACTGAATCTCCAGAACCGTTGAAGATCTTTTGGGGAAGTCCAGGACGCTGTAGATAACTGAGGGTGGAGACATACTGTTGGTCTCAATAGTTTCCTGCAAAGACAGTTACTGGAGCTGAAGAATGTTTGCTTACGTATAGATCTCTAAAGATGTGAATGGATTAAAGGATTTCTACCTGTAAAGTTGGATTAGAGCTTTGTTGTGACTGTGGTGGTTTTCCTGGGAAGGAAGCAAAGCAGAGAGAGAAATGTTAGACTAGTGGTAAATTCACATCCATAAGATACTTATCTACCTGACTAACCCCAGGAATGAGCAAGTAGTTCTTTTTAATAGTTGATATTAAGATTGTGGACTCTGCTAGACTGATGCTTTCTTTTAGTCTGGTACTTTTATTCACCATAAAAACACATACAGTACAGTATGCTGTGCAATGTATGGTTTTGTCTCTGGCCTAAGGACAGGATGACTAGAAAGGAAAGCATCAAAACATGCATCTACTACGGTGACTGCAGGCCGAAAGAGCTCAGTAGATTTTTTAGATTGTTAGCTTTTGGATATGATGCTGCAGGACTCCTTCTGCAGCATCATTTCTATAGACTCTATTAGACTTTGAAGATAGGTTGTCCTTTATTAATTCCCTTGGGGAAATTGTTTTCTCTGGATTTGACCCAGCAAGCAGCAACACATGGGTGCTCTGGAGCTAGTGTGTAGTGTCTTGCTCAACCGTGATCAACTGGGTCTGAACAAGGGACACAACTTTTAGTGCCGGGAAAGATTTGTGCAGCACTTATTATTTATATAGTCTTTTGTTGCCAGATTATTTGTTTCATATGATACAGTCATGCTGCTTGTAATTATTTTGTGTAGAGCATGAACACCGTTGTCACATTTAAAGTAGTAGGCGTCGCTGATCTGATCAGAACAGCAGCGCTTCTAAGCATATTAATGCTTATTGTCTTTTTTACATATCTTGAGAGGGGTATTATGAGAATATAATAAGAATATGAATTATAAGAAGATTGATATATCATCTGTATATATTGTGTATAAGGTACACATTAAATTACATAGTAAATGTTATGTCTGTGCAGTGTTTATAAAAATAGTGTAATAGCACCTTAAACAACCGATTTAAAGAAAGCTGAAATTAGCATTACTGATCATCTTTTATGAAACAATAAACTAAATAAATGTTTGTTACTTTCAGTGGCAGCTCATCTTAGCATATATAGTTAGTTATTAACTGTGCTAGTGCGGAAAAGCAGAGCTTATCGCCACCATCTGTCAGTTTGCTGAGTGGTGCTGTTTCTTAGTTCACAGCTCATAGCATAGTTTGAGCAGCATTATTTGTGGACAATGTTTGGGTGAGGTTATCTACACTACGTCATACAGTAAAGCACAGTCAGCAAAAGTTGCATTTGTGTACACATACGGGAAATCACAAAATGTGGTTTCTGAGGTAACAGGGCCTTTAAAATACTTCAAGCCAATAATGTTCCCACTCAAAGTAGGCCAGAGGGGTTGACTGTGAAATGAAAGTAGACTCAAAATAGTGAACACATTATGCTCATAATAATTTTCCACCTACCCCTCATTCATAGTAGGCACTTAGCATTTGCATGCACTGCAAAGGACGTCTTTTCAAAGGCTATGAATCATCACATGTATCAAAAGGATGTGAAACTGCAATCTAGTTTGCATTTTTGAGCATCTAACCACACAACTGCAACTTTTTTTCCATAGAATACCAATAATTGCCTGCATCTTCTGTTTGTTCCTTTGTGACATGTAGAAAATTCTACTCACGAAGCCAATTAGTCAAGTATCAGTCCCACCAATATTCTAATTTCAAAAACTCTGGTAAATCAGCTGATTTACATAAAAAACTTCCAAGGTTTTTCATATTTAAAAAAGCCCAGCATATATTTTAACTCAAATGAGGTAATATCTTTGAAAAAAAACTATTTCCAATTATTGGTCACACAAAGTAAGTAACCCAAAGATGGAAATTACATCTAGATATCAAGTAATCCTACCTTTTGTTCTCACGAGACACCAAATCACGCAGGGAAGCACGGCCGCCAGCACCACTACAGGTGAAACCACAAGGACAGTGACGATGTGAGGGGGAAAGAAGAAACTGGAACTTCCATTGCTTTTAATTGGTGTGTTGTCAGTCAGCTTTGGAGGAACTGTAGGAGTTAAAAACGGAAAATATGAAAACATGTCTCTGCAAAAAGATGATATTATCAGTTTTTAGGTGTGCTGTAATACAGTGTGATCACAACTGATGGCCTATAAGTCTTTAACGAGCACTGACACTCCACCACTGTGGTCCTGACTGAACTACCGTACCCCAACACATAATAAATGCTACTGCAGGACATTTGCTTCACATATTAACCAATATGCTAAGAGAACTTGTTACCAGTAATGTTGGCAAGCTTCATATTTTTCTTCTAGCACTACCTTGATGTTGATTGACGTTGTGATTCAATAAACATTTTAACATAATCCCCATCTTTTGACATTATTTACTTATTTCCATTTTTAAAATAACATTTGATATGTTGATACATTGTGGGTGTTTGGTAAATTCCTCTGACCAATATTTCTGGCACAGAAAAACCATGTATGTCAGAAACCAATGTATTGATTTACTAAAAAAATAAGACTGCTTGACAAACCAGCGTAATCGTGTGAATGGCCTACTCTTACAACAAGACAACAACAACTGGGATAAGGTTTCTTTCTATGATTGATCTACCAGTCATAACTACTGTAGACAGTTTAGTCTTCTTATTGGTATGTATTTCGATGACTAGTGTACTCCATGTTAGTCACAATTCTTGTTCTCAAAGTCTGATCTTACCTGTGCTGCTCCTGTTTTCCTCTCGAACATCCAGATGCACCTCATTGCTTTTAATGGGAACTTCAGTCTCAAGCAAAGTGGCCCAGTACGTGTCACTATCATTTTGTTTAAGATTTAAAATGTGGTAAAATACAACACTCTTTGTAGGGTCAAGTCCTACATCTCTGCAAACTGAGCGAATTTTACATTCAGCAATCTTTTTCTCCCCTTTAAGGTAAATGCCCACATAGGATCTTTTAGAAAGAGTAAGAGGGTCAGAAAATGTAAAATTAAGAGTGATACTACTGCCGAGGATCCCAGTGATTGTAGTGACCTCTGCTTTGCTGTGACCTGCATAAAAACAAAACAGTAGACGTGTATAAGTGGGAGGATGAAAGAAGACATTTGCACTATGAATGGAGAGGAACACACAGAGCTTAAAACTAGGCAAAATACAGTAAGTGGCTGAGAAGCTATTTTGTTTTCACTGTGCATTCTGATTTGTTACTGTAAACTTGATGCCCTGAACTACAGCTACTGTACAGCGTCATCCAGAAACTCTAGCTAGCACTTAGCAACCTAATTTATTTACTGTTTTCACCAAATTAATAATAGTAATTAAAAATACATAGAGTTTCATGCTGTGCAAAGCAACTGAAAACACATCATTACATCGTAGCGCAAAACCAAATTTGTGTGGGTCTGTTCGGTGCCAGTAATACAGGTGACTCATTAGGTACATAAGGGAAATAAAACTCACCAGTGAAATGACAATGTCTTACGAAACAGCCAATAGCTTAATTAATAAATAGAGACAGCATGGAAGATAAAACAACAATTTATCTTTTAGCAGGTGAAACCCCACAAAACCACTCACTGTTCAGAGAGTAAAAGATCAATCATAAGGAAGACAGCTTACCGTTGAACACCATGTGAGCTGTGACGATCAAAACTAACCCCAGAGGCTTTATAACAATATTGTCAACCATTGTAGAAGAATTCTGTTGTCCGCAGGCCTGGTAAAATGGCCTCTGAGGGTCTTATGTTACAGATTCTTATGAGCTGCTTTTCTATGTTGAAGCCTTCGGTTTTCTGTTTTTAGTTTACGCGACAGGAGGAAACTGTAGACAGGAACTTGCACAAACCGTGATATATCTACCTACAGCATCAGAGGCACCTCCTGTAACGGAAGACTTTCATGGACATGTGGTGCAGACTTTGAGGAACTCGTCTGGGGAGGATGTCACTCTCACGAGCAAATAGTTTCCTTCATATTGTGAAGAACAATACACAGACATTTTGCACACACAAAACAATAAATTTTTCTCCCATTTGCTATTTGTAGTATGTCCTGTGTATGCTTCTGAGATGAAATTGCTCTTTACGGTCATTATTTATAGTCATTTGTTGTTTTTCTTGAATGTTTGATTCACTTGAAATCAAAAAGAAATCCCCGGTACTTTATTTTTCTGTTCTTGATAAATGTTTTCCGTTTCGTCAGCAGGTGATTTGAGATGTCAGTCTGTTGTTTCAAAACTAATTCTGAGATATTTACTGTAGCAAAAATCTGTCCTTTGAAAATAATCCAGGTGTGCAGCATTTATGTATTCACAAGAAGAGTAATAATAACTTTAAGGTGTAGTGTTAGTGTTACCATGCAATTTAGCTGAACTAACGGTTACATCCGTAAAAATCAGAAGCACATTACCGCTCTTAGAGCAACACTTTAACCACAACAGAGGATGTGGGGGGCTTTGAAGCACAATTTTTGTCTTTAAGACAAAATGATGTCAGTGTGTGACACAGGGGGTATTTTGTCATCTGGAGGTCTGGTTTCAGTGGTTGATGGTGTGGGACAATTTATTGAAGCCCGCCTGCTCTGTCTCCCTTCAGTATTAGCAGTGCGCAGTCAAGTTACTGTGACTTTGAGACCCTGTGGCTTAAACCACAAGAGCTGATGACTCAGCTGTAGGGGGCACACACATTTACAGTAAGCGATGTAATGCACCGCTTGTCAATCACGTACAGTACACAAAACAACAAGACGCAAACCACATCAAGTACTTTTGGATTTGTTTATTTTGCTTTACCTTTTCTCATCTCTTTGCTACTGAAGTAAAACCAAAGCCATAAGTTTTATGTTCCCCTTTAAATGGCTGTGTTCATATGCACAGATGATAGTTTTTTTCCTTTTAGCTTGATAATATTCATTTAGTCATGCTGAATAAATCTATTCTGTCTATAGTCCATATATAATGCTCTTCTAGGCCTCAACTGTAAACTGACTGTTTGTATATCTCTTTAGGCAGTCAACTCTTTCTGCCAGTGCTGGACCTTAAGGTTGTGATGACTCTTATTTGAAGGACTGCAGATAGCTCCCACAGACTATATCACTGAATAACATGGATATTCAAATTCATGTCATTTAATCATTTTTAATCTGAATAGTTTACCTGAACTGATTGGAATGAAGCTCATTGTTAAAAAAGAAAAAAAAAAACTATTGATAATCATTTCTGAATATTAAGGCACAGAGGCGTTTCACTGCATGTGATCACACCCTTGAGGCAAGACTGTGCAACTGCATTATTGAACAAAAACGGGATGAAACTGAAAATAAATCCATGAGCATTTCAAATGAAAATGTTATGAGTTATGTGTGTTTATGAGAAATTTGAGTGAACGTTTTCAGTTAATAGGATTATGACAAAAGGCAGCAACTCAATCAACTCTGCAGGGCTGAATGCTAGTAGTATTAGCCTTTCAATCCCCTGCTTTGCTTTTAGCTTGGTTTACCAGTCAACTTTAACAATATCTTGTGTATTTCAGTCACATGTTCATGATAAGTTTGCAGAGGATGAATGCCATTAGTGAAATAGGTGTCATACTTGGACTTAGCATATTCTTATAAAATACATGTGAGTAGAAATATAGTGGTTAATGTACACCCTACTGCAAATAAAATAGAAATAAATAAAACAAAATAAACAAAATAAATAAAAAGTGTTTCCTAAATCTTTAACAAATTTCTAAAATGTATTTGTTTTACCATTCCCTGCATGGTTTTGATGTCACCTGACCCTAACTCATTTATGTCTAGGTTAACATGTCCAAGCGAAAAGGTACCATGATGCCGGCAGAATACTGGCAGGGCATTGCTTTTATCAGCACAATATTTTAAAAAATATTTTAATACAAACAATATTTCAGAGATCCTCCTCATATAGTTTGTATAATTTAATTAATCTGCTTTGTATTTGTAGCATTTACTTAACAGCTGTTCCAGAAAGATAATTTAACCAGATGATCTGCACTTGAGTAATTATGAGATTACCAAAGACACAATCTGTTGGAAAAGCATTTAAGTACTGTATAAGCTTTTCAACAGTGTGAAATGGCTCTTAAAATTGAAATCAATAAAGGTGGCTAGATAGATCTTACGTACAGTATGTGAGCTTAGTAGAGGTATAAAAATCATGTTTTAAAAATCATTTTTCCGATGTTCTAGATATTAGTTAGAAAAATTACAGTAAATTGATTGCATTTTATGAATATAGTGTAGAGATCCAATAGAAAATAATTCTCCTGTGTGTGTTAATAACGGTACTGGCAAGAATATCACGGAAGAAAGTGGGGTGGCATAAAGATGTGTTTTGTCTACAGCCACTTTTTTTTACCAGTTACTTCCACACCACTTCTTTCATTATGCTGATCTGTGAAGTGGAACGTAACGCTGGCAGAGTTGAGAGGTCAGGGGCTCCCCACTGCCTAGATACATACAGTCTAATATTAGAACATTTCCTTGATTTGTTAGCAGCATCTCTGCTGACTCCTGAGCACATGGCAACAGACCGACCAATAGGATTTCAGGAGACCACTAAGCCCCTCGCTTTGTATAGCAACAGTGGCATCCCTTATTTATTTATATAGTTTTTTTTCCCACCGACTCATTCTCATACTTCTGTCCCCCAGCAGTACCTCCACACTGCTCTCAAACTGTGAAAAAGAGTTACGGAGTGAGGAGTGCTCTCCTTTATCTGCATATGCTTGAATTCTATAGCATTTTATGTATTTTTCATACATAATTATTCATTTTTATAGATTTTTTATACTGCACCTGACAGATCAGTGGATATTTTGTTAGTTGCATGCAAAGTAAAAACAAATAGGAAATTTCTCGGAAAAAGCTTGATTTGCATGAAGACATGACATTCATCTGTGACGATAAGAGGAAATACCCAGAGGAATGGCATCGTGGGAAAAAGTGCCCCTCAGAAGGGATGGACAACAACGAAGTAGAAAGGTTCTTTAAAAGATGGAGCGCACAGGGGGAGAGGCGGTACGGGATGGGGGAGTGGGGGGGTGGCAGAGGGACATAGGATGGCGTGAGGACCGAGGCCGGTGGTTGGTTTGATCAGAGCCACGTGTGCGTCCAGCCACATTCTCTTTGCCGCTTCGTGGATGTCGATGAAACGTTGGCTTCCGCTTCTATGTTGGCTCAGGTAGGTGCGTTATTGTCCCACACTGCTGAGTTATCTGATGAGAGTCTATTTGTTCAGTAGATGTTAACTACAGCAGATGTTGCCATTCTGAAAGTTCTGTGCATGTGTAGCCGTTTGACGTCTTCGTCATTCCAAGCTTAGGTATGGGACGATAGAAAGCTTAAAAGGCGGTTAGTAAATATGGCGTACTTCAGTCGTCCCGTTTTTGGGTTGCATCACTGAGCGATGATAGACCACGTACAAATAACAACAACGCGTCAGCACGATAAAGACATTATCATGAAGAATTTTTGTTGGATGGTGGATTTACAATGTCTCTTATAATATGTGGCATTTAACCACAATGCAGCTAATAAATGCAACATTTGTACCGACATTTTGTCAACGTCCAACTTTGTCTATGGATTCTTAATACCAAATGACACTACGGAGTTGGCCAGCATTAAAACACACCATAGTTTGAGAAAGTTCATTTTTCTAACAAGCAGATTATGACCCAGATGAATACGTAGATCAGTACTTTGTACAAAATTACACTTTATATTCCGCACCTCTTCAACAGGAAATAGAAACCATGTACACGAAGCCATGTACGCTATGGCTGCGTATTTTACCGCAGACGCCATTTCAAAGGCTTCAACTTTACGTTGAAGTTGCATTGTAATTTTAGATTTCGTACAGCAGATGCATCTTTCATTGAAACAGACATATATTAATTTTGCAATGCCATCACCGATAAAAACCCAATTTTTGTTGTCGTTCACTCCATAGGATTTCTTGGTTTGCTGCAATTACTGGTCACTTATCTAGAAATATTCCAAAGCATCCAGCCTAAATGTTAGTAATACTGGATATGTTTAAGGAGCAATAACCCATTATACAGTACAGTAAACCTCAGTTATGATCTCTATATATTTTTTAGAAACCTTATGTGTTACAACAGGATGACTGTCATTAAATAAAAAAAAAAAACAAAAAAACAAGCAAACTAATATTTCATTAAATAAGTTAATTAATATAAATTTACAAAACTATGTAGAGCTGGATGATCCTCCACCTAATACAGTATCATTTCACTAGTACAGTATGCCACATTGTAAAGGTTATAGGAGAATAAGAACTGCTGACTAATCCTAATGCTTGGGAGATAAAAAGGATTTAACCGCAGTCTCCCTGAATTCTTTGTCATATAATGAGTTTTATAATACAACAATGTACTGCCATTATGTAAAAATATAGCTGACCCAGCTAAATCTCATGAAATCCCAAAAGCTATACTGCATATCGTCTTACAGTGTACAACAGTATTACGACAAGAGTTTTTTTTTTTCTTTTTATTGTCAAGAGGCCACTATTGGAGTAGACCTGATCTGTTACAGGAGAAAGATGCGTGGCCTTTTTTTGCCAATCATCTTTCTTCAGGGATGAAATCATTATAGATTATTCCAGTGATAGCAATACTCAAGATGATAAAAGTTATTGTACAGGTATGTTGTTAGACAGAATCTGTAATAAATAAAAATTAAATGTACGAAGCTACAACTAATTATCCTATTTTTTCTTATGTATTTACAGTACGCATTCAATATCCACTATGTTTATAAAGATTGTTTATTAATTTCTTTCTAAATTAAATATCACCTCATTGATATAGTATAAATACAGCACTGTTAAGCTTTACTGTATAATACAACAAATGGACAAACCATGTAAATAGCACAGCCAGAACACCAGTGACTGTATTTATCTGAGGTCTGCGCGAGGTCTCCACAGTAAAAATTAATTTAAAAATGACTGGGTTTCAACACACTTGGAATCATCTGAAAAACACAGGGAATAAAAATGTCTGAAATATGTGACCTGAAATGTGACTTTCTGTTTTAGGTGAACCGATATAAGGTGAAATGAGAGTCCTTGAAGATGAACCCACGCTGTTTTGCTTCAGTCCATTTTCCAGTGAATTTACACCTCAACAACTAATGTCAAGCCATCCATGAACCAGGCACTCAGCTGCTTAGTGACTGGTTCTACTGGATAGATCCCAGATATGAATTCCTTTGATCACCGTGAGGCAGAACAGTGCTTGGCCATAGAAAAAAACTACTAATATACAGTGAATGCTGTATAACATGTTAAAGTGAAAACACTGGATCTGCTGGCAATGTCATCACTCTGCTCTGTGATATTGTTCAAAAAGGGGTTTGGGTTAAGCAACATGCTCTACCTGCACAACACAGGACAGCCATGAACTCTGCACCATCGCCCTCTCTATGCTCCACCATGAGTGCAACTATAAGCTGATAGTATGTGATCAGAAGCGTTGTGGCACATAGGATCTTGCTGGTTCACAACCTCAAAAAAAACAACAACATCCTACTGAACCTGGATTTTACAGTCTATTGTGAAAATGGCAGAAGAAGGTTTCAGCACAAACTACACAGAGGACAACAAGCTCCTGACACCTGATTTCCCAACATCATCACTGGCATCCCTCCATATCAAGGACGAGGCTGTGGTCACCAATGAAAGTACCATCTATACGGGAGTTAATCCTGAGTCCCATTCTGTATTTCCTGTGACAATGTCATCGCTGAGCAATCAATCACAACAACAAACAAAAAAATCCATTGATTCAAGGCCTGAGACTTCACCAGCATTTCAAGGTAAGATTAAATATAATGTGCTAAGCGGTACAGGTGATCACATTACATCATATATATACTTTATCTCCATGAAATTTCACCTTTTGGATTTGCCATAACTAGACTTTCTCTTCCTCGAATAGCACTCTTTTTCGTTCCTTTTTGCCATATTGCCATCTTTGTTTACTAGCATGTTATTATTGTATTCCTCTCATAATATGGTTCTGTAGGTTAAACTGAAACATATTGTATGTGAATCAATCCATAATGACTAAGACAAGACAAAAAAGTACATATATCCCAAAGCAAAGCTGCTGAAGGGCAACTGGACCTTTTATCACTGAAGGCCTTTGATGTGTTCTAAAGAAACCCTTCAAATGGAATGTGAAAGAATTCCAGTTTTGACCATATGCAGCTGCAAGTAAAATTTTGAACTTTTTTAGGGTGTATAATAACAAAAAATAAAACTAATTAATTAAAATGCATATTGTGTACATTTCATATGCATTGGTAACCTCATGAAAAATGATTTCCAGTTCTGGGAGATACCTTAACAGGAGTTTACCAGCTCCAAACAGGCTTGTTCACTCAATTTCAGGGGCATAGTTACAGTAAGTTTTTATTAACCTTTAAGCTAAAATATGTGCCTATACAGTAATTATCCATCCATCCATTTTCTACCGCTTAGTCCCATGCGGGATTGAGGGCGGTGCTGGAGCCTATCCCAGCTATCTACGGGCGAGAGGCAGGGTACACCCTGGACAGGTCGCCAGCAGGGCAACACACACAGACAGACAGCCATTCACAAACACACTCACACCTATGGGCAATCTAGAGTGACCAATGAACCTACGCGAACACGAAGAGAACATGCAAACTCCACATGGTCCGTCCTGGGAACTGAACCCAGAACCTTCTCCTCCTCCTGTAATTTCTAGAAACATATTTACTGGGTGAGGGCAAGTCTTGACAGACCTTTTTTGTAAGCCTTGGGTTAATAGGTTTACATAGTTTCTAATTTTATAACAGCATATGTCTTGATTCCTTCAACATAGAGCTCTGTCTGCAACAGCAATTTAATGCAAATCCAGGCATGCTATCACAAGTGGTGAAGGGATGATTTACATCAACTGCTAACAGCTTGCCATTCAGCATATGCATGTATTAGTGCATGTGTCCATAGACACATACACACACTGGTAAACAAACCATTCAACAAATGTGACGCCTTTAGAAAATGCATGAAAGTCAGGTTCTCCCCTTACACTGCTTACAGTGCATGCCAAACACACAGACAATAGACACAAACATACACAGTGCTACATCAGCTCCAGTCCTTCAAGCTACCGTGGAATCTCTGTGCAGACAGCTGTTGTTTGTTAGGCAAGGCGAGGCAAGGCGAAGCAAGGCGAGGTCGCCCCCTACGCAGCACTCAGTCTGGCAGCGTGTGCCCGAGCACTAAGGAGTGCCAGTTCTGGTATTTTAGGCAGTCAGACAGTGTCACCTGTCAACAGACTAGTCTGGACATGGTGCAAGACTAAGCAACACAACGATACCTCCCTCTAGAGTCCTTGTCAATAGGCCAGCAGTTTGTGCTGGACAGCCACAAAATACAGACTGGCCTTATTTGAGATCCGCAGTAACACTGTGTCCGGGTCCGGTTGATGTTTCAGAGTTCTTGGAGTCCGAGATGGGACAAAATGACAGGGAGGCTCAGTCTCGCACCCTAACAACACTCCTGCAGGACCCTTCTTACCATGTTGATCATGAAACGTTTCCTGCCATAAGAAACAACGTCGCAAAGGAAGGAGGTACTTTCTATGTCTTTGTTCTGCTTGTTAGAAAGTAAAACACAATTAGCATATTTAATTACTGTACTTTGATAAAATATTAAAAAAACAGATAACAAAATAATTGGAACACACTGCAGTATTTTGTATAACGAATGCAAGAATTTATATTCTCATCTTGTATTTCTAGTCAATTTACTGCTCCTCGTATAGCCTTGGAATTTCAACTGTTAGTTTCAACTATGGAACTCAGTTTATCTATATATACTTTCCTTTTTTTGATTTGTTGACAGTGACATAGTTATGACATTATAATGACTGGTATATAATGATATATAGGTGGTGAGATGATGGATTATTACAGTCTACTAAGTATATATTTTATTCATAAAAACTGGCTGAAGCAAAAGTTCATCTTTAAAAGATGATGATGAAGAAATAAGATTCAATACATGCAGACTGTTCTGTATTTTTTGTGACCTACTGTAATATGTTGCACTGGCTCTTTTGTTAGCACATCAACCCAAGCACAAAACTACCAAAGCCATGGCGGCATGTAACTGCAGTGCTGATAACAATCAGCTGTCAGATGCAGAGTGGTACTGGGGAAACATTTCACGGTAATGAATATTTTCATGAGTAACTAATATATAATAATTCATTTATACTGTAATACACACACATGCACACAGCAGTTATTAGCTTTTGAAAACACTGTATGCTTTTCTAAAGTCTGTGTCCTTTGTGTATTGTTTAGAGAGGAAGTTAATGAGATGATGAAAAACACTCCTGATGGCACCTTCCTGGTTCGAGATGCTTCCAATAAGAATAAAGGAGAATACACTCTTACGCTAAGGTAAATAGGTAGAATGTAAATGTACATAGGTTTTATGTGTTGTGAATTCTGGCTAATTTTGCTAGGTGGTAGAGGTAGAAGTTCAAGTTATGTCTTACTACAGTTACATGTAGTTTTTATTTTTTTGAGTAGTTTTCCTTAAACTGAATACATACAGTATGGTCTGACAGCAAATATTTTTTCCTGGTTTCCAAAGCTAAATTTAGATTTGCTGGGTAGAGCATGTAACTTTATACATTTCCTGGTTTCCGTCTAATTTTAGTTGAATCTGAAGAGACAAGGTTTCAAATATAAAGCTTTGTTGATTTGAGTTTGGCCCAGGCTCTGGTGGTCAGCAACTTAATACCCGGTCTACACAGCCAAATTTTCCAGTCATCCATCTAACATCTGTCTGGAGTAATAGACGAACTAACTTTAATAAACACTGTCTACACCATCTTTTTACACCTTAAACTTGTCCCTTGCTATATTAATTTGTCACTCCACATCGCTCTTCAACAACCTTTAGTCCATGCAGTACATACGTGTATAACAGCTAAAAATGGGCCATGGTAACAGGTAAAAAAGGGACAAACATTCTGGATAATAGCATGTAGAGTGAGTGTGGATACATTCTGGAGACAATATGAGGTCTCAGATTTCATACAGTATATGAAATTACATCCAGCACATATGATGCTGCCTGGCTGCTCTTGACCACGTTAGAGTAAATATATCCCTCACCCAGAACACTTGTGATGAGTCCTGTAGGACCCAAAGCATTTCAGGCATGTTGCAATTCTCCCACCCCTCAAGAAATTTACAGTATATTGAAACAGTTCCAAAGTTATGCATAGTCACTTGTGTCCAAAAGCACTATTTAAACTACATCATTTGTGGCAGGTATTTTCTTAAAAAATAACTGTTGTTCTTTGGCCTTCGCAGAAAAGATGGCTCCAACAGACTGATAAAGATTTTTCATCATGGGGGGAAATATGGCTTTTCCGAGCCACTGGCCTATGACTCTGTGGTGGAGCTAATCCAGTACTACCAGAACAAGTCACTAGCCCAATACAACGTTAAACTAGACACAAGACTACTGTACCCCATTTCAAGATACCACCAGGTGGGTTCACACCTACAGCTACATACGAGCATGTACTGTACAGTACTATATATTCTCTTTTGCACTGCAATTATTATGTGTACAGTACAACTTTTCCGATCTCTTGGGGTGATCTGTGTAAGTCAGAACTACATAGAGTACAGCAGAACTGTTCACCACAAAAATAGTAAACAAAACACACACACGGAAATAAATGGATAACATTAAGCTTAAATTTCCCATAGCAGAATAAAAAAACAAAACAAAACGTATTTTATTTATCTGTCCATGAAGTGCAAATATTGAGTAGGTCTTAAACATCTTTTACAGGCTGTGATGGACATTGACATTGATGCAGTTGGAGAACAACTGAGGATATTTCAGCAACAATTTAAGGAGAAGAGTGAAGAGTATGACCACCTATTTAAAGAGTTTAACCAAACCTCACAGGTATAACAGTATACAAACCACTGAGACATTTTACTAAACAATATCATGGCAAAAGCAACAACCTCCACAAATATATTTAGTAGTAGCAATATGTTTTTGTCCTTTCCAGGACCTGCAGAGTAAGCGGACGGCCATTGAAGCTTTCAGTGAAATAATTCGAATCTTTGAAGAGGAGTGTGAAACTCAAGAGAGATACAGCAAAGAATACATTGACATGTTCCTTACTTTGGACAACAGCACAGAGACTGACAAGTATGTTTAATACATGCAATTCATTATTTACATCCCATTTCCCTTATTTTGCACTTTTTCTCAAAAGCTGATTTCCCAACTGCTCACAGCAAACGGACTCTAAAATATTACTTTGTCCCTTCTCTTGTTCTAGGATTCAAAGTAACCCAGATGAGCTACAGTCAAAGGTCGAGGAGATCCACAACAGCAAGAAAAAGCTTGAGGAAGAACTCTGGAAGAAGGCGCTGGTTCATATGGAAGTCGACAAAAAAATAAACAGCCTGAAACCTGACCTTGTGCAGCTCAGAAGGATCAGAGATCAATATCTGCTGTAAATTTAAATCTTCAGTACTTCACATTCTAGATTGTAAAGGCATTTTATTCATGATAAAAAAATGTAATGGTTTCATCAACTACAAGCTGTACTCAAGCCATCGTAATTTTGATTTATTATAGGGTTCACAACCACAGCCTGTGGCCTTGTGCCCAGTACAAACAAATATACACAATAGAACTCGCAATAGCTGTAGCCTTAAAATTCACTTGCAGGCAGAACATGAAACTATTAACTAGGAACATAATGGAACTGAGGAGGTGCATGTACAATAACTTAAAAGCATGCTCTGCGAATGTCCACACCCTTTTAATTGTGTCCTGTCTATCCTGCAGATGGCTGAGCCAGCAAGGCACTAGGCAGAGCCAAATTAACGAATGGTTGGGTATGAAGAATGAAGACGAAGAGTGAGTATGAAGTCATAGTGTTTCATTATTACCAAAATGTGCATATAAGCAAATCTATGAACATAACATAAACCTTAAGTTAGTTATATATTAAGTGCATATGCTGCGTAGTGGTATTATTGTGCTGCTTTGTTTTTTTTAAAAAAAAGGTGAGACTGTTGTCTGTTGAGCTGTTGTGAACTGGTCTCATACTGGTCTCGCACTGGTTTCTTTAGGCAAATCATCGGCACTGGTCTGGAAATTTAAAGTCTCACATTTCCATGCTCTATACAGTAGCATGGGATTGCATTAGATGGCAAAACATAATCGTGGCACTGTATAAACTGTCTTTTTGAAAACATCCTTACAATGCAATTTGGACTATATCAGACTTTAAATAGCCAAAATATCTGCATACTACAAAATTATGCTGACTTTTTATCTAAAGAGTTTTTGCTGGTGTCATTTTTCAACATCATTCATCATTGTGCCAGGTTTCTAGGCAGCAGGTAAAGTACAGTATGTACTGTAATACATGCTAGTTTTTAATTTTTTTTAACCTTTCCTCTTTCAGCCCATACACCCTAGCGGATGACATGCATCAGGAGGAAAGCACCTGGTATGTTGGTTGTATGAAACGAAGGGAAGCAGAAGAACTGCTGAGGGGAAGGAGGGACGGCACCTTCCTAATCAGAGATAGTCAGACTCAGAGAGGCTCATTTGCCTGCTCAGTTGTGTGAGTATACTGGTGTGGTGTTTCCATACTTAAAATAGTTGTTACTTGCTTTTTAAATTCAACATAATTTTAATACCTTACCATTAACTGTGTAATTACTATAAATCATGTTGAAAGTGTTTTCCTCTCATGTAGTGTGGATGGGGATGTAAAGCACTGTGTGATCAACAGGACGTCCACAGGATATGGCTTCGCTGAGCCCTACAACTTGTATTCATCACTCAGAGAGCTAGTTCTCCACTACCGACACACATCCTTGGTACAACATAACCAGCAGCTGAATGTAACTCTGGCCTGGCCCGCTCTCAGCCAGCAGCCCAGCTGAGACACACCAGCACACTACCTTATGGCACTTTCCCAAAGCGTCACTGTGTTCACACTTAAGACACACCAATAAGGACACTGATACCAAGCTTGAACTAAGCTAACGGATAGTTTTGTCAGAATACAAAGACAAGACACAAAATATTTACAAGAGATCTAAATAAAAAAACAGGTCACAACACTGCTATGATGTAACAGCAGATTACAAGTCACCAAAGTAGATTTATGCTTAATTAGGAATGTCAGCAATTATTACCACTAGTTAAAGTCTCATTTACTTAATTATTGCCCATGGGTCACTAAATCCTCTGAGACTGTATTGAAATTAAAACAGTGATTCTCAACAGTGTAGGGATTTACAAACGCGACAACCTATGGCAACCCATTCCACTAGTTTCTATAAATCATATACAATAATAGACATTCATATGATATGAGTAGTTCATATGAGTAGTGCGCTGTATAAATTTTATCCTCCAAATCAGGCACTAAATATTTAAGAACAAGCTTTTAAAAAACTTAATCAATTATCTAGATCCATCTCTTTTGCTGTGGCCCTTATTGTTTTACTGTTGACTGATCAGCAAGTAGTGAAGAAAAGACACTGATTAGGCTTTTATTAAGTAGTTTTCTGTGTCCTTCATAAATATCTTAAAATAAAATAATGAGCTCAGGATGGGATTCTGCACTAACCAACGCGTCTTCATTATGGTTAATGTTAAAATGGAGAAGACTCATAAGCACTTTATTCAAAACAAAATTACACATAGACACAGAGTTCTGTGTATGCACTATTACAATTTCAAATGTTGATATTACGGGCGGAAAACTTTTATTTAGGTAGTATTTTCTTGCACACATTTTACATTACATTGAGTATTTGTGTTGCTTTGCCATGTCTTCATTCAGCAAATAGGACATCACTGCAAATGAGTAATTTATTTCTACTTCACAGAAAAGTGAATTGAATAATATAGGCATTGTCATGAACTCAAGCATTAACAACTGAAATTTCTGAATTGAAAAAAGAAGATTTGAAACAGGCAAATACTGCAATTCTAAGGCGCAAGCAGTGTGATATATTTATTACGGAAAATACTTCACATATGTAATCTAATCTGTAGATTACAAATCTATGATATCTATCTATCAAATCTATAAATTAATATAAAAGTCATATTTTTAGATTGGTTAATGACTTATTTACTGTTTTAACCTATTTTCATAGTCGTTTTTTAGATGGAGTAATCTCTCAAAACTATGACAAGTGTTCTGTAGCCTAATGTGGAGTGATAATATGCTGTAAAAGTCGTACAGCAGTTCTGTCGGAGAAAGTCAGAAAAGTGCCTTTAAGTGATTTTGTTCCAGTCATTAAATTATTCTTGTAGACAACAATTTTCTGAGGAATCAAATGCTGAGGTTGTGTTTAGCTGGATATAAGTCTACAATAGCACACGTAAACTCAAAGAGGGACTACTGCTATAAATCTTTATATTTAAAACTATAAATCTAAAACTATACATAATCATCAAATCAAACAGACCATATTCCTGTGTTCTTTGCCACATTGAATTTGTATCAATTAGCAAGATAAGATATATAAATGAAAAAGATTTACATCTCAGGATTTAAAAATGTATATGAATTTTGTTACAATATCACAAAGACAGAGGCTCATAATTATGATGGTCTTGGAGTTGCATAAACATTTATTTTATTGTTTAGTGGAAAACAAAGAAATAAAAACAATAAAAACATACATAAAAAGCTAGTGTTAACACAGCATTCAGCATTCTACAGTAAATAGCAGAACTGACCAAAGAAGTTAAATTTATCAGGCCTGCTAGCATACAGTAGGTAGCTTAAAGGTTACCATCCAAAAGCTGGTGCAATTCCTGTAATGGTGGACCAAACTGTGTCTGTTACCATAACATCTATTTAAATAAGAATCATTTCTTTAAAGTGTTGGCACACAGACACAGACATTGTTTTCTTCTCTTTAAGTATGAGGTATATTCAAAATAGTGAATTACAAAAATGAAATTTTTAAATTGAAGTCTAACTAACACAGGGAATCCTGTGTGTTCGTTTTTTTTACTGGAGACAATGTGGTGCAAGTATTTTAGAGGACAAATACAATGTCCTTGCAATATGGCATTGGCAAATAAATTTTTAGTAACAGTACCATAAAAAGGAATAGTCTTACATATTCCTCTTTTACCTAAGTTTGATTAAAGTATTTATCTTTAAATGTATGTATGTTTGTTTCCCTGTCTAGGAGCACATTTAAATAGACATCTCTCCTATCTGTAGCAGTGAAAAGGTGTAAATGTTCGCATGCCAGCAACAGATTAGATAGGTATCTGTAAGCAACGTACAGTATTACAAATCACTGACATTTAGGCTGGTTACTGTTACTATACAGTAAGTTTACTATCACCTTTAGAACATATATTATACCTTTTTGCTTAGGTTTTGTCATTGGTGCTAGGCTTGCTGTACTTTTTCTTAAATGCACTTCCCTGACATCAAGTCACACTCACAGTATGAATAGTGCTGTAGCATTACTCAAAGAATTTCTCATTATACGTGCTCTGTGTGTCATACTTCTGAGAACATCCCTCAAAAATACGGTCTAACATACAGGTAAAATTCCTGATGATTGCATCGTTCGTAATGTGAAAATAAATAGTAAATAAAATAAATAAATTACATTTATAACAAAATTCATTAAGGAACACAATCAATTTAGGATAAATTTTAGGTTTAAAGCTTTTATTCCAGTTTTGTAATGCTACTGGACAAAAGTACTACTACACTCCTGTATATAAAGGCCTGAAAAGATTTGTAATTACAGCAGTGTAGTCTATTTAACATGCATTGTGCATACATGCATTGAAAAAAAAGATGTAATGCATGCAGCGTCCACCAGCGTCTGAAAGTTAAATATGAAACTGTAAAGCGTCTATTACTTCTTATTTACGATATATGTTTTGCACACAACATGGTACAACATGGTAAATTTATTTATTTATTGTTGTGAATACTACAAAATATTATTTATGTTATAGAATAATAGATAATTAATTTTTTACCAGGGAAATTGAATCCCTGCTCCTTAAAGTTTAGATTAAAAAGCATAGTATTTGCACATAAGTATCTCATGTGGAGATTCTATGATACTACTACATATATCTGTGAATAGCTACACTGTTACTGAAGCAGGTGGTGGTGCTAAATTTTGAGATGTTGCTGAAGAGATTGTTACAGTATGTTGGACACCTGATAAAGCACTAAAATGAGTTTTTAAAACCCTTTCCTTTTTTAATGAGCTGACCTCTTAATAGTGTTTAGCTGTGAAAAGTTAGATATCCTAGTATTTTTTAGTTTTTTGTGATCAGTGTGTTATTTTCTGTCATGACCGTTTAATGGTTTTTTTTCATCATGTAAACACTGCGCAAAACAGCAAAACAAAATGAAATCCAGAAGTACTGAAAACATGTTTTAAAATGATTACCATTTTGCAGGAAAACTGTCTCATGTCATACAAAGTGTGTCTTGATGTACTTATGACTGCAGAATTTTAAGTTACTGTAAAAGATAATGTGTTACGGCAAAAAACTGATGCAACTGTTTGTTTTAAAATTGAATTTGGTAAAAAAGTAGTTGTGTAGTTATACTGTAGTATTATTCACAGCTACAGTATAATGAATATTGTTATTTGGACTAAAAGCAGGTTAAGGTTTTACTTCCACAACTGTTCATGTAGATATAGTAAGATTTGTTGTCTCTATATTTGTTGAAACTCTGCTAGAGTCTATGTTTTGTGGCATGGAATATTAAATTAGTCTAAGCAAAACCATAAAAACAGCTAGAAACATTTGTTTGAGTAAACAAAATAGACCTATTTGGATATCTTTAGAAATAATGTTCTGTAAGAAGCATCTGCACCAATAGGTACAGTACAGTGATGTTAGAGTTGGATTGATGTTAGGTTTAATGTCCTGAAAGATGATAAGATAATTGATTGTCATAAAGAAATAACATTTATATAAATGTTATATTTTGGTTCTTGGAGGGTGTGAAGGAAGTGGCTATGAAGGTACAGTAGGTTTGATGTGAGAGCTGAGAAGATTTGAACTTGAGTACGTATTGAACTGGTTTCATATTTGGTTTTGATGAAACATTGGTTGCAGTTAGGGTCAAAAAGAATGAAGCTTGTCACAGATATATGCATTTGCAGACTTATTAAATATCTTCTATAATTGACATTATTCCAATTTCATGCCACAACACATTGGAAGCTAACAAACGTTTGTTAAAAGTAAACCACATCATTTTGTGAGTGCTGTTTGTTTTCCATTTCACACTGAGTTAGAAGTTGTTCATTATCAACATCAATGTTTAAAATTCAAGGACATTACATAGTGTATTTAGAAATATTTTCTTTAGAAATGTTTTGCTTATATTTGAGCTGTGGATATGATTAAATACCTCTACATCACAATCACTATAGTTTCTATAAAAATTATGTTCCTGTAACTTTTTGTTTTTAATTGTGGTTGTATGGATTTGATTTCTTTAATGAAATGCATTTAGCTGCCCTTGGTTGATAGCCTATTGTTATGAAAAAATACTTTGCAAAATGTTCATTTACTGTATTTATTATGCAATAACAAAACAGTATTCCATTTTACTTGGCAGTAAAGTAGCTTGTGTTTCTTTTAGGTGTCATAGATAAAGAAAATTATCATTATCAAACATGTTTGATGATGTAAAATTTGAACAACTTACATGTATGCACTTTCAAATCCCTAAATAAAATTGAGGTCGTTATTTGTCGTTTTGCTTGGATTTTATCTTGTCATCCTACTGTATTTATTTAATTTATTTGTTTTTTGAAAAAGTGGTCAAAGACACATACTGTAAACAGAAAGTAATGTACCATGCACACCTCCTGCCACTCACTAAGCGTGGCCTTACACTAGTGTAAAATCATCAAAACATTCCCTTCTCCTTTCTTTACACTGAAGAACAGTAAATTAACCTAGTCTATCAGTTAGCATTTCTATTGCAGTTTACCTCTCAGTGCTTCTTTCTGCATGGAGCAGCCACATCCAGGTCCAGATCAGGTCGCCGTGTCCTCGTTTCATGGCACATGCGATGTTTAATTCCGATGATCCTCCCAGTGTTCCCAGACACTTAGACGTAGCACTAAGCTAACGCTGGCTTAGCTAAAGCTACTTTCCACTGTATAAACATGATTTTCACGTGTGGTTGGTTACTCAATACCAATTAGCTCCAAACCCGAAGTTATATATATGTAAATGTGTATATATATGTGAATATTTACAGTTAGAGTAGGCGCCCTCAGCGAGTTCAGACTTTATGAGCAGAAATGCACATAAGTTTAGTAGGTGTATTCAGGTAAACAGACCTAATATGGCGTCCGTTTGCGACTACTCATCTTTTTCAAATAGGGCTTTTTATGAAAGTATATATTTTATGATTTAGGTCCAATCCTAATTTTCATCTACAAATTTTTGCTACATCTGTTATAAAATTTATAAATATTATTTGTAATTGCAATAGACACAAAACTAGCATTTGGTCGGTGTTGAACAACCCATAAGGCTTTGCGTTTCCACTAAAAATATGTAAATAAATAAAAAAAATTATAGAAGGGTCATACTGGGTATTTTTAAACTGGGAATTTAATATTTTTGATAATTGTTTCTATGCTTGTATATCGGTTGCATGTGCTTGCTGACTCCATAACTCATGTTATAGTGTTGGATCTGAGGTGGAGGATTGGAAGTTTCCCAATGTTTGTTAGAGCGGTAGTTAAACACAGTTGCAGTTGCACTTATTTTTTTCTATAATATCAAAAGACAACTTATTTTTCTATTTTTGGCTGGAAAATTTGGAATACTAATAGGAACCATGATGTTTTAATTATCAGCATTGCCTTAAAACACGGTAGACTGAGTTCAGTGGAGTTTTTAATTTCTCTGCAGTTATCTGAAATGAAAGTCAGGCTTCAGAAATTGAACACTGGTGGTTCTGCATGTGACTGATAGAGCAACTTGGGTCAGGCACAAACAGTTGGGTTAAAGACATTTGAAGGCAGACACGGAGAACAAACATTTCACTTTAACACTGAATCACAAAGTTTGGTTATGATAAATTGAATACAGTATCAAATCTGTCACATTGTGGAGTACTTTGTAAGAAATTAAAAGGGACTTGCTCCATTTTAAGAAAACTGCTGTTACACTGCTGTGTCTGTCATATGTACAGTAGGTACAGAAGCAGTGCATGGAGGTGAAGGCTATCAGGCCAAACCAGACAGTCCCTCCTGTATCTGTCACTCTGTACTATTAGAGTTTGTGTCCAGCCTCCAGAGTTTTCATGTCCCAGCAGCTCCTTCCCCCCTGGATGCTGCTGCAGGACATCATGACTGTCACTCTCGTTCCTTATGGGAATGCTAAGGCAAGCTGGTCTTAATCCTCTTGTTATGCAAAATGGACACGTTAAGCTAACATCATCATGAGTAGGTTTAAAGAACTGACACTTTCTCTTTCAGGAGCTAAACTTAGCAAAGTCTCCCTTCACCTGTCAGCACGGAGGGAAACTTGATCGAGGTTTGCTTTTTGTGCTGTAGCACTGTAACATTATAATTCATACTAAATATGATGCTGAATTAATTGTGTTCCTCAGGCCTGTCTCCTCCATCTTACCGGACACCTAGCATTTTGCATCATCTACTGCATGGAGGTTGATGTTGCAGATGTTCTTAATGCTACAGAACGTGTAAATATGCACAGCTGATATTTAAATGCCAATATAGTCTTTGGATTTGTGCTGTATTGCTGTACAATGTTAGTTGAAGCTTGTTGTATCTGCTGTTTGGTGCCTCCAGCTCTATGCTGGTGTCCGGCATTGAGTCCTGTGTGAGAGAAGGTCTGGAATATGGACTCATGCATGACATGAAACCAGCTCACAAGCACATGCCCTGGATCAGCCTCAATGGGGTAAATGGGCTGTGCTGACAGTCTGGATTAACTGGCTTATCAAACGTTCAGGCCGTCAGACATGATTCATGCCTCCTGTCTCCCAATGAACAAGTTCTCATTAAAAGCAACCTTCTACTCCATCAGCATTATTCATTCCTTCACAATAGGTCCTGCAGCTTCAGCTGTTGTTCAGCAACTGAGCTGATCGTTTTTAGCATACGAGTCATACTGTAATTCCACCCTGATGATGACGCTAAGATCCTTGTAAATCAAAGATCTCTGATCTCATTATTTCTCTGGTAAGTCATGCATTAAAGACGGACGGTGGTATTTCGGCTTTTCTTTAGTCCCTATTGCTGCTACTGTTCCTTTGATTTGACCACTTCTGACCTTTCTTATGACTTACATACTGTACCTCTCACCTCTGACTGATTCTTATGTCTTATTTTCTGCTGCCTTGTTCTTGCTGGTCTGGAATGAAATTTGAAGTAATGGACAACTGTTACAAACAATTAAAATACTAAACTAATTTATGAGAAAACATGCTAATAAAACAGTAATATCACTTGGTGATATCACTGTGAAGTGTGAAGTAACAGTATTTGTGTTAGTTGATCTCAAACATTGTTCAGTGGCAACTAAAAGGTATATAGATTAATAATCATATTCATCTGTTGCAGGAATATACAGAGGAGAAGGAGAACAAAGCCATGTCGTCCCGTTTCCACTTGGTTTGCCAACTCTACAAGGTGAAAACTCAACTGTTTTCTTCGTCAGTGTAACTGGTATAAATGTATATAAAGTAATTAGCGTGATTGTGTTTCTTTCTTATAAACATTTGTGTGACGTAGTTTGTGTTTTGTGTCGACAGGGTGAAGCCTCCAGCCTGCACTGGAGCCGCGGTCAGACTGGACAGAAGCTTCTGCTGGAAACAACAAATAACACGAAAACCAGTCACATACAAATGTACCAGAAGCAGCGTTAAGGTACCTTTTGTATTCAAATGGAACCTGGTGAACAGCTTGTCAAACTATCTAATAATCACAAGATTATTTTATAAATTTCCATATAATTTATTGGCATTTTCCACTTAAAACACCCTGAATTCCCGAGACTCTTTTGGTTTAAAATAAGAAACAAAAATATAGTCATTTTTCTTTGACAAAAACATTGGAGTGGCAGATGTATATATACTTGATTTTTAGGCTCCAGAACATACAGTAAAATTAAATGTCCTATGTTACAGTACTTTGTCTCGACAGACACGTTTTGTGGAATAAATATAATTTGCACAACACAGAGGCTGAGAAAACAAGACAGCATGAACATTAACGGTCGTCAACACATTTAACACTGTATGGCACTGATGTTTCTAACGACAAACGGTGCTGGTTTTAACATGCCGACACCTCCACTCGTTCCACTGTGGGCTGACTGAAACGCGGTCTGTACTGCAGGACGCGCAGTTACCAGACGGTGCTTCAGCTCCTTCCTTGCTGTTTTTAGAGCTTTACACTTAGTGCAAGTAAAATAGCGTAACGGTTACTGTTTGAATGGTGTGAAAGCAAAGGCCACGAAGTGTTAACACAGCAGCAATCTACTCGTCAGGATCTGACATTCTGGCCCGAAGGCCCTAGAGGTAAAGTCTGTGTAGAACTGAAGTAAATGCTGGGACAGGCTGAAGCTGCTGGTGAGGTCTCTGGCGCGTTTTCATCATGTGACGGCATCCGTGGGTCATTTTTTGTACAGAAGAAAGTAATTGCATGTGTTGTGTGGCCTGGAATAAAGAAAGTATAATAAGATAATGTTTGTAATGCTTCAACTGTTTTCTCCTTCTTTATGGAACACCAGGCCTTAATAGTGAGCCAGGAACCTGCAAAACCTCTCAGGATCACGATGACTCAAACGAGGCTCGGCATGTTAAAAGCAGCATAACGATCCTTTAACACCAGGCTCCGACCTCTCCTATCACACGTAAGGCTTATATAAAGCTTACTAGCTGAGTTAATGAAATACTGTTAGACTAGTGTTTCTACTACGGCATGACCAGGAAGTGCATCGTATCTTGTGTAGTGCTTGCGTACTCCCTGGTCTTTCTACCTCAGTGACGGCGACAAACACTGCTCTAGACTGAACTTGGTACAGAAAGAAAACGTCTGGATCTACATACATTCTCAAGTCTCAGCTATCTGATTAGGAAAGGGCTGAACAGACGGTTCCTAAGTCGCACAAAATCTATTAAATTGTCTGCTTTAAATACAGTTAACATGTATCATTCGTAAAAACTAACACTATAAAGTCGATGACCTCGATACAATCATCAGGTTAAAATCGCTAGTGTAAAAATGTACAGCATCGTAGGCTGGCAGGTGTTTGTGTGTTTTCAACACTTATGGCACACCGTTATCCCAGTCGAGCACTAGCGATCAGCCTTTTTAACTACTGGCAGTTCCTCTGTCAGAAGCTGTGCTCGTTCCTCTATGCAGCAGCTGTCAGCCAGGCCGGGAAGTGACCAGTCATTCTGGAATTATAAGATCCTTCCTGAAGGAGCTCCATACGTCAATCTACAGTATCTCTAGATCGGGCTTGGTTACTAATTTATGGGGGTGCAAGACTTGTGTACCAGGCAGGGAAGCGCTAATGAAAGTTGATCAGTTGCATCATGGTTTAAAGTCTGCTATAAACAGGCTTTACGCTTGCTTTTTCTTGCTGAAATCTTGTTTCCACAGTTGTTGGAGTGTTCACATCACTCAGGTGCAAATGGGACACCTGGAGTCTTATAATTCCAGTGATAGATGACCAACAGTACACATTTTGGTTTCACACAACCAGTACACAAGCTGCTGGTCTGTTCCCACCGCTCGGTGCCCGGCAGCAGGCGTCCTGTTCTGTGTTTGTGTGATCAGTAGGCCTACAGTGGGTGAAGCCCTTTGCGTGACTGAAGAGAAGAGCTGAACGGCAGAGACGGTAAAGTGCTACTGCGGACCGGAGGCACCCTGATAGAAAATGCTTTTCAAGCACATAAACACAGACGAGACCAGCAAATGAACAACAGGGAACGGTTGGAAAATCAAAAGCTAGGACGACGACACCATTGAACATCATCTCAGGTAAAAAAATAAAGCTCGAACTAATTGTACAGATGGTGTCGTTTGTTTTCTCAACAGGTGAGATTGTAATACAGTCTTTATCTCAGTGGCGCTACAAGCTGGTTTAAATACATATTATTTGATTGCTTCAGTTGCCAAATCTTCTATTAAAGGGTTTGAATTAAAAGTAGAGACGCACAGGTCAAACAAAGTCTCAGGTGTCTCTGGTTTGGAGGTAAATCATACAGGACAGTTGGTTGGGTCGGGGGCAGGTCAGGGGTGCCCACTACATCCGTGCTACATAAGATTTATATTTCTCTTCATACCCTGAGGTTAAGGTCCATCGATTTTCTCTGTGCTCACCTACATCTTATATTTGGTAAAATGATTCATCTTTCACATCATTCTCAAACAAACAACCCTTTCTCATTCAGACTCACTTAGTTCATATAAACTAAAATTATGGTGCAAAATCAAAGAAAAGACCCTGTCGAACCACCACAGTCCTCTTTCTCTGTTCGCGTCCGCGTGTCACCAGCAGTTATGTTGAAGGAAGACGTTTCCTTTACCTTGTGTTCCTGTGACTATCGCAGCTCGGCTCCGCTGTTCTTCCCAGGTAAAGTCAAGCAGTGTCTGTCTGGGACCATCCCAGCTTGTAGCTACTGCAAAGCAGGGCGAGACACGAAGGCCTATCGGGCATTCAAAGAGAGGCTAAAACAGTTCTTGATGAAAAATAAAATGAGTCAGAGGGGGAACGTCCCTCTGTTGGCCGGAGACCATGTCTCCAGGGTAAAGGGACTGTGGTGATTTTACAGACATTATTGGTAAAGGCCCTGCCTCCATCTCCCTACACGCAGCACTTGTGTCTCTCGGGTGGCAGGCGGTGCTGGCTGTTACGTCCCCATGCGCAGACAGGCCACCCCATCGCCCTCCGGGCTCAGCTCTCGCTCCCTGTCTGTGTCCTCCTGCCCCGGGGAGGCCAGCGTCCTGTGAGGGTGAGGGCTCCGCACAGACATTGCAGCGAGGCTCAGGGTCCGGGGCGGGAGAGGCGAGGGCGGGCGGTACCGGCTGCTGCTGTTGGGGTCCGGAGACAGCGAGGACGAGGACGAGTCCCGGTGCGGCTCCCCACACGACTGGGACTCCTCCTCCAAAGGGCTCTCCAGGTCAGAATCTCCTTCCTCGTCATCCTCCTCCTCTTCTTCCAGAGTGAGTTCGAACTGGAACTTGTCTCCTCCGCCTCCGGATGGTACGGAGCCTCCTGCTCCCGCAGCGCCTCCTCCCGGCCCCACCTCAGAATGGTGATCCTCGGGGCTGGCTGGCTCAGGGCTGCGAGGGATCATACTCTGGTACCACTCCCTATTGTCCTCCAGTGTGTCCAGAATGTCCTGGGCGTCAGGGTGCACCAAGTCTGCCCAGGTCTCCCACAACGGGTGGACAATGTAGTCAATGAACCCCACCTACAAGAAAATTTAAAAAAAAAAACAATCCCAGGAGTGACATGTCAGATGATTATAGTCAGAGAACTGAAACTGCTCCTCTTCCTGTGAGGTTCTGAATCATTTACAGTACATCTCTAAGTGTTACCTGGCTCTTCTCAATGGAGGCGTTGTGTTTGTCACACATTGGACTGATCTCCATGCCCTTGTCCCGCTCGCGGTCTCCCTGGGTGAAGAGCTCCACCATGATGCGGTCCGTCCACTGCCGGTACAGCTCCAGTGGCTTCGTGGGGTTGCTCAAGTCGGCACAGTGGACCATGTTCTGCAGAACCTGGAGGGGACACGCTCAGTCAGTCCCTGCAGCTCATGTTGTACTAATAGGGATGTGCTTTTAGTATATTCCTGATTCAGGGGGGATGTTGACCCTGAAGTCAGCTGAGCCCGGTGTGCTGCCCCGCATTCTACCAAGGATAACCACTGCCAATAACTGGTATAACATAATAATAACTGGATAGTTTATAATTGTTTTATTCGGTCGATGCTGACCAGATAAAGGTAAGTCGGTCTGAACCAGCACAACCAGTCGTTCAGCTCAGATGTAGTGACGCCTATTTGTCCAGCAGGAGGCAGCACTTTCACACTAACATCCCAGCTGCACATGCAAGCAGCTGTTCAGTTTGTTGTGTAGGAATAAATGTTGAATAAATGATGTGGAAACACAGGGTTGTGAACATCTCCATGAAACTCAGTGTACCATCATTATCAATGCTGCCATATGTGATTCATACTGTATGTAATGGCTTTAAAATTAGCCAGTCGTGATTTATGACTTTATGTTATTATTGTATGTATTACAATTTTACATTAAGCAGTAGCCAAACACCATGGAGTGCTTTCCGGCACCTCTCACCTGGATGCGGTCAGAGTAGTTGTCCAGAAGCAGGACTCCCAGACTGGTCACCTTCTTGGTCTCCACCATGGTCTTCATGTCTGCCAGGAAGTTCATGTGTTTGGACATGTCAGTGGCCAGCACCTGAGGACGACAGCCACACTGGTGTCTTTATGAAACAGAATACGCAATGTTGTGCTCCACGCTGCGCTTCGGCAGCGCTTCCTGAACCGTGCAGCCATCTCACCATGTCGATCACCATCTTGCGGAGGGAGTCCTTCTGCTTCTTGTTGAGGTTTTGGAAGATGTCACAGTTTTCTTCTTGGAGCAATTTGAAGCCCACGGCGAGGTGGTGGTTCTCTAGCACCGACGCGTCGTTGTACATCAGCGCCAACTCTGAACCTGCACATATACAGGGAAGCGTGGTTCAGCTGTAGATTGAAATGCTAATGATCATAAATACTAAATACTGCACAACGAAACGTACTGGTGTTTATTAAGAACTGGTTGGTGACTCCTGGGTGGTCGACGTCGTGGATGGCGCTGGCAAAGAGAGCAGCCATGATCTCCAGGTCTGTGAACACCGCCTGGGCCAAACGAGCACAAAAGACACAGATTCAGAACCATGCAGACCCCGGGGCTGGAAGGCGCCAGCGCCGGCAGCTCACCTCCAGCGCCGGCGTGGACAGAAGGACGTGCGTGGACTGCACCACGTCAGCGGCGTGGATGTTGTTGTGATAAGCTACATCGGCGTGGTAGTGGTCCTCCAGAGTCATCATGAAGGTGATGAACGTGTCGATTGGGACCTTAAAGGTTTTTAAGAGGTCTCGCTCCTGCCAGAGAGATTAGTTATTGTTTAAAACCGCTGCTGTTGTTCATATAGTGATGCAGTGAGTGTATTCCAGGCTGAGCTGCCTCCTACCTGGAAGACAGAGTACATCATCACCGTCAGAGGACGGTTTCCGGAAAATTCTGCTATCTTGAAAATATCCAGACCCCAGCGATTAATGTCCTCAATTTCCTGGAGATGAACAGACAAGTATGAGACGCGGCGCTTTGCGCATGTAGGTGCTCATGTGTGCGTTGCGCTGCGGTGCGGCGCTGTGACGCCACCTTGGCCAGCATGCTCTCGTGCGGCGTGGTGACGCCGAAGCGAGGGATGCAGGCGGGCGCTAAGCCGGGACTCTGTGTGGCCTTTTTCACCCCGCTGATCTGTGACATCGGCCTCTTCTTCTTCTCTTTCTCCTTAAGAGGCGGAGACAAAATCTCCATGTCATGTTGTTTCTCTGCAACGGGAGGATAGAGACGAGACAGGCACATATGTTAGAACGCGTGTTAGAACCTTAACAAACAGCCTGGAGGAGGTCTGCAGCTGAACCCTCTTTTCTTTGTATTGTGGCTCATTTGTATTAATACTGCTTCTATCAACTTCATCACTATTACTGTACTGTACCACTACTTTCCACATAGAAAGTTCAATAAAATCTCTCGATCTGAATATTTTCACTTAACTCATAATTGTAGAAGTTTTGTATGAGGCCGAACAGTTTATCAGTTTATCTTCTAGTAAGTTCTATTCTGTCCTTCAAAGACAATCACTGAAGACTGAAGATATTTTAATTACTAATAGTAAAACTACAGCCACTTGTTGCTGCAGTTGCTATTGATTAATCAGCGATTGTGGCACAGCAAATACATACAGCACGGGGTGTATGTTTGTAGGTCATCTAATAGTCTCAGAGACGTTTCTCCCCAGTGATGAGGAGCCCACTGATTCTTTATACAAATGGTATCTCTAATTTTACAAATCTGCAGTTTCATTCACTCACATAAACAGCTAATCAATCAATCCGTTCGCTCAGAAGTAGTGGTTGTTACTCAGACTACTGAACTGCTATGACTGTAAGTCAAGTGTTACTTGGTTTAAATACTACTTTTATACTATATTAATTAGAAGGCTTAATTCTACTAGAAGTAGATAAAGTGTAATTTGATATACATTTCAAATTACTGTACATGCATTTCTGCATAGAGAGTAAAACCAGTCATATGAACTGAATAAAGTCACAAGCTGTCAGCGACTAATTAATCTGAACTGACATGTGTAGATTATTACTTGTTCAACTGACATATAAAAACAGAACAAACAAGAACATACACCAGTATATTCATGCACCACTGCAGAATATAGCTGACTGTTATATGAGCCAAATATATATTCTCATTACTTCATGGCAGTGTGTGCAGGAGACCAGCAGTGGAAAGCTACTGTAAGGATGATGGGTAAAATCATTATAATCATATCTTATTAGGAGCTCTGCGTTGTTTTGACAGAACACATCTCACGTTTGTAAATGCTTCTCTCCAGGTTGGAGATTTTTTAACAATCTGATAATGGAACATAAGGTTATCAGAGACAGCATGAGCGTAACCTCATGCAGTACAGTACAGTGTTGACACAAAGGTGCTGTCCCAGCAGACACGCATGTGCTGAAAATGACTCATGCCTTTTTGTACATACCAAGGAAATAATGATCCCATTTTGACATCACAGAGCTCCGGTTCTAGCTCCCGTCCACACATCACACTCAGTCATTTCCGTCCTTGTATTTCTAACAAGCACCGTAGCAGCGGCTGCTTGAAGATGAAGCGGCCGGCATCAGAAAGATGCGGAACGACCTGAGTGGCAGCATCGCACAAGCCTCTCTGGCCTCTCTCACCTCTCTCACAGTGCCTCCTCTTCCTCACCCCCAAAACCACAGTGTTCATTTCCAAACAAAGCGAGGACCGATGCCGAGGCGGTCATATCAAAATGCGGTCCGACTGACAGCTCCATCCGCTCGGCCGGAGCCCCATCCTGCCGGCACGGCTGCTCAGGACTGAGCCTATTGATGCAACACGCCGTGTGATAATATTGCACCCTGTTGCTACGACAACGCCACACAATGTGTTCGGGAATGCTGTCAGTTGCCGCGCCTCCTTTTCGTTCAGGGAGGGAAAAATCCTCACCTTCACCATCTGTCCCCGTTCACAAAGCCCTCTCCTCCTTTAATCACGCTGTCGTCATTTTTTCAAATTCTCCTTCCATTGTATTTCATATTTTATTTTTTCATTACACCTCACTTATACTTTTCTTTAATACATCTCAATATTTTTACTCCTTAAATAATTGTCTCCTTTTTTCTATAAAATTGTAAAATCTCTCTCTGCTCTTGGTTAAATTTTTAAGGCTGCTTTGTTTCTGCTCCCCTTTTTCTGTCCTCACTAAATACCCCCCTTCCATCTGTCCTCTACAAACATAAACAACATGGTGGATCTCAGGTTAACAGGCAGATCACTAAGGTGAAATATAATACGATTGATACCGGATCAGTCCTGTGCTCTTATTGAACAAATAAGTGTCCTGAGTATGTATCTCATATATTGATATTGAGATTTTTTAAACCTTTATTTAAAAATATTTTTTCCAATTTTACCATATATAAAACACGCCCAAACTATTCCAATTCAACAGAAACACTAAAAACGCTCATACAGATGAATACAAAATTCTCATATAAACGCAGATTGCTTTTTTAGACAACTGTACTTAATTACTTGCTATATATCTAAGATGATTACAATCATAAAATTATTCTATTTTTCAACATCACTGCTTTTCAGTGAGCAACAGCCCACAAGCCTTAGCATGCATGCACCCGTTTCACTTAAAACTCACCTAAGAAGGTGCTGGCAATGAACTCGGACACCTGATTCCCTGAGCGGCTCGTCTCTGACAGCTGCGTCAGCTCGCGATTTAGCATCCTCTTAAACTGTGGACACAAGAAAAAAAGGAATCTGTGTTTAGTGGAAGTAGACATAATTACAATTTTATGTGTGATTGCTTTATATGACTGCAAAACCGAGACATAATTTAGTAGGAAGTTTACATCATGGCTCTGCAAACTACCATAGTGGACGGTCCCTGTGTTTCCGTCACTATGCTCCTATTCTTTCCATGAAGTCAGTGAGGTTTGTTTGATTATAATACATTTACACTCGTTATGTTGCCTGCAATGTCATCTCACACTGTGTGTGCAACAAAAGAACAGGTCGCAGCGTTAATAGAAACCAGTCCACAAAGTATATTGGTAAAAAGCTCTGCTCTGGATGGACAACTGTGGCAAATGGCAAAACAAAAAACAACAAACAACATGCACACAAAGGCCTTATGAATCTTTCCTCTGCTCTTGGGGTGCGAGACAGAAGGCTGGCCTGTCGGTTCATTCGTCATAACGCCTGCAGCGCCCTGTGACGTTAATCCCTGAGAAATGCTCTGTGAATTAAATTATTATTACTGCACCTTAGAATCAATCCTTGCGGATCCTAAGACATGTTGATTATCATGTAAAAATGATAAAAGTCAGCTTAATTAATTAGGGAGTGTCCAGAACATAATATATTGTAACATAGACTAGATATGGAAAACATCATTACGCCTAGTGGACTGTGTGTGACTAATCACAGTGTGTCAGTAAAATATACGTTTGGTGTCGTATTCTGATGCAGCACATTTACTTCCCATTTTAAATTAATCGAGTATTAAATGTTAAATTTTCTTGTTCGTTTTTTTAGCTTTAAATGATTGGGCATTTTTGTTCATGCCAAAAAGCAGTGTTATGGTTTTCCCTTGAGTTTTATCGCAGCAGTAGCTTCTACAGCGATTATGTAACAGCTCCAGCACGTGGTGGCCGAGGGAGGAGGGAGGAGATCTGGGTGAGAGAGAGAGTGATGCTGCAGTGGCTACACACAAACACATGGACACACATTCAAACACACACTGACATGAAACATAATCCTGCAGCTCTAACCCAAACTGTCTGCACCTTCTCAGACTCTGTCGCTCTGTGAGGCCTTTCTTTCCACTTCACACGCTGACAAACACAATGCATCACATCCCAAAATGAGCCACAGGGCTCCGTCTCTGCTTTACATTTAAAACTCATTTTCCAATATGCACATGCTAGCGTTTAGCGTTGCTGTTCCTAATTATCACACACACACACACACACACACACACACACACACACACACACACACACACACACACACACACACACACACACACACACACACACACACACACACACACACACAACCATAACCATCCACACACTAGCTGTATATTGTGTTCGTGGACCCAGTCCTGAGTCAGATCCAACAGGCAGTTGCACTCAGCACTCAGCCACCTGCCACAAGCCCGCACTGCTGGATCAATAGATCCCAATGTAAACACAGAAAGCAGCAGCACCCCCCGCGGCTCACCTGTCTCCAGCACAGACAAACCCAGAGCGCCAGCGCAGGCATGTCAGCCCACGCATGCTGATGTTGGAGGTCGCTGAAATCCAAAAGCTCGCTGGCTTAATGTCAGGCTGCCATCGCCCCACTCAGACACTCCACATGCAGCAGGGACAGTTTGAACGGGAGGAAAAAGTCCACTTGGAAGTCAAAGTTAAACACACAGCCCCATGTGTTGTCCCGGAGGTGAGGGGAGTGGGAGTAAAAAGGGTGGGTGGGATGGGGCAAGACTGGGTATGTAGTCTGTCAGTAGGGAGGAAAGGGTGTGACTGCAGTCTCTCATCCGACTACTGTTACACACTGTCAGTGAGAAACATAAACTGGGAGAGAGGGAGGAAAGGCTCTGAGAAGTCCCCCCTCCTCCTTTGTCCCTAGTGCTGTCTCCCCTTCTCTGTCCAATCAGGACTGTCTGGCTTCAGGGGCTGGGTGGAGGAGAGCGATCTGATTGGTCGACTAGGAGATGGAGGGGGTCTGAGTGTAGCAGCCAGACGGGGGAGAGAGGCGGGAAGGAGGGAAGTGAGGAGATGCCGATTAACTCTTTCAGCCATTCATAAGGCTTGTTCACAGCCATGTCTACACTCAAACTATATTGTTACAATTAACCATTCACAAGGACAATAAAGTGAAAAGTATGTGACCTAAACAAGACTCATAGTCAAAAGCAGGAATCAAATAAAATACTAAAGTTACACAAAACAATATTTTATATTGGGAGAATAAAAAGAAAGTGGTCAGGCCTCACTGTACAGCAACACTGACTGAGTGACAGGTTTGCTGAGGTTTCTCGGAGCGGAGTCCTCACCTTGTTGGACGCCATCTCGCTGACCGAGTGTCTGGTCTGTAGTGTCTCCAGCTGGTCCAAACACCAGTCCAGCTCCTCCAGGGTCTCCACCGCCAGCTTCTGGTACGGCTCCTCTGAGGGGTCAGAGGTCACGCAAACACAGGTTGAAGGTGAGTACAATTACCCTAAATAACAATATCACAAACCCACATCTAAAGCTGAATTACACGTTAACTTGTCTTCAGTTAAGCACGCGCTATATTTCACTTTGGGGGGTTTTGCACTGACCTCCGACACATGGCTTACACAGGGGGGGTTGGCTGCTGCTCGACGGGCGCCTGGAACAAGAAACGGGGCAGGTGTAACAATCCCCACAGCCAGAAGCAACCAGTTAGTCATCACCTCGCTTTGCTGGTTCTTACTTGCTTCCTACACGATCCTGCAGATGTGTGAGTACAGCAACATTACTTCTCACCGTTCGTAGACTGGCAAGAACCTAAAAGAAGACACACAAGCGTTAGGTGTGTGTGGATGTGGGTGGAGACGCGTCAGAAAGGAATATTAATGATCTGAAATAACTTCATGCTGACGTGAATTCTTGGTGTCATCACAGCACAGTTCCACCTGCTCATCAGTGATGTGTATGAATTAGAATGAAACTAGATTGTTATGGGCAACAACACATATCTACAGATGCACCTGCATGATGTGGAAGCGTAGTGAATGTTAGATATTATAATGTGATCAGCGGTCAGTGTTGAGAAGTGCAGCAACGAAAAGAATGAGCTGTTCAGCACAAACAGAGCGCGTGGGAGTTTTCTGTGAAAACCAACTATTTTTAATTATGATGAGCCTCGTGGACTGTCTGGACAGTTTGGACAGCAGAGAATCTACCCCGCAACGAGCAGCAGCGGTGGCGAACGCATGGATGGACTCCACTAACCTGAGCGAACGGCGTCACTATCATGTCTTCTCCATGCCTGGAAAAACACCAAACACAGTGAAAAGACAGGAAATGCCTCACACACACACAGAATCACAACAAAAAGGCTTGTTGCGGTTTGGTTGGGAGGCCGTACTGGACACAGGGAGGGGTTGGAGTGCTTCTGGTTGAACAGGCACTACTTGGAGCACAAAAACTCCTCAGTGGACCAGAAATGCAACTGATGTCACACACAGACACTGAGTTATGCTTTTGGACTCCGTGCCTCCAAGTTATGTCTGTGCAACTGAAACAGGAAGTGAGGAGCAACGTTCATGCACTGGAGGCTGTGGAAGCCAACATGTGGAAAAATCCAGCCTGCTGGACTTTTTTATGTCACCACATGCACCTCACAGCAACTCAAGCTCCAGGATAAACCCATGCTGCCGATGCGATGCGTCGGTCGAGTCAGTCTGGAAGCAGCGAACGCTGGACGCTGCGCAGGCGACACAGGACAAACGCTGTGTAATTATCAGACTGTCAGATTGGGCCCAGTCCACTTTAAAGGTGCGTAAGGCCAAATCACCACCTGTCACATGCTTCTGGAGCGGAAAAGGAACAACCTCCCAGGGCCGGAGCCGAGGTCGGAGCTGTGCTTTTCAGGCTGTGTTCAGGGAGAGGTGGGGGGGGTTTGACTCATGACAACACAGGGACAGACACACGGCAGGCGTCACTCTTTGTCTCACCGAGGCAGCCAACTGACTTCCCAGTGCTTCAGTCCCTCCTCCCTTCAAAACAAAGCAGCGACAGCTATTGGTGGTCGAGGTTCCACTTACACTGTGGCTTCAAAGCAGCACGGATAAAGACTAGAACCTGAACTAACACGTGACTGCTCTGCTTCAAACAGGAAACTGGATGAAACTACAATACATTTAAGAATTTCCCCTATAACTAATGTTTCCAGGTTGATGGGATGGTGGTAAAGGTCTTATAGGTGAACATAGAACATAACTAATTGTGTCAGTTCACTTCTGATATACAGTCGACCTGGAGACGTCAAACCATTTGTTTTCTGCAGAGAACTGGACCACGGGATTTTGCCCCAAATCCTCCACCTCGCTCAACCCACTGTGGAGGCCGACATCACAGACAGCGGCTTAAAGTACTCACAGGTCGCTGGCAGTGGACGAGTTGCGGGACATGGCTTTGGGCGAAAGGTCGAAGTCTGAGTCGGAGCGGTAGAGGAATGACTCGCGGCGCTGACTGTGGGGGAAGTTGGCCTGAAGTACCAGGCCAGAACCCGGGCTAGTCTGAGAGTCCAGTGGACTGCGACCCACTGACAGGCCATTCTCCACATCAAAACTACAGAGAAAGAGAGAAGAAGAAGAAACACATAAACACCTCTGTTTCAGCATTTGCACCTGATTATTAAAATCTATGTTCCAACTGTTACCAGTGCTGGAGGACACATGGGAACTGGGACAGTGTCTGCACCACTAATTACAACACTGCTCAGTATAAACATTCAAAAAGGAAGATTTTAGCAGTTGGAGCTGTGAAGGCTTTTTTGCGCGACCTTGTGATCAGGAGCTTTTCACAGTCCAACACACGCTGCTGCACCTTTGCCTCTTCCATCCGTGTGACGTCAGCACTGACTTCATGCGTGTTACGTCAGTGGAGCTACTTACCCGCGCGACCCCCTCACTCCCGATATCACCCCATCGCAGGCGCCACATTAAAAGACACCGGCGTTAGCGAACAAAGACCTCCACTCTAAGTAAACAGCTCCCACACGATTTCATTTGCACGGATTTGTCTGATTCTCATTTGTTCAATAAACCTCTCACACAGAACATCTTTTTTGGCGATAAATTGTGCAACCATGAAAAAAGTTGATGCTGAATTGGAGAAGGATAACAAAGAGGGGCGGAGGCAAAGTGAGACCTAGAGAGAAACCTTCTTCCTCGCGCCTCTTTGTGTCCCGCGTGCAACGCAGTGCCTTGCTCAAGGACACTCTTGGCCCAGGAGCGGTGCGCGCTTCACCTGCACGTTAGCATAAGTCAGCCCATCAAAAAGCACCTGCTGTCATATGTGGTCGTCCGATAAAATCAGATGTAAAATATTTCTGTGGACACTGCATTTAGCGCGTTTTGATGAATCACACTCGTTGTGATGCGTGTCAGCCGCCCACTCATTCGCCGCTACAACAATAGAAAACAGAGCACCGACTGAGCAATGCAAGGTTGCTCCTGGGTCTATTTTTAGCTCAGCCTGCCTCCTGCACTCCAGCAATAGCACTGGCTGATAAATGCAAGACGGGCATTAGGCCACTGATACTGAATGAAACAGACCCAATTCACAGAAGCAGACAGAGAGAGACAGAGATGAGGAGGAGGAGGAGGGGGGGGGTCTGTATCCAGCAGCGTGATGTGCAGCAGCGCCTCACGCCTGATTGGTGGGACACGGCAGAGGGGGCGGGGCTTGCAGCAGGGCTTACCTCAATGTTGACACCACTGCCGCCACCCCACCCCACAGCCAACCCATTTTCGCACCCCTACACTCCCCCCCCCTCGATCTCCGCTGGCCCAGTGTAGTCAGTCGTGACGAGGCTCCATCAGAGGAGACCAGTGACGTCAACAGCTATAAATAGATCTGCCTGCCAGGAACGAGGGGAACTAGGAGACTTATGACAGAGCTTACGTAGATATCCCCCCCGGCGGAGAGCAGATGACTCCCCCCATCCTCATGAATACATATATGAAGGATTTTTCAAAGTAATTTTGATTGGTTGGCGATAACGTGCATCTAGATGACTCCGGGTGCAGTATTGTAGTATTTTCCCACAGCACTTATACTCCATACATTTATACTTATCTTTCATTCCTCTGAGTCTCAGGGTGAGTGCATAGGGTGTTAAAATGACACTGTGACAGCTTACATGGCTGCTCATCACTTCATCCCGAGGAGGGAGCAGTAAGTGATGTCAGTTGTCACAACAAAACAAATCAATATTCAAGATTAAGATGATAACAGCAATAGTGACAGGCACGTTGTAACATTAGTATTCCATATTATTATCATATATACAATTATTTATTCCTATTTCACATTTCACAGCCTGCCAGCAGCTGCTGCCAGGGAGCGGCCTTGTGATGGGGAGGCAGCGCCCACTGGTGAGGCAAATATGATACTGCAACGCTCCTTTCTGTGCATATATGTACATGTATTAGTACTTGTTTGAAATTACATGAAACATTTTTATTTTATTAAGGTTCATATGTAAGGTAATATGTGCTACATAAGATAATGTGACCACCAACTGACTCCAGACGTGTCTGTGCAGAGCACAAAACCAGCATTTCCACTCTCACTACGCTCATTTCTGTGATTCCCAACAGTCTTCTGTGTCCCACTGTTTTTTGTTAATTCTATCTTCGCAAACAGAATTGAGCAATGCGGCTCCTCGAGGAAACGTTAGGTTTCTTCTGCAGGAAGGAACAAGAGGAAACAGTAAAACGCATGCGAGGGCAAAGGAACGGATGAAAGCCAGTGAGAATGGAACGTTTGAAGCCTAATTTACAGGTGCTGTGGGAATATAAAACCTACTTCCAGGATCATTACACGCCAAACAGCTTGTCTCTGTGAGCGTCCAGCGCTCAGACGCAGCATTGAGCTGTCCGCGCTTTGACTGATGATCCAGTTCTTTGTTACATGTTGTCAGGTGGAAAGCCTGTACTAAGTGTTCTGTGTACTACACCTGTAAACTATGCACCAGTACCCACAGTTGGTACAGCTGCACTTGCTATAGCGCTGCTCCTGCGACAGAGCAGATCAGGCGCCCTCCCTTCAAACACAGGCGGCGGCGTCTTGTTTAGAGGCTGTGGACATAACAAGCTGACCTTGGTCGGTCTCCTGCCTCCAGCATTGTTCTCCAGCCCTCTGACGTCAGCGACGCCTCCCTGCTCTCCCTTTAACTGTGTTTTACTGAACTTTTCTCACACATCCCCTCACACTCACATCCCAACCTCCGCTTTACTTCCCAGGATGTCAACTCATCACCAATTAGAGGAACAACAAAAAGGGACAACTTCGGCTTAAACGTGATCTCAAAGCTTCCATTTGATTGTCAGTTGATTTGCTGTACGCTGGGTGATGACGTTGACATTCAAATTTAACACTAAATCCACACAATTTTATATTAAAGATGATTGTTAGAAAAACAATTGTCATGCAAACAATACAGAACATTTTCTGATTCTGTGTCAGACTCCTCACAGGGTCGTTCTTTACTCAAGAGGTAATAAAAACAACTTATTTCAATAATCTATAATATAAGTAATAATTTTATTGTTATTAACAAACAACAATTCAACAAGTTGAATTACTGAGAGCTGATTTGTTTGAGTTTTGTTCACTGGACAGGAACGATAACATGCATCGTCACTAAAAGCTTAGATAAAACCTGTGGAATGCACAGTATCACAAGGCCAGATGGTGTGATTTGACTACAAACGACACAAACCTAAGGTCAAAGGTCAACCCACACATATATGTACAGACACGGTCCCTCCTGTTTTCTTTCCTTGTGGCGTGGGAAATGGCCGAGGGGCCTCAAACATCACACCAGGAAGGAGGCGAGAGGTGAGAAGAAGAGGAGGAAAACAGACCGGAGAACATTTTATGAATGTGTGCGTGTGTGTGTGTGTGTGTGTGTGTGTGTGTGTGTGCAGGGCATCATTTTACTGTTGCTTTTACATGACTTCTAAAGAACAACAGAAGTTGCAGAGGCCACATCACTGTATGTGCTCGTGTGTGTGTCGGTGTGTGAGGAGAAAAACAAAGTGTAGAGTTCAAACAGAAAGAAAGTTGTTTTTGTGCCTTACACCTCAGGCCTATTGTACGTTTGACCTGAACGCGCAGAAAAACACCCGGCTTCCCCTCCATACAGCTCTTGCCAAACAGATCTTTCCGTTTGCTGCCACAGTGTGCGTGTGTGTGTTTACGTCTTCATGCCAGCGTGCATCGAGGAGAGGGAGGGCAGAACGAGCAGGGAAGTTATTTAAGCCTGTGAAAACTGAGGCCAGGAAAGAAAGATCAGCTCCTGTGTTCCGTCTAAAAATGCAGTCGGCTCCTTTACAATCAACATTAAAACATGAAGATGCAAAATACAGCCAAACAGGTTGATTTTGCAGGTGGTAAACGTATATATTATCCTTAACTTGGTGCACATACTGTACATTTATCATCTAAACCAAACGAGCCCAGACGTGTAATCACTGAGCTCCGAGGGAGTGAAGGAGTTGAAAACACACACTAACGATAGCAGCAACGTACTGAGGCTCATCCCAGAGTCAGACCAGACCTTGAGTTTTATTCAGACTCCATTTCTGAGGCGAGAGTGAAGGAAACCCAAACAAGCTACTGCAGCCTCCAGTACCAGATGTTTTGGACAAACATCATGAGGCTGATGACGAGGCTGCATTAGCTGATATGTGATATAGATGCACTGTAAGGTATTTACGGTATTCGTGGAAGTTTAACAGTATTCTGTAGGTTGGTGAAACTATTTCACTGCTGAATTGGACTGTACCATGTTTGACGTAAACCTACAGTAAGATCCACCTCCATCCTGGAGAAACTGCATTGGCGAGCTCTCTGCAGAGCCCGTTCCTCTTTCCATCCACCTGACCAGCCGCTGTGACTCCGAGGACAGGAAACACCCCGCGTCCAACGTCAACATCTGATCTCAGAGCAGCTCATGTCCCTCTAAATATAAACCAAGGGGAGGAGAAGGTTGCATCGAGCCAAGCCAGCTGCTGTGTTTATTATGTTTTCGGCGTGACCTTTGACCTATGCAGGCAGAAGGAAGGACCGAGGCTGGAAGCAGCGGAGCTCGGCTTCGTTTGATGTCAGTGGCAGAAAGGAACGAAAGAAAAAGAAGGGAAAACGGTTGGTGGGAGGAAGAGGGAGGAACGCAGCAGTAGAGCTGGATCAGGTACCAATGCACTCACCATCACTAGTGCAGCTCTAACTGTTGCACAGATCGCTCTGATAATCAGTCGGGTTATTTTTCCATAATTTAGAATCCGCTCCACATGTTAAATGTCAGCTCAACAGGAAGTCTTCATTTTGTTTGTCTAAGACATTTTTCCAAGATTAAAGCTCTATGTACAGTAAATACAGCACAGGACTGTATGTGTAAACGCTACTATAAACATTTCTGGGTAATGCTGCACTAATGCCAGCTTTTGCTGTAGCAAAAAGGTACAAAAGGTCACACATCGAAGGTGGAGGTTCCTGCCTGACACTATTCACTAGTCGGGTCTTATTTAAAACACATGATCGTATACAAGGTGGTAGCAGAACTTGGTTCCATGTGCCAAGGTGCCGATACTGGAGGTTCTATGGACTTCAGATCAATTGGAGACTAAAAACAATCTTTCTGATGCTAGAGGAAGAGTGGCCTTTTAAAATCAGGCATCAAGATCTCTCCCTTTGTTTTGGAGAGTTCGGTTCTGTGTTTTGGCCATTTGCAACTGTGGTGCTAGACCAAGAACCCAAACTCACAAAAACAGGAGTAGTGTTCTCAGCACACTGGTCTTTTCAATATGAATCCCAGCTCCGGTGCATAATTGGTTAAATTTTTGGAGTTCAGGGTGCCTCAAAGGTTGATTCACTCCTCCGGACGGGTATTGATCGTCCATGTGCAATGATTAGCTCGCTGCCTCTGTCCGGCCGGGCACAAATCCATACAGTGGCTGATCAGCATTAACATCATTAGCAACTGGTGGAAGGGGTAACACACAGGGCCAGAACCAGCCAGAACCACACACACACACACACACACACACACACACACACACACACACACACACACACACACACACGGCCGATGTGTGATTACAGCCCCAGCTGTGGAGATCTAGATTTGGCTCCAGCATCGATCTAAAAATCGAACAACCTTACATCACACTGGTGCGCAACTGGACAGGCTGGTTGAGGGCACGCACACGCAGGGGCACACAGACACACACGTAAACGCACACACTCTCTGCCCAGCAACAGAGAGCGTACTGAGGGTACCTCTAATTATCTTCATATGCTACTAACTGGCGCCTTTCGTATACAGTGATTGAGTCCGGCGGTGGGGCAGCAGCTTGCCGCTTCCTTCACTAATTATCAAGAGCAGGAGGCCGGGAGCAGCCAATCACATCGCTGATTAGAGGGACACAACAAAGTGGACAAAATGGGAAAGTGGTGCTTCTATTCTATGCCTATATATTAGTTTTTGGTGACTAAATAGATTTTAACTTAAATTCAATAAAAAAACTAATTCTCATAATTTATATAATTTATATATCATTTACTGTATTATCAACAACAAAGGGGATTTAGTCACATTTGTTGCCAGTGTGTGTACTACGGTACATCTACTACTGTAACACTTTACAAACACATTTTTATTACAAGTATCTACACTAAATACAGTATATCTGCTGAAATTAAAAATAAAGGCTCATGCGTTTTTATGCCAGCGTGCTCAGCGTCATCTTCCTTTAGGTAAAAATTATCTTTAACCTAAACATCTGGTTAAAAAAAGAAACTACCAGTATTTTAGGAAGCAAATACCTCACACAGGCTTATTATTTTTTCCTTTTCATAATTACAGTAAAATAAACTTGATTTCTGATGACGCAGATCCATCTGAAGACATCACCTTGAACCCGGGGATTTCGCTTTTGACAAAGATGAAACAGTTAATTGAGGAACTAGTTGCTGCATTATTCAGGGTTTGAATTATTCATTAGCTGCTGCATTATTCTTAGGGAGGACAAGAAAAGGCTGCAGCGGCGTCTTTCTATCTCACCTATGTTTTATAAACATAAAGCATAAATGGGTTTTAGAATTGAATACTACACAAGTATGAATGAGGATTCTTGCAGAGTTGCAGATACCTCTAGTTCACCCTAACTTACTGCAAAAACAGCGCTTCACCACTTGCCTAAATTAACGCGTTCTAATTCTAAACTCGTTAGGTTTTTAACGTTCTAAGTGACGTTTTTATGCAAGTTGTTCAGTGCCCTTCCCTCCAGGCCGTTCCCTACCTGGCATCCCGCTGTGCAGGCGGAGCCCTGAAGCCGGGGCAGGTGAGCGAGTTCACCTGGGGCCCCCTGAGCAGGAGCAGGCTGCATGTGGACGCCTTATGTCTTCGTTGGTTGGGTTCACGCAAAAGTCCATCAACCACACCACTGTCTAATCCCGCAGCACAACGACGGGACACGACTCCTTCTGTTGGGTCCCTGAGTTGACCATCACTCCTGGACTCACGCAGATGTCAGGGTAACGCTGAGCCCGGTACTCTGGCTGTAATATCCAGCACAAGTACACCCACAGTCACACAGTCACGGTCACAGCAGCCTGCTGACGTCAGTTGTGGTTTCATGGCTGTCGCTGCCATACCGATCGACAAGCTCGCAGGCCTACAATTATCCCCGGCCCAGTGCTCCGCTCTCTGCAGTTATGTTTTTCCACTAAATAAGAGAGTACAGCGCAAAGGATGCTTGGAAACATGCTAAAAAGACACGAGCCAGGAACCGGCTGGCTGAGCGTGAGGAGCAGGGGGATTTCTGCCCAGACGTGTTTGTCGTACTGTAAGAACTTCAGGAAGTGACTCCAGAGGCTCGAAGGCTGCCAGCGCTTCGGCGGGTTGAGGCGTCAGCTGTGAATTGGTAATGATTTGGGATCAAGTCCAGTAAACAGCCACTGTGCTGTCAATATTTTCTGTCAGTCCCCTTCGATTCCTGTAAAATGTATTTGTTGTGAGTCATTTAATGGTGGAGACTTGCTGGATTATAACAGCCAGAGATGTCACATTTGACATGTTCTATATTTTTAGCTCCACTGAAAATGGGGTTTGACAGGAGTGGTTTAAAACATTACATGCAACAGCTGTGGGAAGCATTACAAGTCTGAAAAGACCCCGGGGATGAGAAAAAGCCCAGAAACTGCCTCCATGAGCTGTGTGACAGCAGAGGAGGCAAACCAGGCCCGGGTCGAATGCATAATGCATCTCAAACCCTAAAGACGTTCAGTGTGGGATCATGAAAAAGAAGCGCTTCAGAAGCAACCAAATGCTGGCATTTTAGCCTAAAAAAGTCATGAGAACTGCAGATGGGCTTTCTGTCAATAAACTAATACATTCGGCAAACAAATTATTTAAATAAAAGTGCAGGAAGTAACATTTTCGTGCTAATATCTCAGTTGAAGAGTTAAAAGCACTTGACGATTTAAAAACAACCCGACCACAAGAGTGGAGTTGTGACCTCCTCAGAATAAAAGCAAAGTCTAACAGGCTTTCACCTGAAAGCAGCAGAGAATTAGACAGGTGGCTCAAACCTGCCCTGGATCTGTTGAACAGCTGCAGGTACAGTACCTGTCCCTATTCCCCCGTTGCCAACCCTCAACCCACAAACACACAGGCAGTATCAGGTAACCAGGTAAGACTGCATATGTAAAAGCAAAGCAGAAAACCCACCAGCCTGCAAGAACCTTTGCACCGTACAGGACTAAAGGGCAGAAAGAAACCACTATTAACCTCAAACAGAAGAAAAGGGAAGTTTGACCAAATCCTCGTTAGAGCTCAGATCAGTGATGTTTCACGGTACGATGAACTTTCCAAACGGTGTCGTGTCCCAGGTCAAAGCTGTACACGCCACATTTCAGCACGACTGAGGGCAAAACGCCCCTGAGCTCAGCACCAGATCCACTCCACACCAGAGCGCTCATTTGCTTTAAAGAATCTACTCAGAATTCAAACACGCTAAAGAGGTGAAATCTCGGCCTATCGCTGAAGATGGCCTACAGCTCTGACAGCAGTATGAACCTATGTAGAGACACTGTTACTGTCAGACGGATGAGGATGACCCGAGTCAGTGCTCGGTGCTGGGAGGTAAAACGTGGTGAGCAAGCCGGGCTCCGACATCATCTGCTGATGAGAAGAACAGCGATGTGGACGACAGGATGAGGCAGGTCGTCTCACGGATGGATAGACGTGTGACAATGAGTAATGTTGAAATGAGAAAGCAGAGAAGCATGTGTTCTCATTCTCTGGTGAATCAAAATTATTTTAAAATTATAAAAAATCCAAAGTCTATAACTTTGATAAAACTGGAGAAATTAGCAATTAACAGAAAGAGGTGACACCTTTTTGTGTTTAACTAAGTTGTAATTAACAAATTTTGTTCATTATTACTTAATAAAAAGTAAAATAAAAAAAATGTGTTTTGTGTATTTAATTCTAATCAGTAAACATTTAATGGTCAGTCTGTTTACATAAATGTACCAAATCCTGATCTTTAGTTCGACTTCACCATCAACTACACATTAATAATATCTACAGAGCAAAATAATCCTTTAAACCTCGTAAATGTGAAATGATACAGAGATTCTTTTGACCAGACGTCCCCAGAAAAAGGCCGAGTCCGTCAAGGTTCCTGCCTGAGGCGTGAACGCCGCTGCTAGCACTGCACTCAATAGCGTCTCACGTGTCTCTATTCCAACACTCAGTGAAAAACCTCTGACTTTATGAGGCAAAATGACGGCGACGGCAGAAGTTTCCGTCTAGGAGTTAATGCTTCAGGGTCGAAGGGATCTGGGCGATTACCGCGATCACGCCACTTCTCTCCGCTGCCTGTTCACTATTACGCACACGTGGCTGATCCATTAGGCCTATAAATACGCCAGACTCAGCGTTCGTTACAGATTCCCCTCCGAAGGACTTTTACTGGAGGGCCAACGTTGTGAAGACACTCTGATCCCTCGCTGCCCAACAAGGCTGATGCCATCATGAACGTCTGAAAGGCCGCCTGCAAAATGAGCTCTGTGCGAACCTTAGAGTAGCAGCTGCTGTCTCATAAACTCGTGAGCTCAACAAGTGTCTCAGTAAAACATCTCAGAAATATTATTATGTATGTATTTTCTTCTTTGACCAACATTTTAACTGGGATCAAACTGTAATCCACTTTACTGTACCTATTTAAAAGATTATTTCCAATGCTACAGACTTGAGGATTACCACAAATCTTTTTTTTTTTTTGCTTTTTACGCTTGTTTAGGTTTTTCAGGGGGAGTCAGGCACCAAGCATAAACACTATAAACACGCAGACACACACTTCAGAGGACCCTGAGTCACATCTGCCTCTGAAACCACATCAGTCGCCCTGACTCACCATTAACCAGCACTTCAAAACCGAACTCGGTCATTTGTTCAGTCTGAGCTCCACTACAAACATCCAACTGCATCATTTCTCGTGAAGGAACCTGTCTGCGGGTGTTATGACACGCTGAACTAATAGATTGGCTTCTGATGAGTAAAGCCCACACATTTGTTCCAGCTCTGGCCCTTGACCTCAGCGACAGATGCCCTTCCTCAGAACATCATGAAGTGAAGGAACATTACTACTGTATCTCACCAGAAAAACAGAACAAACAAAATAAATAAAAAAAACAACTTACAGATCTATACAGTTGTTTGCCACCTAAAACTCTCTTAATGAATATTTTAGCAGTATACATCAAAAATCATGCACTGAGCAGCGCTGATCCAACACCACTGCTGCCACCAGTATTACACCGATCACTCAACAATACGGTAGAATCATGTCAGTGTGAGCTCCGCTGTGGAAGGGGTGTCATGACCACCTCTTCAACATAAAAATAGAACCAGAACTATGTAGAGAGAACCTGCACTAGTAAAAGTAAGTCACGCATAAATGTGAGCCATGAAGTGAAATCAGCGCCTGTTTTTCCGGACCACGGCTGGACCTTCTAACCCTGGAGGTCACCGTGATGCTGAGCTCCCGCTAAAAGCACTAGTAAGCGTTTCTTCCAAGTCGCGTCGCCTGCAGCGGCAGTGTGCAACAACAGCTGGATTGAAACCACATCTGGCCTACCGCCTGCGCTTCTGCACGATGTCAATGGGCCGGTTGACGGCGCGCGGCGAGCCGCACACGTTTCCGTTGCGCACTTTGAAGTAGCGCTCCTGCGCCGAGGGGGGCGGAAGCGCGCAGCTGGTCGGTAAACTCATGTTTGCGCCTGTTGCGTCCTCCCGTGTGCGTCGCTCGCCGCTGCTCGTGCTCCTCGTCCCGCTCCCGGCGCCCTCTGCTCCCCCTTCGCACCGCACACGGCTCCCAGTGACGCGCAGGCACACGGAGGAAAGCCCTCCTCGGTGTGTTTCAGCGGCATGCCTCCAGTCCGACACGAGGTGAGGGCGGAGGACGGCTCTGCGCGGCCGCGTGCTTCAGGGAATCATTCGCCGCGAGCCGAGCGTGACGCGAACTGGGTCGGTGCGCGAAGTGGCTGCTTTCGAGTGCACGCTGAGGAGTTTGGAGCTGAAATCCGCCTCTCCTCTGGAGATCCACTCCTCCCTCTTCCTCCCCTGTCTCCTCCTTCCAGCACACAAAGACATGCATGTGCAGCTCAGTGTATGCGTGTGCTGAGCTTCACTCTGAGCAACTACACTATGAAGTGTATATATATATATATATATATATATATATATATATATATATATATATATATATATATATATATATATATATATATATGTATTTGTGGGTTCACATGAGCCGCTTTACAGTCGCTGCAGCAGCCGGCGAGCGTCACCGCGGGGGGTGACGGCCCCTCTGGACCCCCTGACTTCAGCAGGTGACGTCCCTCCGCTGTCGACACAGGCAAATATTTGTCTTTTGACACACAGGGTTAGGATCCAGGTTGGACGTGTGGACTGGCACATGGACGAGGGACCAGAGAGACGGGGCTCAAACTTCTGGAAGTAGTGGTAATATATATTATTGCGTATATTTTACTTTAATTCCAGCAGTGAGACCTTTAATGGCTCATTCGTTGACGCTGGGATGAACTACACGGGTTGTAAATCCGAGGACTTCAGGCACAGATTCCTCTGCATCGGCGGAGACAAAAGACGCTCGTTCTCCATCTTAAACACAAACAGCCCTTTATTACGCTGTTTTGTGTGCATCTGTTGATTGGCGCTGACCCCTCGCTCACCTTCCGCCGGCTCAGGCTCGGACCATTCGCTCCTCCACCGGGACAGAATCACACTATGACCTCCAGCAGCTGCTTGGTGCTTCATTTTGCACCTGAAGCCTCGATTCCTTCTTTGTCTGATACACAAACACACACACACGCATTTCGCCTCCGGCCTTTTTCATCACTCTCTCTCTTTTGCGGCCATTTTAAACGCAGACGCAGCAGCCTCAAACGTTATCATCTCCATATTTAGCAGTTGTGTCCTCGTGCCTAACCCATAGCAAGGAAACAGCCTGGAAACAGATGCTGTGGCGGAGGTTTGCTGAGCATGAGGCGCATGTGAGGCCTCTGTGTAACCAGATCCCAGCGACTTCCACGGCCCAGCTGGCTCCTATGACAACGTTAGCGCTGGTCATGAGAATAAGCTGTGGGGGAGGAGCGACATGCATGCAAACGTATGAGTGAGACCCAGGGTGGATGTGCACTGTATGAGCTACACATTTAAACTGATGTCACTGATCCGTCAAGCTCCCCATGACTTTTGATTTGAGAAGTTCTTATTTCTCGGGGTTCAGGTTGACTATGGTTCGACGTTATCAGCTTCAGCAGACTCTGTTTTGCAGCTTCCAAGAAATCATAACATGGGAATCCTTTTGAAAGCAGGAAGCGCATACAATGTTTAAGTTTACATATTTTTCAGCGTGTTCTGTCTTTTCTTCTACTGGTTCACAACCACTGCAGGTCTCTAAAATAACATCAGTAACATTTGACAGAAGGCTTGACTTGCAAAACCTGTTGATTGTACAGTAAGTAATAAATTATTAATGTCTGCCTGAGTTTTGCTCCCACTTAAAGGAGCAAGCGGTGCCGTGGGTGGAGGGTCTGGCCCCACCGTGTGGAGCAACCTCAGAGGTGACACCACGATTGACCTGCAGACTCTCCTCTGAGTGCACATAATCAGGAGCCCACACGACTTTAACCACAGGAGGAGTCTGTTACAGCTGGAGTGATGCTTAGTTAGAACCATGATCACATCATTGCTGACATCACCAATTAAAGATAACACAATGAACAGAAACAACACCAGTGAATGATGTCACAGACTTATTCCTTTCTGGCTTGGACAGCTTTAACCAGCAGACCTCACTGCAAATAAATGAGAATGAAATGCAGATGTGGCCTGAGCTATTACATCATCAGTTACTCTCTGATCGCCTTGAACAATCGGCCTTATTGTTTAATTTATTTTTTCGCACGTCTCCTGCGCCTCCCACAAAACACACAACCCGGAGTCTCAGGTAACCAGAATGTGTTGTTTCAGAGGGTTGTGTCTGTTCATGTCGTTTTTTTTGTCGACCCAGAAGGATTTACTGTTCCCAACAACACCCGGATTTGCAGGATCGTGAGTCAGAAATCTGCTAAGTAGTAAAGTCAGAGCTGTTTCATGGAGCTGCAGGTGCGATGACCGTCCAGCAGAGGGCGCTCTACGACTGGAAACACAAGAACAGATCAACTGTACTGTGGGATTTCTGACTTTTTAGCTAAAAAAAAACAAAACAACGAAAATTGAATAAGCAAACTTTAAACCATAAATATCTGTACCATAGCCTGGAACAAAGCTGAACCTCTCTCAACGACTGGTGAAACACAGCAACTAATATGGCAGCATGACCTCAAAGCACCTACAGCAGTCCTCCGGTGGAACAGTCGATATGGATGGTGGGGCGGGCGGCTTGCGTGGGTGTGTGAGCAACAAGGCACACGACGCGTTCACGTTTTATGTGTAGCCAGGCTACGGGAACTATTCCAGGCTCGGGCTTTATTTTGGGGGTGTGCTGTGTTATATCTGCTCGGTGTGTGTCTGTGGCCGTGCAGGGCAGACGAACGTAAGCCTGGAACAATACGGGACTCGTTAAAGTGATGTGACAGCCTGTCTCCCACACAGCTCTCGTCCCTGAACAACTTCTCTGTCATTCTTTTCATGTACAAACTGTAACATGATTGATTTTTGGGGTGGGGTCACATGCGGTAACCACTTCAATGTCCTTAGAGTTTCTAGAACAGAAGAGTTTGTCTGTGTGCGCCACATTCTCACAAATGATCCCTGATAAGATCTCCACATACCACAACATCCTTTGAGCATGACCTGGCAACCCAAACTAGTTGACATCAACAGCACCAACACTTTCTCAGAACTGAGGTGGCTGCTGCAAGGATGTGATTTATCAGGGTTGGGGGTGGGGGTGGGGGGTGATTTTCCACGGTAGCTACGTCTGGTGTTTTCTGAGGACAGTTTCTAAAAACTGTCATGCAGCAAGGGATGTGGTGAATCAACATATGGTTGAATTAAACAAAGAGAGACTTGGTTTACCACTGTGTGGTTCTACATCTGTTGGAGTTTTAAACATTTTTGAAGATAGCAATCAAAGAACTCATCCACCGACAGTAGCAGATGCACACAATGTCGCGCAAAGACTCAGGTCTTTGCGCGACATTGCAGACTCACTGCAATGAGACTGAGAAATGGATGGAAGCTAAACGTAGCTGAAGTACAGCACCAGAACAAAGATCAATGTTAAGAGTGATCCTAGAGTGGGGGCTAGAGCCTCCAGAGCCCACCTTTCCCTGCGTTCCTGCGCGGTTCAGATGATGAAGTCGGCCTGTGGATGGTCAGAAAGCCTTTATTTGTCATGGCTAATTTGTGGTACAATTATGGAAGTTCAGTCCTCCTACAAATGATTATGAATTATGAGTGATTTATCTCAGACGAACACCAACTACACCCGGGCCGTGATGTAATGTTGTAATGTTTTAATGCGTCTTTCTCGTTCGAGCTGTTTTGTGACAAGTGCCGCTGCTGCTGGTGACAGCGGCCTGCGTTTGTGGCGCTGGAGGCTGAGCCGAGCGCTGACCCGGCAGCACGGATGAGATCTCGGCCCAGTTTAATACGTACTGGGACTATTAAAGCCCGACAGCCGTCAGGCGAGAGTCCACCCCTGGCTGCGACACGCCTCAGACCCAAGCCTGCAGCAGACAGAGAGCGCTCACACGCCAAAGCAAATGCGCCCATTAAAACATGAAGTGTGCTGCTTGAGCATCTGCATTTTCTGCAGATGGCCTCGCACTAGTTCAGAGCGTTCGCTGCGTTCACTCACCAACACTCGTGACGGGGCGACGCCGCTAAAAAGATGTAGTTTAGCAGAAACAGGAAGTCTGTTGAATGAAACTTGCCACAAACAAAGCGAGCTTCCTCTCAGGCGCCACTGGCTATAATATATATATAATAATAATACATGGGCCAGTTCACCACAGGAAGCAGCACCGAGCCTCCTCTGCATAAACTACAGAATCAATTAAGAAAGTTCCTGTGAAACATTTCCTCATGACAACTTTCATCAACGAGTTCATCAACGCGCAATAATAAACCCTGTTCACCTTCGCTGCTGCTTCTGCTGCGTCGCACAACGCGGGAGCAGCACCGACACACAAACAGCACAAGCGCCCGCTGACCACTGGCCTGAGCACCAGCACAGACCTACAGTACGCTCCTAGTCTGTGTGTTTGTGTGAGTTACACAGCACGCGCTCCCGCGTGAACGCTCCCTCTCATGAACACGGGCAACAGGCGCAGGATGCACTTTAGGAACGTACCCCAAGCACGAGTGTCGGCGGCGGTGCCCGACGCCGCTCGGCGCTCCCCTCCGTGCCAGTCGGAAGTCTTTGCTCATTGTCACTTCTGCTCCAGACACACGGCAGACACGCTGGGCCGTGAGGAAACCGTCCTGCACATGTGAGCGAAGCGCTGAACTTTTCAACTCAGTCTGTGAGTCGCCTGCCGCGAAACTCTGGCTGCTCCTGGACCGGCTCCATGAGGGCGTCCTTCTCCGTGGCGATAAACCAAAACATCGGAAGCAACAGATCTGATGAATCCTCGGCGTGAAGGGAAAGCTGTTCAGGAATGTTGCTGAGTTCTTTTCCCAGACAAGCCTCAACAAGGCTGACTGGAGGCTGAGGAGCAGAAAGGAAGCTGCTTTCACTGAAGACTCCTGCACTGGAGGATTTTCCAGTCGTTTCTGCTCTCACTGGTTTGTTGTTGTCCTAAAAGTCCAAACCAATCCCAGATGTGACATCCAGTACATTCCTGCAAAGCTCCAGCTCCAAACTGTCCGGCACAGAAGCAGAGACCTTGAGAACGGGACTTGTTGCTCGGCCGCTCTGTCACTCACTCGCTCGCTCGCTGCAGGAAAGGGGAAGGGTTGAGCGGTTACTGAGAGCGGTGATGTAGCTCTGCAGTCATCCAGGGGTGACCTCTTCCTGCTGCAGTGTGAGAGCCCGCGGAGTCCCCTGAGGTCGCTGTGGGAGCGGAGGACGGCCCCCGAGTGCCACCGCTGCCGAGGAGCCCGGTCTGGACGTTTGGGATTCAATTATAGCGCGATGCTATTCTAAGTAACACTTGTGAATATCAAAGGCAGCGAGTGTTGACCCGCATTAGGTGCCGCGAGACTCTAAATAGTCTAGTTACAGAGGAAAATGTTGGTTAAAGGATCTGCCGGCGCTGCCGAGGGGCATTTTGTGTCTGGCAGAGCTGTCTTGGCTCAGCCTCCAGTGACATGTGAGATCAATGGGCCGTCTGACCCGTTACGCTCCTTCTGCTGCCCTGCAGCTACATAATTACAGGGGGATAATGTTAGACTTGGTGCTGGGCAGTGGCGAAGCGCGTGCGTCTTACAGCATTTTCTGGCAAAACTATACGTGAAAGTAACATAAGTCAGCACCTTTAGCGGCGTTCGCTGAATGTTGCTCTGATTAATCACTCATATCTTTTTACCAGGCATTTCAAACAACAAAAATAAACCCTGTGCAGAGAAACGATGCACCAGAAGTGACACAACGACTGTAGCTGACCAGCAGAGACACAAGCCTTGACACGGAGCATCCATGGATTAATGCAACTGTGAAAGTGTCACATTGTTCCTGCAGAGGTCTTTAACAGGACAGGCCGCTGAGCGCAGCGAGGCAGGAGCTGGGCTTTCTACATGTCACATGTAGCTACAGACGGACACTAGTTGCACGGCAACAGTCACAGTCACCACAACCACTTCCCTAAACCAGAGGTGAATGCTGCAAACTCAAAAGAGGTTGCTTCAAAGACTAACTACTGAACTCATGAACTTAAAAACTGTTCAATTAATAAATAAAGCACCAAAAATCTAATTTATTTAACTGTAGTATGAATAATCGTTGCTAATAGAGTCCTGGAGTAGTGAAGCCTTAGCAGAAAACCTTCAAACTGTTTATGTTTATTTCCTTTGATTGCATTTAAACTTGAAAACGCATTTTTTGTCCTTATGTGAAACTGTGCCTTCTGTGAACTTAAAATCTTGTGCCCCCCAAACTAAAGTTTATCTTTCGGTTGCAGGGCGTCGGCGTTGGCCTGACATCATCCTCGTGTCAGCGTGAAGTGAGGCTGGACACATCTCCTTCAGCTTGTTTGGACCCGACTGGCGTTTGTGTGAGAACGTCTAGGAGGTAATGGAACGGGGGTGGGGTGGGGGGTGGGGGTGGGGGTCTGGGTTCAGCCCGAGGCCTGAGCAGCTGACCATTAGTGCAGGGGCAGCGTGATGACATCAGTGAAATGTAACGATGGATGACGTAAATCCTCCCGTCGTTGACAAGGCGCTTCCTCCACATAGTTACAGGCAAAGTGCCAGACGTGCAAACATGCAAACAGCCACGGAGCAGGAGAGCTATCGACGCTCGCCTGGCAAAAGATGCTCTCATAAATAAACCAGCAGTCGATTCCAAAGGGTTCCTGTGAAAAAAAGTGTGTTTGGTGATTATATTTTTCTATCTGTTCCTTAGAACTGCTCCTGACTGCAGCATTTCCTCTGGTCGTCACGCTCCTGCGCTCAACGTGACAGATTTCCAGGGATAAAATAATGGCTGGAGTTTCCTCCTTGACACACCTGGTGAAATCGGGTTCATTTTAATTACTTCTGTCTGGAAACTCAGGGTGAGTTGAATTGGCAGGGGAGCTTTCCTCATCAGAGTTTAATAAGGAGTGTGTTGCTTGAACGGTCTTCAGTATAACGAGAGTAATGAAAAGTAATGAGAGGAAGCACAAGGTGCACATGGTCCAGTTTCTGCATGAAGTCTGAGCTATTGTAAAGGAAAGGAAATGTCACGGTGCATCATATTATTAGATCAACGTTCCCCTGGGTAAAAGTTCATGAAGGCCTAGTGTGTCCCATCAAAACCTAAACAATCAAAAGGTTTAAAGCTCCAGAAAAGCTTCCAGACACATAACTGAGAAGCTCAGCCTCATGGTGACGGCTCGTTTATACCAAACCAAGTCAATTAGCTGTGAAACACTTTATTTATAGAGCGATTCTGAGAGCAGCCAGCTGTCTGTATGAATGGTAATTAGCCAGATCATGATGCAACGCTGCGAGCGAGGCTACGAAAAACCCAGCGAGGTGGTATTAACGCTCACAAATAAATATCTGCGTGCACATATCAGATTTGAGCAGCTGCTCGGCCGGCGGCATGGGCTCTCCCCGTGTGCGGCTTCTCAGAGTTTCCTGCAGCAGCCCACAGGTCACGGCTGTGTACATGGAAAGTCTGTGCACGTCACCGACTGCTTCCATTTTAAAAATAAAGCAAATGACTTCATGACAGGGAGCAGACACGCACGCCTGGGATGAGTGATAGTCACCCTCCATGACATTACGACGATCAGGTCGACCTCCTCTGACGTACGGAGCACACACGTCTCTCTGTTTGGAGTCACGAGGAACCAGTAAATAAACGCGGGAGGAGAGGGGAGGAGAGGGGAGGAGAGGGGAGGAGAGGGGAGGAGAGGGGAGGAGAGGGGAGGAGAGGGGAGGAGAGGGGAGGAGAGGGGAGCGTCGGCGCGCTCTTCTCTGTGCGGAGCTTTGTCTGGGGCTCTAACGTGGTGCTGGGCTCCGTCTGCTGCTACAGGGGCCCTTCTCCTCACTGTCTGAGCGGCCACAGAGCCCTGCTGAGCGCAGCCCCGACACCTTAGGCACACAACAAGGGCCGCTCTTTCACTGCGGGAACAACGAGCTCCATTGAGACGACACCGGTCTCGACGTCAACGAAATCACGATTTCCCACAGTTACCTTCCAGTCGGACAATGCGGCTGTCTTTTGCCCGGACAAACCCATGACACACATTGTGACGCGGAGACATGCCGCATTACTGCACCTATGATTATCCAGCGGAGAGGGATCACAGAGGTGAAATACCTCGGAGTCCTCAGCTTTTTATACGGTTCTGCTGAACATCAACGCCGGAGCCAAACGCTACTCACGCTACCTGGGTGTGTGTGCCAAGGTGAAGCGCCGCTGGGCGAAGCTCCGGGTCCTCAGGAGTTTGCGGAACAGCAGAGGAGAGTGTCGGGGAGAATCACAGGGGGACATCCCGGGGGATCCGCAGGGCGAGGCGGGAGCCGCCGGGTCGGGAGCCGCCGGGTCGGGAGCCGCCGGGTCGGGAGCCGCCGGGTCGGGCTCGGTGCTGCCGGGCCGGAGGGAGCGGGTCTCCGCGGGGCCGTCCCACCGGGCCTGGCTCATGCTGCTACAGTAGCAGGGCTCCAGGCCTCGGTCCTACGCCCAGCTCCGGTGCAGCCCTCTGGGTTCTGACAGGCGGTCCCGCTCGTCCATCTCAGGGCAGGAGAAGAAGTCACCCAACGCGTCTTCACGCTCAGAGACACTCGTGGGGGTCTGTGGATTCTTCAGAGTCACTTCTGCCCGGCAGCCGCAGCAGAGTCATTGCTTTCCTCAGCAGCGCTGTCTGTTGATGGACACAAACACGAGCGCGGCCGCGAGCCCTCCCCTCGCCCTAAGCTCTGTTTACACAGCTCTGAGCCCTGACTAAATATGGCCAGGCCTGAATTACAGCGCTGTAAGCTGGGTCCACAGGTGAACGGGCCCGACCAGCGCCGGCCCGTGCCAAACACGCTGCGTTGCATCTGTTTCCTGCCTGCGCCCGCCAGCGCGCACGCATTAATCAGGGACGGCGGCTCTGCCTGTGCTGCAGCGAGGGCCTGCAGCTCGTCACCGCGGGCCCACTCTAAAAACAGAGGCGCGCCAGATAAGAGATAACAAATGTCACTTGAACGTTCAGCGCGGTATCTTGGGCTGAGGGCTGAGGCCGAGCAGCTTCATCTTTGACCCAGAGACGAGCGGTGACCCTGACCTCCTCTGCCCAAAACAAAGGCCTGTGAATGAGCCCGACTGCAGCCTGCTTGTACCAAAACACTTCCCCTGACGGGTTGCAGGCTGTAAACACACGTCAATCAGCTGGTTACGTCACTAGGTTCCAATATGGTCGGCGCTTCACCGACGCGCCGATGACGGCAGCAGAAACAAGTCAAATATGACCCTGAGGAGCCGCATGAATCAACAGCTTCAGTTTAGTTTTAAAACCTAAAGTGAACTGAATACAAAGCAGCTGCTGCCTTCAGCTTTTCAACACTTTCTATTGTCTGATCCAGATTCTCTTTCTCTGTGCGCTTCTTCTCACCAGCTTCATAATTGTAAAGCGTTCATCATTGTTGTCTGTGCTGCAATTATCACAGATCAGCCGTCAATCAAGCGCCGTGACTACGCTCTCTGAGCGCTGCGTGTGATCGTGATACGCTCGGCGGTTTGCCTGCCTGGTGTCTCTCCTTTGTGTGCGCGAGCGGATCATGACAAAGGCCGCGTCACTGCAGCGCATCACAACTGAAACATTTGTTTGCGCCTCTGTCGGGCTGCAGCCATTTTACTGAGGCGCTGCTGGTGAGGTGAAGCCACCCGTCACACTCCTGACCTCCTTTTAACTCAGGAGGGGCCGCTGCAGAGAGCTCACCGACACAAACACAGCTGTTGCACCGACGGCCGCCCAATGCGACCAGCAGGTGGAGCTCCAGCCCAGACCCAGACCCGCGGACCAGAACACAGTCAGGACTGCACACAACAGGCCGTCCCTGCGATTTACAGGCTTTGGATTTCACATCGCAGCACCAGAACCGTCTCTCCGGTCTCGGAGGCCCAGTCTGTCAGTTTGGAACCTCTAACCCTGGAACGAGTCCACACCGTTTGCTAACAGTCCACCAATATGCCTGGGACTGAATGAGGTGTTGGCTGAGTGGGAGAAAATAAGACTACGTGGGCTCCCGTCAATCAAACGCTTGTCAGAATGAGTCAATAGGGAGAAAAGACAAGGAGCTGAAGCCAATGTCTTCTCTTAAAGTGACTAATGCAGAGGAACTATTTATTGGTGTGAGTCACATACTCACCCACGCAGACACACACATTGACACACATTCATTTAGACGTCACTCGCATTAGACACCTGAACGGTCCTTTTGAGTTGTGAGGACACAGCTGCACTGCCTCGTGTCGCTGCTCCCGTCCCGCAGCCAGCGAACGGTCCAACACGGCGTGAGCGGCGCCGTCTCCAGATGATCCTGGGAGCTTCTCTGTCGGCTGTGCAGTTAACGAGGAGGGGTTTCTTCTTCTGCCTCGATGGACGAGCAGCACCACAGCTCCCACTTCACAGGGAATTCAGGGTTAAAGCAACAGCTCAACACAGGCTTTTATTGAGGATTTTTATCAGATTTCTTAAATAATTTCCCATCAGTTCAGTGGTAGTTTTTCATTTCATCATCATTTTAAATTAGTTACATTGGTGTGGTTAATATTAGAATTAAGCATAGCCACAACAGGAAACACACCTTATTGTAGCTGCATTGCCTCAGCAGCCTCTGAACCTATTTATAGCTATATATATGTTATTTTACACTTCTACATACTGTACGTCACTGTTACATCAGAGAGCAAATAAGAAGCGAGATCAAGGAGTGGAGCCATGTGACATGCACGGCTTCCCCAGCAGGAATCAAAGCCGAAGATTTGGTACCTGAACGGCACAGCAGCCGTTCCACACTTCAACACCTGCACTCGACCTCCGAGACAGAGATGACGTCACATTTAGCTGCTTGATCAGAACTTAGAACTGCTGAGATGGGCACTGATAGAGTCGCTTGTGTAGGCGGCCTACTGTACGAGCGAAAGACGCCTGGCGAGTGATGAAGTCTGAAAAACGAGGGGACAGGAGGCTCCATCGAGGAGCGTAACAGTGGAATCACTTCATTTCACCGTGGCGTTCAGGAGTTGCTCACACGAGGAAACCTAATTTGTCAGTTGAACCATCAAACGCAGCCTTTTGTCTGTGAGGATTTATTTGCTAGTGTTTCCTCTGCAGGAGCGTTTCATCACTGGTGGCATTTCAGAGAACATTTATTACATGAGCAGGTTTCGACTGCTTTAACTACAGTACCACTGCTAAAAGGTGGAACCCTATATGCAAAAGTAGTGCTATGTTCTAAGCAACATGCAAACAGAAGAAACATGTTTTAATTACTTGAAGTCAAAATTAGATAGAAACATTTATTTATTTAAGCTAATGTGTGTGTAAAATTTGTCTTAATCATCCAGATGTTGGCCAGCTGCTACTTTAAAAAGGCCTCAGGCTGCTATGCTTCTACTGTACCTGTGGCTGTAAACAATGTGTGGAACTCATCATAGAGCTTAACATTAATCATTTTGTTTTGATTCTGAACGTTAGAATGAAATATATTATAAAGGAAAGGTTTACAAAATAGAAAATAATGCATAACCACTGAATGTTCCCCAGGTGATATTCTAAGGAACCAACAACGGCCACCTGCAGCAACTGAACGACTAGACCTCACTAACTATTATGACCAGATACAAAAAACTAAGTACAGCCTAGATCGTCGTCTACCCTGAAAACCATCGAAGCCACAGAAGGTTCTTTTAAAAAAGGCTCTCATGGGACAAAACAATCTGAAACAACACCAATAAATATTTGGTCCAGAAAGAAATTGGTGCAGCAAAAGCCAAACAAATCCTCTTTAAAAATAGCAGGAAATGTTCTATATTTCACATTACAAACACAGAAACATGCTTCATCCTTCCGACACCTGCCTGAAACAAAAGCCCACGCTACACGTGTCCACATGGAGTCATCCAGTCCAAGCAGCTCCGTGGAGAAGACGAGCCAGAAACAAGAACAGGCTCATTCTGGTCCACTTCCTCTGGAAAAGGCCGAGCCAGCGACCTTCAAGCATCCACCAGGAACGCTCACGCTCACGTTCACGCTCACGCTCACGTTCACGCTCACGCTCACGTTCACGCTTACGTTCACGCTTACGTTCACGCTCACGCGACCCGTCACTCCTAGTTTAGCTTGGCGTTATATTTGTTCAGCATGAAGATCACGCGATGACATGTGGCACATTTTGATTGACGGTTTTCATTTAGCGTTCACAAACAACTGACATTTATATACAGTACAGTATTACTGACATATGTAATATAAGTGGCATTTGTCCAGGTGTCTAATGGTTTGTCTGACCTTAACCTTTAGATTTCCCGTGATCTTATCTCCACATCGGACGTGTCTGTCTGTCAGGGTATGCTGTGTCGCCTAGGCAGCGTTATTAAAAGGGGACTTTAAGGGGGCTAAACCTTTGCCTGTGACCCTGAACGCACCTCACCTCACCTCACCAAGCCTCATGTAGGTACGGGCACCACTGGGATTACGCTAATTACTGTAAGCAGGTGGAAAAGTGGCTGAATGGAAACACAATGATGAAAGAAAGAAAGGTTCAGACGATGTCTGATGTGGATTTTGGCCGGGGAACAAATCTGAGCAAACAGCGTTTTACTCTGTGCGGTTCCAAGCTGAAATGAAAAGCTCAGGATGAAATCAACAACCAGCAGCAGACGCCTGTGTGACACTTAATTTGTTCCGCAAACACTGAGTTGCCTTCATAACAAATTGTCACTGCTCCTCGTTTTATCAGCAGGCACGGCTCAGCCAACACAACCGAGGGGCAAATGTCAACTTCCTCCGAGCTCCGAGGAAAAAGTAATGTGATTTTAAAGCCGAACAAAGACGGGCAGTAAGAGGCGATCGATCAAGTCTGGAGTGTGTAATTATCTTCCTTTCTGCAAAGTTTCAAAACAGTTACAAAGTTCGAGGACACAGAAGGAAATGACTCTAACACACGGTTCTTTCAAACTAATACTTCTTGAAATATCTCAATCAAAACTGACAGTGTTTCAGGGCAAATCATCCAAGTTTATAATATAATTATTATTTCTAATACAATGCACTTGTGTTGGGTGATCTCTGTCAGTCTGCCTTGTTAAAGACGTGTTGTGTGGATAATGTTACAGTGACTTCCTGTCGCTCTCACCCTCTCAGCAGCTCTGCTCCTCAAAGCCTGTTAAGTGTGGATGACATTGCCTAAACGCCTTGTAAATGCGCCGGCCGCTTGCTGCAGCAGTGAATCCGGTGTCTCATCGCTCTCTGACCAAACCTGCTCCTTTGACCCACGGAACCACCTCTGGCTCCAGAGGGCGAGAGACGTGCGCTACTTCCCACCAGCAGCATCTGCAAAGCCCTCGGGCAGGTTTACACACTGTACAGCTCCACTTAGCTGAGCAGCAGCTCGCGAGTCCAACAAAACACATCACCTGGTGGGAAAAAACAGGCAGGGCTCCCGGAGAACAGACGGCCTGTGCTGAAGCGCTCTCCATCGATCATGTCCGCAGCGCTTTGATTACTTCACCCATGGGCTCGGCACAGGGGCAGATCCAGACTCAGCCGGCAGCTTGTAATTTGGTCATTTTTCAGATTTGGTTTGCAGATGGAAGTCATTTGAATTTACTGGTGACTTTATGATGTTTTGCACAGCGTGTGCAGTATTGTGGCATCTCTGTGTGTTTTGCCTTTCTCGGGGGTCGTTCTGCACCTCTCGTTGCTGCTCCGTGTCTTTTAACAGGGTTCTATAGCTTTCTAACCAAACTGACAGTCACTCCACACACAGGCTTCGTGCCCGGGGGCTCCTCGGCGTGTGCCACGTCAATAACCCATCGACGCTCACCGCAGCCTTGTGCCATCGGCGAGAGCGTTAATGTAACACAGTCTTGTTCAGAGTGTCGGGACAGGAGTTAACTCGCAGAACTTTCTGAAAGTGTGTTTGTCATCAGACGTCTACTGCTGCACCAGGAAGGAAATCATCCGCGATATCATCAAAATCCAAGACGCCTCAAGCTTCAGCTGTGAGGACTGTCCTCTTAGTTTAATAGTCACCAATGTGTAAAAAAAGAACTTACAGAGTCATTCATTGAAACCTGTCCTGACACTTAACTGGAAACAGAGTAAGTAAATGTATTGTAAGTTTGGCCCCACACCTTAGAACCAGGCATTAAACTGTGAAGCGCAGGCTCAAGGGCACGTTCAGTTATTAACGCAAACAAACTCCATTCACAAAACTGGACATTAAGCTAAGAGGCCACGATGGGGCATCAAGTTTATTCAGTAACTGAATATGTTTCCACTACTGGGAGCCGTTTCATCACCCAGTAGTGGTGAAAGTCCCACCAGAATGTGTTACTAAAGCCTGCACACATCCGATTTGCTTCATTTGGCAGAGAACGAGCTGACAGGTGGTCACCTTCAGCCCATTTGGAGGCGTTTCACAGTTTATGTAGAGCAAACTTTAATGCATTCCCTTTAATGGGCTTCATTCACGGCAAAGAAAACTCCAGTAAAGGTTAGGCGTGCGCACGCAGGCGCTCCGCAGGGAGCAGGACTGAGCCAAAACAAAGGGAGCCTTGTGGACGGGCAAACTGTCCGACAGTCCCATGGGTGGTGGCTTATTGACAGTGTTTCAAGCAGAAGGTCAAACTTTTGCTCCCGTTCTGGTCGAAGAAACCGGAAGAGAGCGTGAAGCTGAACATTCCGAAAGGTCAGAGCGTTGGGGGGCTTCTCCTCCACTGTTATTGCATCTGCAATCTACCCCTTAAAGATAAAGCAATGCAATAATTAGGAGGTTGAGTGTGTGATTATGATTCACTTGCTGGTTCCTACTTTAATCTCGGGTGTTAATTGCTAGCTAAAAGGTGTCATGATGCTTGAAAGGCGCCGGGAACAGGAAGACTTCATTGTCTGGATGCTCCAGCAAAGCGGCACTTACTGCCTGACGAGACCCATCAGCTGCAGGAAACACTCATTTAAACCTTAACCGTCTGCCAGGTGGACGTTGGGCCGGACGGACGGGTCAACAGCAGACGGCCTTCTCACACGAGACCACAGTATGAAGATGACGGGTCCCAAATTGCCAAGCAGCCATTTTTCAACCATGTTTATCTGGTGTCTACAGTGTTTATGTGCCTAATCCCCCGACCACGTTTGTTCAGTATCTGCTGTTGCTCTTGAAAGAGACATGAAGGGAGGTTTGTATTTATTGTGCTGCTTTCATCTATTTCATCAGTATTGGGTGAGATCATCTACACCAGGATCTGACCTCTGTGTCGACAGACAGTGACACACTGATAGTATCTCTTGCTTTTTCTTTCCTCTTTGCTATTTCTGCTGTGTCTGACCTTAACGCATGCAACAATTGGAACCAGCTGATTGTACCATGAATATAAATATTAGCAAGGAAGAACCAACAAACTAAATTGAATGAAATCATCCATGTTGTTAACATTAAATACATACTACTGTATTAGAACATACTGTACTTTTCTAAAAGCAAACGATTGAGTGGATGACTGAACCTTAAAAACAAGGTCCAGTTATTCACCAGGACAATCAGAGCCAGAATGAATGCTAAAACCCAGATGACTTCCCTGACTTGGAGGAAAGGCTGAAGTCCAGACACTGACACCGCTCTGCTCTCCCTCCTCCATCGCCTGCATGTGAAGATTATCATTCAGCTCTTACTAAGATGTAAAATCCCCCAGGAAGGCGAAAACAGGTACACGGCTCTGAACCAGTGGTTCGAAGCAAGAGAGCACAAATTAATTAAACACAAATGAATATGAGCAGCAAACAGTAAACAAATAAATGGCTGCGTTACTACGTCGGCACTCGCAAGCTTTCCCAAGATTATTCTAAATTGTGGCATCAATAAGTTCTCTACTTATTATGGAAAGTTTTCCTCACGTTGTTTAAGACAAATTCAAATTGACCAGATGAACACACGCTCATTAAAAAGTTATATATATGTTTTCTGGAGGCGCTGACACCACCAGTCCAGTAAGTGATTATTCAGGAACCAATCTGTCATTTTTGAGCTTACAGCAGCTGATGCCTGACCTGGTACTTACTCTTAGTGCAGCTCATCTTTAACTAGAGGCATAACCACTGTCTCTACCCCACCACCTGCCACCGTTGGCTCATCAGGTGACAGACATTCAACCATTATCTTTAACATGCCAGCTGTGACTCTCCAGCTTGCCGTGCTTTTGCCGCTGCTTAACACTCTGGCATTCCGGCCAAATGGCATTCAGCCGGCGGAGTTCACTGAAACAGAAGCTGCAGGAATTAAGGTTTGCACCTTCCTCCGGTTGTGAGTACACATGATACTGCTGTTCACAGATCTAATCAGCCCCAATGCTGAGAGACGGTCTAAGTGTGTGCGTTTGGGGGGCGGTGGCGCGACCGGGAAACAGGGAAGTGTAAATAAGAGGAGGACTGAAAATCCCACGAGACACAGTTGCGGTCCTCAGCATCTACACTGTTTGCTCCAGCGCTGGCGAGGCTGACTCTCAAGTAGCTGCTACTGAGTTCAGGACCGCAAAGAGTGTGGAAGATGTCAACAATGACCTGAAATCACTGTCATTACAAAAAATTGTTCAACCGTGAACAATTTCTTCAAATTTGCTGCCCAGCATCTAAGGAGCAGCCCTAAAAAGCTCACATGCATCGATACGGACAAAAGCTCCCTGATACAGCTGCTTCCTTATCACTGACTTACTGTAGTGCACAATAAGAGCAGCATGATGCTGCAAACGTGCTGCACGAATGCAATCATCCTCATCAAGATTCAGTAAGTCAATGCAAAAACATCATCTCATATTTTATGGATGGGTTATAAATTATAACAAGAGCTAAATTAGCCAAAATACATTAACCTGCCAACATTTGTGCAGTAATTCTGTGCTTTAGTTGTGCGTCTGTGTGCCTCAAACCAACTAACGTCATTTAAAATCTCATCTCAACTTAAAAACGTTAAGTTCTTCAGTAATTAAAAGTGGATCGGGTTCTCAGCCTTTACGTTTGGTGATGTCTTTGTGTAGGAGATTTCCCAGCGGTCTCCATACGTCAAAGCAGAATTTAATTTGATTTCTTCAACAGCATCTCAGCCTGGGGACACAGCCAAGCCTTCGTCCCTGTAAACCCTGTGATTTAGGCTGTTTACTGTAGGTGGGTGTGTTTTAACATATGATATTTGCCTAATGCAACTTTAATTGTGTTAGGAACCGATAAAAACGCAGATTACGGCCTTAATCAAATTAGAACAATCTCTTGAGGCGAAGGGTGTCAACATGATCGCTGTTGGTGCAAAGCAAACATCACAGAGCGCCTGCGAAGTGGACCTCATACAGATTCAGGTCGCTTAATAGGGTTTTTGTCCCTTTTTTTAAGTTTCCGTGTGCGCAGATAAAAGTATGAAATATTCTGAATAAATATTGCAACACAGCAAAACGTGGGACAGTTCAACCAATGCGTCGCAGGTAAATTAGCAAACAACATGACGTCTTACAGCAACTGAGACCAGGCGATGAGCATCGGCAACTAAATGTCCAGCACTTCCTGTTTAGACAGAAATATGAATCCTACGCTCTGCTGGTGTCTGAGTGATCGTCAGCGAGATTCCCTTTGACTCCACAAAGCTGCATCCACGTGATGAATCAGAGTCATTATACCCCCTGCCTCCTCAACTGATCTTTCGCCCTTGCTTCTCATATTGCTGGTCAGCGTAAAGCAATTATAGATTTATTTGGGGGGGGGGGGGTTGTCTTCAAGATATCATCAGGTGAAGAGTGTTTCCATAATAGCTGTGTTTAAATAAATCCTGGATGCAGCTCACAGTCAGAGACGTTTCTGTCACATTAAAACCATATTTTCTTTTTATGCTGTTCTACACATGACTCCTCTGTGGATCTCATCTCACACCCAATTAGGTTAAATGGAAATAGGTCAGTTTCGTGATTGCATATAAAGACAGGATCCAGCGTCTCAGGCTAAAACAGGGACGTGACTCATCGCTTCATGCAGAAATGTGAGGACAAATATTTCAATTCAAGAATATTGTTTCTCAGTGTCGAATGGAAAATAATAAGGGAGTTTCACCATGTAGTGCAGGGTATGTGATGCTGGAGTGAACTGTGGGGAAGTCAGCAGTCCATCACAGGACCACAGATACAGACAGACATACATTCACACCTATGGGCCAGTGAGAGTCACCAGAACCAAACAGACAGAAGCCACATTGACACAGGAGCATGCCTGACTGACAGCCAGGCCTCAGTAATAGGCTCCAACACGTGTCATGACTGGGGTCACTGCAGGATCCTGTGTGTTTTAGCACGGCAGCCCTCACACATCGACAGGCCGCGCTCGTCACCTGCTGGAGCCCTCAGTCATCTGGCCTCTCGCTCTCTACGCAGAAGCTGGCGCTGCTGCAGATCACAGGAGGAACCAGGTGCCAGTGAGGAGCTGGGCTCTCACTCAGGCCTCCAGGCCCGTTCCCAGGCACCGTTTGGATTCCCCACCAAAAACTAGCGTATGGACTAACTAATGCCTCAACCGGAGGCCAGACTTAAATGAATGATCCTTCCTAATCCTCCTTAATCCTTAGTCGCGTGTCTTGTGATTTGGAGGACGCGGGTGCCTCAGTGCAGTTTAAATATTCAAGAGCCGTTTATGAAAAGGGACAAGGAGAGATCACAAACTACCTCCACATTCTAGCGCTGCCTGTGGAGCACGGCCCACTTTCTCTCCTGTGACTTACTGTAGAAAATAAGGGATTTCTCTGGTCACAGATAGTGTCTGTTGACTCATATTTTTCCTTTCCTGTTCATCTGGCATTTATAATTAATTAAGAACTGCACAGAGTAGCTATTTTCTCATGTACTATTTACATCACGTTTTGCTTTTGGAAGCTGCTCCATGCAGTCTGTGCCCGGGGTGCTGTGCTCAAGTCCTGCTAATGAATTTATACATGGTTGCATATAGGTTGAGAGATCATAAGAGCAGAAAGCGTTCAGCTAGACGACAAAAGGAAACAAGCTCTGTGGACTGTTTCTCTGCAGAGACGCTGCATCCATCATCTTCCATTAGAACACAACTACTGTACCTGTGAGCGGTGAGTCATGATCAGGCTTTAAAGCAATTTAGAAATTCATTTTTTGATGTTCTATTTCACAGTGATGCTCTCAGTAAGTGCAACGGTGGTTATTAGAATTATCATGTATTTATTTTTTGACAGCTGTATCCTCTGAAGCTCCACAGGACCATTTACTATCACATCCTGAGTGAAATAAACAAACAAGTTTATCAAGCGGGGAGCGACAGTGGTTTCCAAGAAACGTCTGACCTGTTTCTGCCGCCGGCAGCGAGTTCGCCTCGGAAATGACTCTCACAATCAGCAGCCGAAGGCAGACGGTCCGGGAGCAGGAGCCATTTTTCACATGAATGTGGCTTTTTATCACAACTATTCCAACGCACAATGTTTGTCTGCCAACATGGACGATACTTTGAAACAGCAACCGGCTGTGGGTGCTGATTATTCGTGCCATTGCTGCACATGACGTCACCTAAAAAGGCTGAAAGGCACAATCACATGCATCCACACTGAAGGATTTGCGCTGATGATGAACTCTCTCTGAGCGGCTTCAAACAGTGATTCAGACTTTGCACAAATCATTTGAGGATGAAAATCGATGCAGGCCTTTTGGTTTTGTTGACAACAGTTTATCCTGCGTTTCAGTATCTCTGCTCTGCATCTCTGCTGGTTGTCTGCTAGGCCCACTGTGCAGCAACACGCCGCCTGGCTGCTCGTCAACAAAATGGCTACCACACATAATCCTACTAGAAGCAGGTGTCCTCATGCCAAGAAACAAAGTGGTGATTGGACGAGCGCTAAAGTCGATGGGTGATGTAGAGTATTTGAAACATCCGATCGGTCCAGACCAGCAGTTTACACCTGATTCTGTTCATTCACACACTTGACTCCAGCTCAAAGATCAACACGGTCAAGGCATTAATATCTATGTCCCCAAATATACCACTATAATAAACCCATGAAGAGTCAAGTGTATAAAGTTAATGCAGTTAAAAGCATAATTATACAGAGTAATAATGATTTTGATCCTTTATATGACATGTAATTGCTTTATTCCTGCCTTTGTTACTTAAAGAAGTACTTGGGGCTTGTAATAGGACCCCAGCAGAGTAAATGCTTTATATACTGAGAAAAAATTGACACATGGGAAAAATATCCTTTTACATCAGTGAAGCTACTGTAAAACGGGCTTTGGGGTTTTTTAAACTGCACCTAGAATAAGAACGAGAGCAGATGAGGACCGTGGCTGTTGTGAGATTGGTGCAGATCAGAGACCGGTCACAAACAGGAATCTGAGCGTTTTGCGTTGACTTCCACTGATTTGCATTTTGATTGTGCTGCTTTGTCGTCAGCTACAAATCAAGCTGAGGAGAAACAAAGTCAGTTCTGGGCTCTGTTCAAATGGGACTCACTTACATTTATTCCACACCACGAGTCGCTCTGAAGCAATTCAATGCCTGTTACAGTTTTATGACCAAGGAGAACAAGAGTTTAACTCTTCAAATCTTATTGTTTTAAGTGAGACCATTTGTAAGTTTTTACAATGTGACTCTGCATTTTGATACAGAGAACAATGATAATATACCAAAACAGGAAAAACAACCGTGAACCGATGCTTTACCACCACTCACTAGACTTTCCTTTTTCAGCTTGTCTTGGACGCTGTGTCTTCGCTGTCCTGACTAATTATTACTGGACAACAGCCCTGATGAAAACAAACTCGACGAACGAACATACTGTAGTCTCCCAGGACGCCGTGATTGAGTTTGCCCGGAGGAGAGGTGTCGGCCGCTTCATGCTCTCTCCACCAGCTTCCAATAAACTGCAATAACAATAAATCAATGTCCAAGCCACTTGACATGCGCTTCTTCACCTTTTACAACCACAACTCTCATTGAGGGCCTTCAGAGGGACAGCCGGAACGCTTGGGTTCAAAACTATTCATAAAGCCAGGATGACCTGTGGTAACATATAACATAACATAAAGTATATTTTGAGCTCCAAATATAATCGCCTCTTGAAAGGAAAACAGAAATGAACCGAGACCTGCTTAAAGTGGATCGAATGAAACTGTAAGGTGGTTTTTAGGTTTCCTTATTTTGCAAAGTGAGTCCTATACAGTTGATTTCGTCGATTAATGCAGAAAATTGCAATAAAACTACTAGACCACAAAAAAGCAGAGGAGAAGGTAAGAAGTGTCATTTCTCAGCATCACGCCAGAAGGCGTAGCACCGGCACACACTGTTCCTGTTTGGAATTGGCCAATCATCTCTCAGCACAGTATCGATAGCCTAGCGCCGCAGTTAGTTGAGATGCATGAACACGCCGAAGCCCTAATAGCATAAGAACATCCTGTCACCAGAAGGCCTCCGATTGATTCCTCTTAAGGCTGACATGCCTATATAGCGACAGCAACCTGTAAGTGAAGTGTCCGTGGGCAAGGCAGCAGGCTTCTTCCTGTTCATTCATCGTAAACCAGCGCATCCTGAGGTCTGAACAACAACTCATTCTGTAGAGAGCATCTGTGTGTGTGAGCCTGCACAGGTTCAGGCATGCGGCTGGTAAAACACACAAATACAAGGACACAACAAAGACTACACTATACAACAATTACAGAATGTTTTACTTGTCTCATATAAGTTTCCAGTGTCCAGTCCAGTTATAGCTGTGTTAATCATGGAAGTGTTGCATGGGAGGTCAGAGGTCAGAGGTCAAAGGTTTCTATGCACAAAGCCTATGTATGATGCTGGGTGGTATGTCTTTTGAAATGCACAGTCTCTAATTCAAAATGCAAAATGCCAACAAAGGAATGAAGCAGATGAAACGAAAAAGGAAAATACTTCCTGAATGTGGCGCTACATCTGTGGATAAAAGTGGATGTTATCACGGGTTTCAGCTGTAATCTTATTTTGAGACTGAACATGCCATGAGATAAAGCAGATGTGGTTTTACTGTCACTGGGTTTTACGCCAGGTTTTACACAGAACCTCGGCCCACCTGGACTCGGCCTGATTTCTGTTTAATAGTGATCTGAGTCATGTGGAACAGGACACAATCGGAGGCTTTCTGGGACAAAAGGACTGATGCACCGAGCAGTGCCGGTGCTGTTGTCACTGGTGGCTAAATACAGTCGCCGTCTGACTCACTCCTTCTCCTGCAGCTCAACCTGTTTGCATTTCCTCCTCTATCGTTCAGTGCTGGCCAGTCGGCATCAGATCAGGAAAGAACCGTCCTTCCCCTCCAACGCTGCCGACGGAGCGAGCAGAGCCGAGGCGACAGGCGGCTGTTTGTGAAGTCCATTTAACGCTATTATCCTCTATTAGTATTTGTATTTCCACTCAGAATTGGTTTTCACACACACTTACTGTACTGCATCACTCACGGCCTCTCCGTGGCTTTCCCGTCAGGGTGAGCATGTTCTGCTTTTATTATGGATTTCATGCATTTTATTCATGAAGCCTGATAGATATCAAATTGATGTGGCCAAACTGAGAAGAGTCACATTGGGTTTCCAGTGTGTTTTACCTTGATTTTTTATTGAAGCTTCTTCTTTCTCACCTCAGCACAGGAAATGAGGTGGGTTTAGACCAATTTCAATGTCTTTGCTCAGAGCTGATCTTTTCCTCTTGACTTGTAGAGAGTGAAGTGAATGTCACGACACCCTGAAAGGATCGACGTGTACATTTAAAGAGCGCAAAAAAATAAAAAAGCCTTGTGCACGTTCTGTGCGCAGGCACGAACCCCCAGAACACCAACTCAACAAACCCAATCAGAACAAAACGCCCTCGCACAGGCTTCAAGACACAAACTGGATGATGAGATAGTAATAGACTGGGACATAATCTGCATAAAGTGTGTAAACAAAACCAAAACTGAAGATTTGCCAACGCAGCTACAGAAGAGGAGGGTGGTAAACACACGCTGGACAGCAAACTCCTCCTGCAGCAACTAAGTAAACAGACAAATAGAGAAATTACCCCGATCAGGTGTATCAGCTGGCTCATCCAGCTGTTAATTGGTTGAACACACCTGATCAACATGATCAGCTGGGACAGGGGCAGTTGGAGGAGCAGCGGGGGAGCGCGATGCATGCAAACACTGCACCAACATGTCTAAACATATACTGTATGTAGGGCAGTGTGTGCAGATACAGACAGGCCTGCAAATGAAATGAAATCGCTACTGCAGCCGTGGAGCAGGCGTCTGGACTCAGGGTCGGGAACGGGAGCAGGCTCAATTTTCTGCCTCACTCTTAACATTTCAGGTGTCAACACGCTTCCTGGGACGACGGAAAGCTTGTTTTTAAGAAAACAGATTTTTGGTGACAACGACCTCGTGCTGTGTCGAGAGGCGCTTTGAGCTGAGACGAGCGTCGGCTGGTGACAGCGAGCGGCGTCGCGGGAGCTCAACTGACAGCGTTTCCCAGATTCTCTGGGCAGAAACAAGTAAAGATGGAGTAAATACAAGATAGTTGTCAGAAAACAGAGATAAATCAAATATTAATGACTACATTTGAGTTGAATTTCAGCCTTTTTCTACACAGAAACGCCGAGTCCCTCGCTGGAATGAGGGAAGACGACACAGGAGCCGACTGATGAGGTTTAGAGAGCGGTTCACCGTTAGCTAAAGCATCACTCTCATCTCCTCCATCATCCTCCAGAGTGCAAAGTGTACAGCACAAGGATCGGCCTGAAGGAAAGGTAGGCAGCCTCTGCAGGAGACACCCACTCGAGTGCTCCTCCACAGGCTTTTAAATACAAAACACCAGCGGTACCATGATTCAGTGGGATTCAATTAAACTACCATGAGGATGAAGTACTACACAACAGCAGGTCCAGTAATAGCATGGAATTATGTTTTGTTGTCACAAAGAGCAAAAACAACAAAGCGCCGTGGCTCCATCCGCCCACTGCGTTATGGAGCCGAGTCAGGATCAGGTCAGCAGCAGCACGCAAATAAAAAATTAACCTCATCTCCCATAAAGTCGTCCACCGCACACAATAACCTGAGCCCCAGAGGAAGCGGGTTATTATAGTGTGTCCAATTTAACAGTTTCCTCAACAGCCGTAAACCATGATCCAGATGCTCTTCATTGAGCGGAGGCCGCAGTAATTGGAGCGTGGGCAAAGTGACGAGGAGTCGGGAATCAGTGGCAGGTCAGCCGGTGGAAAGTCAAAGGCAGCACGGAGCGAGGAATGAGGAATGGACAGTACAGATACAGCAGCCGCACGAAATGTCACGCCTTTCATTAGGCTGAAATAGTCTTAGTGTGAACAGTTTCCCACACCGTTCACTTCCTTCCCCACTGAACACTGCACACGAGAACCAAGCGCCAGACAGCGCTTCACGTCTGTCAGACGAAGGCAGAACAAATCTCTCACCCGCTGCGAGCGCCACCCAACATCATTTTCATTCTACCTGTTGTGCTCCTGTTGTGTCAGACAAATAAGCCCGACTTGGACGGAGACGATTTACTCAGAGAGGAAGCACAGACGTTCCTGGAGTTAATGAATGAGCAGGAAAGGTCAGCTGACATTTAAAAATTCCCTGTTTGGATAAAACCACCAGCGTTCAGCTTATCAACCATCCCTGACATTCACCATCTATTCATGTCACAGTTTGTTCAGAGGCGGCACAGAGGAAGGGGAAGTTGTCCACTCATTGTTACATGTCTTTAAATGTAAAAATAACATATTAATTAATTAATTAATTGCGCTTGTCTCTTGAAGTTGGTGCCAACGACGCAGATGGAGTCGCTTTACATGTTTATGTCTTTTTCATATTCAGTTTTTTTTTCCTCTAGGCGCAAAGAAATGCCTTTATTTCACTATGGTTCAAATTTAAGTCTGGCTCCAGTTGCGCTCTTTATTGAACTGCGCGTGAGTTTCGGACTTTTTAATCTTAACGGAGCAGGACGCGCGAGGCTGAATGCGCGGCGTTCGGACACTTGGGTTCGGAAGTTACCGTTTGAGCGAGGAGGGCCAGGACATGCGGGGTTTCTTCAGCCCGGGCCGCAGCTTCTCCAGGGTCCGGTTGCGGCACAGGTAGCGCTCGGTGTCCGAGTTGAAGCGCTGCTTGATCCGTATGTGCGTCCGCGGCTGGCGCCACAGATGCTTGGGCGGCTTGGCGAGCCCGGCTCCCTCTCTGCTCAGCGTGGCGCACTCCATCGTCTGAGCCACTTGTCGTCTTACGGTCGAGTTTGCGGTGAAAGCTGCGGTGGCAGGTCGGAGCGCGAGGAGGAGACGTCAGCGGGCGCGGAGAGACATGATGCTGCCGTCCACGCACCCGAGCGCTGAAAGCAGCCTCTGCGTCTCAGTTATAGGCTCCTCTCTTCCCCCCCCCCCCCCCCCCCCCCCTCTCTCTCTCTCTCTCTCTCTCTCTCTCCTCCCTTCTCCTGCTCTGTTTGTCTTACTTTAGCTCCATCGTTCTCCTACTTGTATCTTTTTTAATGGTTAAATTATAAAATTCTGCATTAAAGTGGGATGATGTCCTTAAAACGTAAATATATCCCAGCCTACTTGTCATTCATTCAGTAGGTGATTCTAGTTTTATTTGTCGAGACGTTTGGATGATGCCGCTGGTTGACAGTTCCGTCTTTGGACCGTGACAATGCTTTTAACCTCACCCCAGCGGTCATCTGTGGTTGAGGGCTTTTATCTGCTTGTGTCATGGCAGACAGGATGTTGGAAGGAACATCTGGATACCAGGACAGCTGAGCATGCTGAACATACAAATTAACCCATTAAACAGTATTTACCTTGTATCAGACTCGCTGTTGTAAAGTAAACCATTCTCCAAACTAATGTTTGAATGTGAGAATCTGTCCATGGCCGCAGGTCACAAGTTCACAAACATTCCCCAAATAAACTGATCAGGTCGACACGAAAGCAGTTGGTTCACTTCAAATTACCGGATGTCACCGAACCCCCATGTGTTTATGAGCCTGCAGGAGAACTCTGAGAAGCTGAGATCGTTAGCTAACAAGCTGTTTCTTTGAAAAGGCGCTGATATTTCACAGCGCTAACTCCATCATTAATGTCTGGACACCAGACACGTTCTCAAATTTTAAGGATCGAAATTGTCCAGTTTACCCCAGACTGGAGGAGGAAATGCTACAACACAGGCCCCATTTAGAGCCACAGGCGTAAACACACCTATGGCCTTTCAGAGGCTCGTTGATGCAATTGTGAGGCAGAAAAGAAGGAAGAAAAGAAACCACGACCACGTTTCACCTTTCCGCAGTGTCTGGGTGCAAACAATGTTGCCCTCTTTGTTATGCAGTAAATTAAGCTTTCACCTGAAATGAACCACATACAGAAAGCGGCTGGGAGCTAACGAGCTGAAGTAACTCTGCGCGTGGACCTTAGAGAGAAGCAAACAATGAAGGACAAACAAAGAAAAGGCAAAAATAAAGCGCATTGATCAGCACATCAGTGTCGAGCTGAAGACATCATTTGCCATGGTGACACGTAAACAGATGCTCCAGATCAAAGTCCTCACAACACTGACTCACAGCAAAAAAAGAAACTCCAACCTTCCAGAAAAAAAACTGCCATGTGAGTTTCAATGGGCTTCATTAAAAGCATGGGGGCAAATAAAGTACAGTACATGGGCCTAAAATTTTGACTGAAGGCCAAATAAATAGATCAATTCAAAACCACAAAGTAGAAATAAACAACCACATGTATGTTAAAATGTATGATTAAAATAAAAACGGCTAAACCATCCAAGCCAATGCTAGCCTTGTGTGCTAGCACTGTGCTAGCATCGTGTGCTAGCATTGGGTGCTAGCACTGTGCTAGCATTGTGTGCTAGCATTGTGCTAGCCTGGCGGTGGAGGACGGCTTGGATGGTTCAGCCGTTTTTGTTTTGTGCTGTGCTAGCACTGTGCTAGCTGGCTAGCATTGTGTGCTAGCACGGTGCTAGCCTGGCGGCGACGGCGTGAGCAGGGCGTGTGACACTGACCGGTGCTCGTCGTGGCTGGCCAGCGCCTGGCTGTACAGAACCTCCAGCTGCTGCAGCGGCAGGCCGTGGAGCGCAGACGGCCTCCGCGTGTAGTTGGGATGCTCCTGGCAGGAGTGTCGCCTCCACAGGGGCGGCAGCACCACGGGGCCGGAGAAGCGCCGCCGCACCGCATGTTGGGCCACCGGAACCGAGTCCCTGCGAGCCTGTGAGAAGAAACCTGGGATGAGTGCTATGCACGGATCATGTCACTCCCCAGAATGAAAGGCTGGATTCTTAATTGCATTTTACTGTATGTCACATATTTATACAATATTACAAACAATAATAATAAATTCAGCTACGCTGTGAATGAACAGCCTTTGTCTCCTTGCGGATGGCTTTCATCTCCAATGGCTGCACAGTGCATCCACTGGGAACACTGGGCACTCCATCACTTGAATTAAACAATAACACAAATTACAAAATCAGACATTTATGTCCCACAAAAATGATCAGCTCCCATTTGATCACATTACCATATGCTGCTGTTTGCAAAACAGTGACGCAACATGCTGCGCTCCACTGCAATCTTCCAGTCCTGCAAAACCAAATTAAATGGTGCAACTATTTCGCCTCAACTGCAGAACGCTAAACACACAACCTATTGTTCTCTGATCAATACGCATCAGTTCAGGGACACGTGACATCAGCTCGATCAGCGCTGACGACCCCACAGTTGTAGCTCAGACACCTTCTCATCTAACGGCGTGGTGTCTTCCTACTTCCCAGAGAATGAAAGTGCCCCTGTTTATTAGCAGTGTGATGGGTAACTGCAGTGCAGGAAGGCAGAGACACAGACCAGCAGCGAGTGGACGCCTCAGCCTTTAACCACGACGTTCCGCCGCCGCGAAGCGTCGGATGAGGCGAGAGCAGCCCGGAAAAGGCAGGAAACCCAGAGGATTGAACCGTAAGGTGACACTGAAGGCATCGTTTCAGCAGCGGCGCTGTGCAGACTGTTCAGGCTTCCTGTGAGGAGCTACGGCCTGTTCACACGCGGTTCAGAAACCAGGTTACACAGAAATCAGGTTGTGGGAGGCCCCGCACGCATGCAACCGGTCAGTAATCTCATTTCTCCTGCACCACGACCTCATTCTGGAAGCTCTGCCCTGCAGTTCTTACAGTAGGTGCACAGACACACGCTGGGGCTTTTCAGCGAGGACGACCCAAATGCGAGCGCTGCCCCAGTGCACCGGTCCGGATGCAGCCGCCGTGGCCTCCGTGGCCCAGCAGCGCAGCACACACCTGTGTAAACCGCCTAGCGGGGCACAGGGTGGACTATTGTAGCTGAATATTGCAGTCAGTAACTTGATCAGCATCGAACCGCAGCTCGTTTCCCCCGCATCACTATTACACGGACACGTTACGCCTCTGGCTGCCTTCGACGTGGTGTTTTGCAGCCGAATGACACTTTTTCCTCCCGACCAATGAGCAGCAGCAGCGAGGAAGCAGCTGGCTGTGTTATCACCCGGCCGAGAAGGAGACGGGGGCTGCTGCGCGATCAGACGGGCCGGTGGCTTCGCAGCAGGCCGTCCCTCTGACAAACGCCGAGCCGGTGGTCACACGTGTCCCATTAATCAGCCTGCCGCGCTGGATGAATGCCTGTGACTCACACCATCTCCTAAAGTGGCTGTCGTGATTTCAGCACAGTGTGACAGGACACAGTGGAAATCAACCCCCCGAGCCTCGGCTGTGTCAGTGCTCGAGTACAGTAACTGAGTAATGGCTCATCAGCAGCTCAGCTGAATGTGTGACACACGACGGCACAGTTAAGCTTTGCAGCAGCCTGTCGCAGCGTTTACTTTCTCCGAGCAGATCAGAGGGGGAATGACTGATTTGCTCCAGAAAGAATGGGGCCTTATTTAATTACAGTCCAATAAAAAAACACGATTCTGTTTGACTAAAGTGAGAACCATCAGCGTGTTGAATCACTGTACTGAGCACTGACATTAGCATCCAGCTCTGTGTCTCTGTGACTCTTGTTCTCTGTGACTTTGGTTCTCTGTGACTCTTGCTCTCTGTGACTCTGGTTCTCTGTGTCTCTCTGACTCTTGTTCTCTGTGACTCTGGTTCTCAATGACTTTGGTTCTCTGTGTCTCTCTGACTCTTGTTCTCTGTGACTTTGGTTCTCTGTGACTCTTGCTCTCTGTGACTCTGGTTCTCTGGTTCTCTGTGTCTCTCTGACTCTTGTTCTCTGTGACTCTGGATCTCTGTGTCTCTGGTTCTCTGTGTCTCAGGTTCTCTGTGACTCTGGTTCTCTGTGACTCTGTGTCCCTGTGACTCTGTTTCTTTGTGTCTCTTTGACTCTGGTTCTCTGTGTCTCTGTGACTCTGGTTCTCTGTCTCTGTTTCTCTGTGTCTCTGTGACTCTGTGACTTTGTGACTCTTGCTCTCTGTGACTCTGGTTCTCTTGTCTCTCTGACTCTTGTTCTCTGTGACTCTGGTTCTCAATAACTTTGGTTCTCTGTGTCTCTCTGACTCTTGTTCTCTGTGACTCTGGTTCTCTGTGTCTCTCTGACTCTTGTTCTCTGTGACTCTGGATCTCTGTGTCTCTGGTTCTCTGTGTCTCTGGTTCTCTGTGACTCTGTGTCCCTGTGACTCTGGTTCTTTGTGTCTCTTTGACTCTGGTTCTCTGTGTCTCTGGTTCTCTGTGACTCTGGTTCTCTGTCTCTGTGACTCTGTGACTTTGTGACTCTTGCTCTCTGTGTCTCTGGTTCTCTTGTCTCTCTGACTCCTGTTTTCTGTGACTCTGTGACTCTGGTTCTCTGTGTCTCTCTGACTCTTGTTCTCTTTGACTCTGGTTCTTTGTGACTCTGGTTCTCTGTGACTCTGGATCTCCGTGTCTCTGGTTCTCTGTGACTCTGGTTCTCCGTGACTCTGGTTCTCCGTGACTCCGGTTCTCTGTGACTCTTGCTCTCTGTGACTCTGGTTCTCTGTGACTCTTGCTCTCTGTGACTCTGGTTCTCTGTGACTCTGGTTCTCTGTGTCTCTCTGACTCTTGTTCTCTGTGACTCTGGATCTCTGTGTCTCTGGTTCTCTGTGTCTCGGGTTCTCTGTGACTCTGTGTCTCTGTGACTCTGGTTCTTTGTGTCTCTCTGACTCTTGTTCTCTGTGACTCTGGTTCTCAATGACTTTGGTTCTCTGTGTCTCTCTGACTCTTGTTCTCTGTGACTTTGGTTCTCTGTGACTCTTGCTCTCTGTGACTCTGGTTCTCTGGTTCTCTGTGTCTCTCTGACTCTTGTTCTCTGTGACTCTGTGTCCCTGTGACTCTGTTTCTTTGTGTCTCTTTGACTCTGGTTCTCTGTGTCTCTGTGACTCTGGTTCTCTGTCTCTGTTTCTCTGTGTCTCTGTGACTCTGTGACTTTGTGACTCTTGCTCTCTGTGACTCTGGTTCTCTTGTCTCTCTGACTCTTGTTCTCTGTGACTCTGGTTCTCAATAACTTTGGTTCTCTGTGTCTCTCTGACTCTTGTTCTCTGTGACTCTGGATCTCTGTGTCTCGGGTTCTCTGTGACTCTGTGTCTCTGTGACTGTGGTTCTCTGTGACTCTGGTTCTCTGTGACTCTGGTTCTCTGTGTCTCTGTGTCTCTCTGACTCTTGTTCTCTGTGACTCTGGTTCTCAATGACTTTGGTTCTCTGTGTCTCTCTGACTCTTGTTCTCTGTGACTTTGGTTCTCTGTGACTCTTGCTCTCTGTGACTCTGGTTCTCTGTGTCTCTCTGACTCTTGTTCTCTGTGACTCTGGATCTCTGTGTCTCTGGTTCTCTGTGTCTCGGGTTCTCTGTGACTCTGGTTCTCTGTGACTGTGTCCCTGTGACTCTGGTTCTTTGTGTCTCTTTGACTCTGGTTCTCTGTGTCTCTGTGACTCTGGTTCTCTGTGACTCTGGTTCTCTGTCTCTGTTTCTCTGTGTCTCTGTGACTCTGTGACTTTGTGACTCTTGCTCTCTGTGACTCTGGTTCTCTTGTCTCTCTGACTCCTGTTTTCTGTGACTCTGTGACTCTGGTTCTCTGTGTCTCTCTGACTCTTGTTCTCTTTGACTATGGTTCTTTGTGACTCTGGTTCTCTGTGACTCTGGATCTCCGTGTCTCTGGTTCTCCGTGACTCCGGTTCTCTGTGACTCTTGCTCTCTGTGACTCTGGTTTTCTGTGACTCCTGCTCTCTGTGACTCTGGTTCTCTGTGACTCTGGTTCTCTGTGTCTCTCTGACTCTTGTTCTCTGTGACTCTGGATCTCTGTGTCTCTGGTTCTCTGTGTCTCGGGTTCTCTGTGACTCTGTGTCCCTGTGACTCTGGTTCTTTGTGTCTCTTTGACTCTGGTTCTCTTTGTCTCTGTGACTCTGGTTCTCTGTGTCTCGGGTTCTCTGTGTCTCTGTGACTTTGTGACTCTTGCTCTCTGTGACTCTGGTTCTCTTGTCTCTCTGACTCCTGTTTTCTGTGACTCTGGTTCTCTGTGTCTCTCTGACTCTTGTTCTCTTTGACTCTGGTTCTCTGTGACTCTGGTTCTCTGTGACTCTGGATCTCCGTGTCTCTGGTTCTCCGTGACTCTGGTTCTCCGTGACTCTTGCTCTCTGTGACTCTGGTTCTCTGTGACTCTGGTTCTCTGTGACTCTGGTTCTCTTGTCTCTCTTACTCTTGTTTTCTGTGACTCTGTGACTCTGTGACTCTGGTTCTCTGTGTCTCTCTGACTCTGGTTCTCTGTGATTCTGGTTCTCTGTGACTTTGGATCTCTATGACTCTGGATCTCTGTGACTCTGGATCTCTGTGTCTCTGGTTCTCTGTGTCTCGGGTTCTCTGTGACTCTGTGTCCCTGTGACTCTGGTTCTTTGTGTCTCTTTGACTCTGGTTCTCTTTGTCTCTGTGACTCTGGTTCTCTGTGACTCTGGTTCTCTGTCTCTGTTTCTCTGTGTCTCTGTGACTTTGTGACTCTTGCTCTCTGTGACTCTGGTTCTCTTGTCTCTCTGACTCCTGTTTTCTGTGACTCTGTGACTCTGGTTCTCTGTGTCTCTCTGACTCTTGTTCTCTTTGACTCTGGTTCTTTGTGACTCTGGTTCTCTGTGACTCTGGTTCTCTGTGACTCTGGATCTCCGTGTCTCTGGTTCTCCGTGACTCTGGTTCTCCGTGACTCTTGCTCTCTGTGACTCTGGTTCTCTGTGACTCTGGTTCTCTGTGACTGTGGTTCTCTTGTCTCTCTTACTCTTGTTTTCTGTGACTCTGTGACTCTGGTTCTCTGTGTCTCTCTGACTCTGGTTCTCTGTGATTCTGGTTCTCTGTGACTTTGGATCTCTGTGACTCTGGATCTCTGTGACTCTGGATCTCTGTGTCTCTGGTTCTCTGTGATTCTGGTTCTCTGTGACTTTGGATCTCTGTGACTCTGGATCTCTGTGACTCTGGATCTCTGTGTCTCTGGTTCTCTGTGTCTCGGGTTCTCTGTGACTCTGTGTCCCTGTGACTCTGGTTCTTTGTGTCTCTTTGACTCTGGTTCTCTTTGTCTCTGTGACTCTGGTTCTCTGTGACTCTGGTTCTCTGTCTCTGTTTCTCTGTGTCTCTGTGACTTTGTGACTCTTGCTCTCTGTGACTCTGGTTCTCTTGTCTCTCTGACTCCTGTTTTCTGTGACTCTGGTTCTCTGTGTCTCTCTGACTCTTGTTCTCTTTGACTCTGGTTCTTTGTGACTCTGGTTCTCTGTGACTCTGGATCTCCGTGTCTCTGGTTCTCCGTGACTCTGGTTCTCTGTGACTCTTGCTCTCTGTGACTCTGGTTCTCTGTGACTCTGGTTCTCTTGTCTCTCTTACTCTTGTTTTCTGTGACTCTGTGACTCTGGTTCTCTGTGTCTCTCTGACTCTGGTTCTCTGTGACTCTGGTTCTCTGTGACTCTGGATCTCTGTGACTCTGGATCTCTGTGACTCTGGATCTTTCTGTCTCTGTGACTGTGGTTCTCTGTGACTGTGGTTCTCTGTGACTCTGGATCTCTGTGACTCTGGATCTCTGTGACTCTGGATCTCTGTGACTCTGGTTCTCTGTGTCTCTCTGACTCTGGTTCTCTGTGACTCTGGTTCTCTGTGACTTTGGATCTCTGTGACTCTGGATCTCTGTGACTCTGGATCTCTGTGACTCTGGATCTTTCTGTCTCTGTGACTCTGGTTCTCTGTGACTCTGGTTCTCTGTGACTCTGGATCTCTGTGACTCTGGATCTCTGTGACTCTGGATCTCTGTGACTCTGGATCTTTCTGTCTCTGTGACTCTGGATCTCTGTGACTCTGGATCTCTGTGACTCTGGATCTCTGTGACTCTGGAGTTCTGTGACTAGGCGCAGCCTCGCAGGGACAGTGGTTTGACATTTGTGTACAGACAGAGACCTTCAGCTAAGAGCGCTTCTGAGGTGCCACTGACCTACACTGAGCACGGTCCCTGAACGCCTCGGACGAGGATCTTTCACATTGACATTTACATAACTGGTACTTATGATCTAATTTCATTACAGACCAGCTATGTTTAATCATCACCCACATCAACTGCAGCGAAGGGTTACACAAAGTGGAGGTTGTGTAACGCAAACAAAAAATCAATGTTTTGTTTGTCCTATTGTTAATATTTCTGGATCTCTTGTTGAGGCGATAGCATCGACGGGACTCAGTGAAAGCTTGAGTCTCTTTTTCAGGTTCTGGGCGTCTTCAACTCAACAACCTTCTGCTTTAGACACTCACTCCTCATCATCGTTTTCACACAAACTAAAGCACAGCGAGCATCAGACTAACTCTAACCGTGGAGGGCAGCCACGGTTTAAAACAACACAACGTACCTGGACTTCTAGAAATCTCGTCTGTAAATGAAACACAACTCCCCCACAAACAGCCTGCTATATTTATTTCCACACAGGGCAAACGCTGTGTAATTCAGCCTTTTGTGCTCAGGATAAACAACTTAATGGGTGCCGCAGGGTGTTTTTCCTCATCATACCACCAGCCTGTTTGACACTTAGCATTTATTTGCATATTGGCTGGTGCAGAGGAACACACACATGAAAAAAACAAAACAAAGACAACAGTAGTGAAGCGAGAGGTTCCGTTCAGCGTGTGTCTGACTGCACTGGCAATGCATCCAAAGTTTATAGCAGGTATCCCACAATCCTCAGGGCTTCCGTACACCATGTTCACAGTGAAGTGATGTAATCATAAGGAAAATTTCATCAGGAAACACGGATCCTTCGTGAATTAGTGGGATTGATCACAGCCGTTGCTGTTTCCTAATGAGACGGATGAATATTAATTCATCCCTGCAGTGAGAAGGAGCTGGATCAATCTTCCCACTGTGCGTGTGATACGTGATACATGTGAACATATGAACCCAGACAGACGGAGGAAGGCTGGCTTGTTGTGATGAGGCTGCAGGCAGTCACCTATGTGACTAATGGCATGACATACGCTGGGGTGCAACGGGCATGAATATCACTCCACAAATAGAGGCAGTCTCCACCTCACATCACACTGTGGCCCACAGACTCACAATGCTTTTACAGAAATCCATAGATTAGTCATTTATTGAGTGGTTTGTGTGAGTCCAATTTGTCTTTATTAACCACCATCAAAGCAATGAAATGAAGATAAAACCTTTATGGGGGTAGGGTAAACATTGTCCAAACTCTCCTATAGAATAGAAGTGAGGCTTGGATCTCACATAAAGTTTATGAGTATAGACTCTACAGATAAGGTGGTGAAGCGCGCGTGTGTATGTGTGTGTGTGTGTGTGTGTGTGTGTGTGTGTGTGTGTGTGTGTGTGTGTGTGTGTGTGTGTGTGTGTGTGTGTGTGTGTGTGTGTGTTTGCATGAAGTCACAAACCTTAGTTACCTCAAGCCAAGACATGGATGCTGGTTAGTTGTTGCAGAAGGACAGCAACTGAAAACAGAGGGAAAAGACAATAAAGAGGGTGTTTTGTATTCAGACAGGCTCAGTACAGGCTCATCTTTATTATGTGCAGTATAGTAATAAAACGCTGCTTTAGGGACGCACAAGACACACTACTGTCTGATAACGCCTGGGCAGAAGCTGGTATTGCTCAATGACTCCTCACTTCACCACATGCAGAGTTTTCTTACAATCAAACTTTAAATTTCTGCATGAACCGTCGCTGAGACAAGTCGAACTAAAGTCGCGAAAGAAGGGAATAAAAGTAGGACACACGACACGCTGATCCAGGAATCTGATCCATGGAGCATTTATCTGACTCATCGACACCACCTGGTGTTACCATGTGCTGGGGAGCGACTGATGCCAAAGACAGCACGACGGCCACAAAGCTTTTCAATTCAGCCACAAAGTACAAGAAAAAGTGACTTTATTATCTGGAGCTACAGCAGCATGAACGCAGCCAGTTTACCGTCAACATCCAGAACATTTCATGGATGAACACGTACAGTAGGGCTGTTTAAACCCTCTGGTTAATTAGAGCGGCCCACACATCAGCGCTCCTTCCAGATGTTTTGCAGCTACACACTCATCCAGTGAAGGCGTCCCGGTCCACACCGACGGACACACACTCCTAGATTTGCACCCATGCTGCTTTTTCCCTGCGGCGACACACTTCCCTGAATCATTGACTTTTGTCCACAGATTGTTTCACTCAGCACGCGACCCTGTGTCTGTCGCCGATGACCAGTAGCTCAGGGAGCAACACACGAGGAAGTGAACCAGAGGCTAGTTTGTCGGTTTCATCTGTTTTAATTACTGCTGTTAGTCATTAGGACCTGGAGAAGGTCATTGACTATTAAAACAAAGCTCTGGGCCATAACAGTCATAATGTAGCAAAAACATGACAACTTGGACTTTAAACTTGTGTCTGTTTTCTTTGCTGCCCTGTAGTGTTTTTATATTTAATTCAGTGGCTTCACTTCTCATGTTTGTTTCTATTGATCTGTATCTGTGTCTCTGGTAACAGCTCACTGTAACGGTTTTATTTGTATGTGAAGCACTCTGTTCAGGCATTATCTGCATGCAGCTGATTTCTGGACAAAAAGAAAACAGGCTCCTGGACCAGAATACAATTTATTAGTCCCTCCTTTATTAGATTTAGAAAACAGGCCCATCCACAAGATACAACTGGATGAATCCATCCTCCCGAGACATCAGCATTTATTTCTGTTCTCAGTGGAACAAATGTGTTTTCCTTTATCCTACAGGCTAAAACTTTTATTTAATTACTTCTGTTTGGCATTTGATACCAAAACACAGATTCTACTCTGACCTGATCTCTCAGAGTTTATCCCTGTTCTAGCCTTCATATTTTATACTTAGCGTTCAGCAATCATGTAAATGATGCATGCTGCTCATCACTTTCCTGCTGCTTCACGTCTCCATGGAAAAGCAGCCCGCGCTGCTCACCAGACCCCGACTGTAAACAGGGCCTGCTGTTCTGTTCGCATGCTGGAGGCGGATCCTCGCCTACGTAGTCAAGGTGTTTCATTTTTCAAACGTGGAATTACCCATTAAACATTAAAGAATGTTTGGAGGCACAGTGAAGGCAGCGCGGGCCACAGCAGCCTATCACTCACCAGGCAGTCAGGGAACTTTTAGGCTGTTTACAGCACGGTCACAGTCTGTGTTTGCACATATTAGAGTCAGATTTTACCAAATACAGAAAAACACAATATAGACAAGGAAGTCTATTGATTCTCTGTTTGCTAGTTGGCACCGATTAAAAAACACACCACAGCTGAAGGATTAAAGGAAAAATAAAGAGAGAGAGAGCAATGCAGGCGGCATGTCGGGTAAATTCCAAGTATTTCTCAACATTAACTAAAATTCTTATCTTTTGAGTAATTGCGATACAATAAAAAACACAATTATCTCATTGTCATGTGGTGAATTGTTTTGTGTAGGTGGTTTCACGGAAAAAATCCTGACATCACATTAAAAAAAGCATGCGCTTCGTGTGCAGGGCCCTGTTACTGGGAATGCTGGCTCACGGTGTCGGTGGCCAGCATTCCCGGAACACCAAAAGAACTGAGTCAGTTGGAAGCTGCAGGCACAGCTGGTTCTGATAAGATAAAACATTTTCAATATTCACCCATGTTTTGGAAATTTTCTGAGACAAAGCCAATGTCACCGTAGTTACTGCAAGTTAACACATTCAAATTTAAAACTGCATCTAAGAGCATCTGGCACAAGCGACTCTCGAGCCGGCACTAAAATAGGATGAGTGAGCAGACGCTGGTTGCATATCACAAACGCAGCTGGCAGACTGTCAGTGGACAGTACAAACCTGCAGCAGAACTAAAGCTAGATCCGTCTATGAGAAGACAGGAAGCACTCAGTGGTGCCGTATACGATCTGGACTGTAGGACCTGCAGCTGCTGCTGCAGATACAGTGGAGCCAGCGGAGCGGCCGCACTCGTCGGCCCCTCGTGCAGCCATCTGCTGTTTCTCATTACGGGCCGTGACTGGGCCCGACGTCTTGTCTGTGTTAGTGGAGAGATAAGGAGCAATCATCATATACGTTTAGCTCCGTGACTCCTTCAGCTCTGCCTCATCAGCTCCTGATGGATTTCAGGCCTCCCTCCTGGAGGAAGGGACTGATTTAGAAAGACAAAAAATAAAACTGAAACTGTGGAGATTTCAAAAGGTCCGAACATTGTTCATGCACTACAGTATGTATGAACCACAGTTAACTAAGATGACAGGCTGGCATAGATACTGCTCTGAGGCATTAAATCGTGTAGCAAAACAGCTAGTTCACTAACATATTACAAAACAACCTAAAATATATATATATATATATATATATATATATATATAAAATTTAAAATATTTAAAGCTACATGAGTCACGTGTTTGACCTGTCAATGTCATAACTCTTGGACAATGATGTTTCCATGGTAACTTGTGCTGTACCTTCCAACACTGTCACAAAATATCCCCACTCTCCACATCTTCCCCCACCACGAACAAAGCGCACAAACACGTAACAGAGCAGAGCATCGTCACGCTGGGAACGCAAACAGACCCACATGCAGCTTTAGGTCCAGGCCGCATCACAGAGACCCACCAGCAGTAACCGATCTACAAAAACTGACCCAGATAAATGGGAAATGAATTCACGCTGCACAAGGTACAGCACAGCTTCTGCCCGTGACGGGAGGCACTGCATGTTTCTTTCTAAATGGCTCTGAGGGAGCTGCAGCTACTGGGACCAGACTTTCTTAATGGCGTTCTTTATCTTCTGAACTGAGGAGTTTCATGCGGATGCAACTCACAGAAAGCTTCAATTCCGAGACTTTATGGGTGAAATGAACAGCTCTTCAAAATAGCTCCCGACAATGTGCGGCTGACAATCTGAAATAGAAAAACCCATCATTGAGGTGTCAGTTATCAGTCTAAGCAGCCTCGACTTCCTCGGTTTCTATTTGTAACTACAGCATCTGCCTCCTTCCTCAGCTCTGGCTGAATTCTTCATTTCCTTTGCCTCGAAGTGAACTAAAAGAGGTCGGCACCGTGAAAAGCCCCAAAAACCCTCAGCTCTCTCCACATCACTGCGCTCCAGCCTGTTCTAGCTGTTTTCCTTCTGTTTCAGGTGCTTTTTCCACAGGCTCGGCCTCGGTGCTGCAGCAGCGCTTTGAAGCTCTGCTGCGCTGTCACTCCTCCGGGCAGTGACGTCCCCTCCTGCCGTCAGCTGCCACTTGGTTCTATGACGCGTTCTTCAGCTCTGCCAGAGAAAAAGTCTTTCCAATGACCTTGTTTATCATATTAGACGCTCTGAGTTGCCACATGTGCCAGTGTTAAGCTTCTAATGAACCATGAACTCGCTAACGTCCCTGAAGGGAATAGGGAGCTTTATGCATGTTCTGCACTGATACTTCTGAGTGTCTGCTGTGAGGACGACTGGATCTGATCCTAACGAGAGTCCGACACAGGCAGGAGAACAACTCCTTCAGACAAATTATTGAGAGAAATTAACTTGAACACCGAGCTGCAGTCGTTCAGCGTGTGTGGCGTGAGACGACTGGGGCCGTAATGATTAACTGCATCTGCAGCGGTATCTTTGTCTCAAGTTCAACAATCATTCGTCATAAAGTGAACACAGAAGGAGTCTTGTGATGAACATCCTCGCAGTGACGCAGGCTTCGGCTGATAAGGGCATCGAGGGCTCGATCAGCAGGGTTCATACGGTGAAGACGTGATTGCTGCTTCTTTTTATTGCCACGTTTTACCTCCACACTCACTTTAATGAGACTTTAAAAGAAACATTTAACATTATGCCAAATTCCTGTATACAGCATAGGTGCTGTATTATTACTGTCAGGCACAAAGCTGATCTAGTTTCAATAGTCAATTTCTGTCTATTTTTGATCCTGTCTAATAAATGCATTTTTACTGTTTTGCACGTACTGATACATTTTAACAAGTAGTACATATGTACAGAGTAATCGCACACAGAACGTTAGGCTCCCTCACTGTAGCTACAGATCTTTGTTTAGAAAGAAATGAAACCCACGTGTTGTTTTCCACATCCCAATCACTGAATGACAAAGTCTTTCTGAGAAGCCAACGCAGCAAAACTGGAACTAACGCAAGTTACAGTCATAATCAGTTTCTTTACCTACGAATCTGTGTCAACTTTATTTCCCCTTTTTGAGTTCTGTATTCACACTTTGACTGGATTATTTAGATGCAAGAGATCATCTTAAATATTTAGTCAACGTTAAAAAACATTAGTGAGACTTGAACTTGGACAGTGAATTTGTTTCTTAGTCATCTGATGATTAAAGTTATTATTCTTTTTCTTGATGATTTTTGGAGAAGTAAGAAGAGAAAAGCAATTATCTTTCAAATTCAAATCACCGGTGACTCATGCAAACAGGCAAAAGCAGATTTGGGCCGCGACAAATGTTTGCGGATTAAACAGCAGAGGATGGCGATAAAATAACGAGGATGAGGCTGAGAGCTGGAGGACAGCGCCACCTGTTGGACGCAAAGTGGACGGATCGACAGGATCCAGAAAGGTGCCCTGACAGAGCAGGTTATAGTACAGCATGATGTCAGTCTGATTTAAATTTATAAACACATCAGGTAGTGAAGAGGTCAGGTTTCCACCACGTTAGACCTCCCACTAACGACAGTGCTGCTTCTAGACCAAAACTAAAAACAAAACCCCTAACAGCTGACATGTCTGCAGTAATCTGGTACTTACAGACGTTTTTTAATTATGTGGAATAGTAAGAAGAGGAGGAAACATTTGCTGGTCTGCTGCCAGTTCATAACCAAACCATAGGTCATGTGGGAAGTCTGATTCAACAAATACCTTTGAGCACTAAACCCATCACAGAGTCCATCAAGAGCAAAAACACCCGTGTGCAATGTAGCAGAAAAGGGTGACGTAATTATCCTGATTGAATAAAGTCTATATAAAAGACTAAAAGCAATCTCAGCACACTGACGTGGGAAAACTGAGCACGGGGACAACGAGTAGCCTGCACATTGATTTCACTGATAGATGCCGGGCTGACACATTTTTATTTACGTCATCCGACTAAAAATGTGCGTGTGAGGGTGAAACCAGGTCAGACAGAAATAAGGATAAAACAAACAAAAAAATAATGGTGGACTTGAGATTGTCCTTTCCTCTTCCCTTTAACCCTCAGGAGGAAAAAAAAGAAAGAGGATTTTTAGCACTTCAAACTGTGGAGAGACGTCTCTGTGGGGGTTTACAGAATGAAGGAAGCAGATACGGAGGAAGGAAGGAGATAAGGAGAGAATGAGGATGAATAATTTGGGGAAATTCATTCCAGCACACATGCTCTGCTGCTTACATAACATTCAAGACAATACAAAATGCATCTGTGAGTGGAAATAGAGTAACTGATACTACTGAGCACTTGCTGCTCTGATCTCATGATAAACACTATGGACAAATATTATAGCAGGGCGAGTCCATGTGGGTGTATTACGCCGCTACATAAATACTATGACAAGCTTCCATACAAAACCTTTACAGAAATATTGTACGAAGTGCCATAAAACACAGCATTAAGTCTATTATGTCAATCTTTCAAACAGAACCGACTTTGTACAATAGACAGTCAAGTTTTTTGGTTTTCCATTTGAATAACACAAAGTTCAATAGAGAAATAAAATTCTTGTTGTGTCGTGTTGCTTCTCCGTATCTAAACAAGATTTTAACAGATTGTCCTCGGTAAACATCTACACACAGACATCAGCTGAGTCGTTAGAATTTCACCTGCCCTCATATTCCACTTTTAAAGTGAGGCTGCTCTTCCACTCACCTCAGCGACGCCGTCTTCTTCTTCTTCTACGCCTGGTCTTTTATTTTGCAGGACGAGCCGGCGGCGGCTAAAGGTGCGAGTCAGGTAACACTGCTGCACTTATCGCTGTTTGCCATTTTTTATTGCTCCAAGTAACAGTAGTTAGTTAGACTTCAAACTCTGCAGCACGAAGCGCTGCGTGTCCGGGACGTCACCGTGACGTAGCGGCCCGGTCACGTGACGGGAAGTGGAGCTCCGGCAGGTAAACAACTACGAGGGCTGCTGCAGCTCAGCGTGTCTGCTTCTAACGGTGACCTGGAAATCACTAAACGCTTAATATGTCTGTACGCTTCTATTTTCGAGATTCATTAATTTCACACACAAACCCGTGCGAAAGCCCATCCGTTGTTTTTATTACCACTCATTTGCTTTGACGTTTGGCTGCTCAGGGTCTGGGTATAACTGGTTATATACAGTCAAGAGCGAGGATAGCTAACTCTCTTTTTCATTAAATACTAAAGAAAATGTGTCAGTAAAGGGTAAAACTCCAGCTTTACTTTGAGGCTTATCTCGAGGTCTACCCAGCAGAGGCATCGAGGCGCAGGGTCTGGCCACTGAGACATCGTCTAGCAATCTGCACAGTGACTTTATCTCTTAGTCTTGTATCTTTGGAACCCTGGCATGTTAAAGTGTGTCTAACAGATAACCAGTTCCCGAAAATAACACCAGTGTGAGTCAAGGACTACCTGTGAGTTCTGAGGTCACAGACATTACATCTGTCTTAGAGTCACGCGTGAATCATATTGTAGGAGGATCGAAGAGTTTAAACGATCATTATATCACTATATTTCTGCAGACAGGGTTTTTTTCTGTCACACGGACAGGAAAGATTGGACTAGATAGTTTTAAGGTGTTTCATTTTATTTTCAACTCAAACATTTATTTCTGCCTCTGACGTCCTAAACCTAAAATCTTTACTGGAGGTACAGTATGAGGCGAGGGTAGATCACCAAAAATATGACAATAAATATAATGATACAACATAAGATATATTTCACAAACACATTTACATTTAAGTTACACTTATGCTTCTACCGTATCTGTTTATGCAATAATACCCCATATTTGAACAAGTAGATAAAACTAAGCTCCTAAAATATATTAATAATATTGCATGGTTTATTATGATTAGTTTAACTATAGTGAGTACAAATCAGCAGAATTACACAAATCTAAAGTATCCCATGATTAAAGTGCTTCATGAAGTCATAATGGCCTGAGAGAAAACTATAAACACTTCTTGCGGGTTGCGTCTGAAGCTCGAGGTACTGCTTTCCTGTGCTCGTACAACCATGATGATCCTGGACTTCCGTATCTGGTGAAGTCTCCTGCGTCATTTCGAGTACTGGGCAAATGGAGATTTCTCATTCACGTTGCCCTAAATAGATGAAAGGAAAACAAGTGATTTAAACTAGATGCCGTTAGAATGCTTGCATTGAATGGCTCGTGTTAATTTACTGACTGTGGTTCAAAATGAAGGTTCAAAATGCAAAACTTGTGAAGGTTCTTCTCCTGAGAAGGAAATTATAATTTCCTATAATAATATATGAATGCTTGATTGTGCCATTGCATAATTTCCAACCTTTTAACCTTTTGAATAAGAAAAAGATCAGGCAGGGCTGATTATTCAGGGAATATTTTAACAAAGGACTGTGATATTTGCAATATGTTTAAATGACCTTGAATAAATGTTGGAACAGACTCGTCTGCTGGACCCAATTAATGCCAGCCGCTGCCTCTGCGCAGGTTATATAATATCACTGACTGCACTTTGATTTTCCAATAACTTTGAGTTAACTTGGGCCGCGTCCAATCATGAATAGAAATTCACTATATATATATATATATATATATATTTCTCTATTTACTGTTTAAATATTGTTCATGTTTGATAAAATGTTTTACTTTAGACCCAACTAAAATACAAAACAGGACAAACGTGCTTAAATTCGCTACAGACAAAAACTGAATAACACCCTCAGAGCAAAGTTGTGTATTATGTTGTAAAAGACATAATAATCCTGTCACTTATTAAACCTGAGCGTTATCTTCATCTACTCTGTGTTTTCAGCTCATATGCTGTTGTTTATGTTCCATCTTCATTTATATTGAAATAAAGGTTTAAAAGCAGCCGGTGATTATTTTCCACCGATTGTTTTTATTACAACCCTGGAGAGTCGTTTCTGAGGCCTGACTCTGGTCATTACATGCTCATTACACATGATCCTGTCTGACGTTTTCACTGACAATCCAGCCAGGCTTCCTGTTAGTGTGATACCACTGCGCTGTCTACCGACGGGAAACGGAAGAGCGACACCCGCTTCAAATGCCAAAACTTGTAAACTGCCAGGGTTCATAGTTCGGTTTCTGTGGAGCAGCATGGAGTCCAGAGTGGCGCCTCGCTCCTGTTTTAACAATGCTCCCACTGCTGCACTCTGACGGTGCGACGCCCCTTGTTTGTGTATTCACCTTGAAAATCTTGTTTTAACGTTTCAGTGTTTTGTCATCTCTAACTGCAAACCAAAGAGGGGAAATGAATCTGTAACAGCAGCTGTTATGAGTCAGTCATCGATCCACAGCGTGCATGCGTCATCCAGGCTGCAGAACACTCACTTAGCTACCTGTCGCCCCACCCCTGCACTCCCACACACTCACCTAGGCTTACTCGCATACCTGGCCACACCCAGCACACATGCCCTCACTTCTCCATGTCCAGCTGCATCCAAGAATGTTTTGTTTTACATGTGCAGCATTTTAGTCTTAAGGAAGAGAAGTTACCTTAAACAGAAAACCGGCATTCTGTATAAACATGCACGAGCATCTATCATCTTGTCAGCAACAATTAGCACATAGGCAGTAAAGCTCATGCCTGTAGTTCTGTATGTATTAAGTCATTTTTTAGGAGAATGGAATGTGGACCTGATCATCACCTAATAATATTCATCCTCTAGGAACCAAGAATGTTGCTAATGCATCTTTGTGAGATATTTACTCTTGAGCAACCAGCAGACAAACACACCAAGACAACTAATCTCTTACTCTTTGTTCTTGTTGTTCCTTCCCATTCAATCAAAGTAAAGTTAGTTTTTTGCTACAGTAAGTGTGAAAAACCTCACCATCGGCACGTCTTCCAGACGGTCGAAGTTGGACCTTGGTGACTGGATACATTTCACTACAGCGACAATCAGAGCAAGGATGAGAGTGATGGAGAAGATGACGATGACGGCCACCAAGCCAGGGTTCGCTGCCAAGTCACCTTTTCCCCACTGGTGCGGAAGAGCTGAGACAGAAAGGGTGAGACAGACAGAAAACCACTCAGAAAACGGGATAAATCACATGTTGGTCAACATTTACCCTTTGCCAAACATGTCTGAGCCTTTGAAGGATCTACCTGAGGCCTAAGTAATGACTTGACCAATTGATTTCCCTCTATCATAACCCTTAATTGTCTTTTATACCAGCTCCATTTCCTGCTGACGGTTGATGGTTGATGATGGTTGCTGCATGGACAACCATCATCTTGTCAGCAATAATCAGGCAATATTCAATGAAGCTCATGTCTTTAGTTTAATATGTACAGTAGTACTTTGTTTCATTTGCAGGCCAGTCACTGCAGTTGATCTCACCTGCTTCATCCCTATGAACTATATGTGCCGGTTAACACGTCAGTGTGTAACTGTGATCTGACCTGTAGTGCTTGTATTTATCATGACTCCAGAGCCATTTGTGGTTTGTGATGCTGGTATGTGTGTCACTCTTTGGGACGTCTGGTTGTTCACTGTGGTTCCGGTAGTGTGGCTGGTATGAGCTCCCTCTGTTCTGTTGGGGCTTTGTGGGGAAGTCGAGGGTGGTGTCGGTTTTGACGTGCTGTTTGGAGACACGGCACTGTGGGCTGTCGTGGTTTCATGCTGTTGTGTGCTGGTGGAGGTTTTCTCTGTGGATGAAATGACTTTAGTGGAGCTAGTTTGGTGTCCAGCAGTGGAGGTTGGTCCAGCAGTGGAGGTTGGTCCAGCAGTGGAGGTTGGACCATCAGTCGACGTTGTTCCAGCAGTTGAGGTGAGCAGAGGTTGTGCAGTAGAAGTGGTGGATTCTGAGGAACAACATTATTTTCATTTTTATGTTTTTTGAAATGATCATTGAATGATGTCTAATATTCCAGGTATGTTGTCACACACAGTCAACTTTCACCCGATTCCACTTTAACCTGATGCAAGTGAAAGAAAACAGAACCATAAAACCAATGAAATGATGGGATGTGATTCTCTGACCAGCCAATAAAAACGTGCTGTTTGCAGGTCTTAAACTAACAGAGACCTTTAGCCTCTTTAATCCAGTCGTTCTAGAAACAAAGCACTCAGACAGATCAGTATTATATTATCAACAAATATTCAGCATTGGTTGAAAGCTAATGGTTCCTTTTTTATCCCATTTTTTAATTCAGTTTTTGTCTTTGAGAGGATTGTTGTGAAACTGAGAGGAGGTCAGCAGCTCAGTCTCCTTGGTTTCCTTCCACGGGTGTTGTCTCAATGTTCCAGCTCCACCAAGTCAAATAATGGTGAGCCACCGCTGCCCAGAGGCCTTTTAATAACAGAGTCCTTCTAACGCTCAGGTCGCAGCTTAGAGCAAAAGCCACGTCTTGTAATGTACAAACGAATGTGCGTTAGCTGCTCTGTTAGATGGAGAAACACAAGCACAACCGACATTAAATAACCATAACTAAGTTTAGAAACAAATCGTCTTCTTTTTATTGCAGTAAAGCCAGTTGAGACTTTCACTTCCTGATTAGATAACAGTAAATGTGATTAACAGATGAATTCTGATCTAATGTTACAGTTTGACTTAGGACCTCTGGTCCCTGGGGGGGAACGCTGACCTTATTCAAAATGACCCTGGATGTGGGACCAGCGATTAAGACACAGTTCAATGAGGCTGTTACTTTATTAACGGCATGTTTAATAGAGCAGAAGGAGCAGCAGGTAATGAGTGACACACAGCTGCAGGGCGTTCTGGATGAAACACCGCCACCGTGGAGGCAGCGCACCAAAACCTTGCTGATCAAATATTCGCCTCAGTTTCTGCCCAGATGTAAAGTTTCTAGTTCCCCTCAGTGTTTATTCATAAACAGCTTTTCCATTAGTTTCTACAGTATTATACTGTACAACCCGCAGAAAGACAAAACCTCCCCAAAAGTTCATGTATGTATCAGCACAACTGTTTGTTTAGCTTTGCTTCACGCGACTTCAACAAGAACCCCAAAGGGAAAGGTGTCAGACAGAACCGGTAAGAAGCGTGTGAACTGTGGACGTACCTGCACAGAGTGTCACTGCAAACAGGGACGCCAGGACAGCGAGATGCACTGCTGCAAGCATGTTGAGAGAGGAAACGACTGGAGGTCATACCAGCATCAGCGCTCGCTCGCCCGCACACACGCACAGGCGCTGGATCCTTGACAGCAGGATGTGCTGAGCGCCTGAGGGGAGTGCTTTAAACGCTGGGCCGATGCGTATCACGTCCCTCAAGACTAATCAGCCAATATTTGAATAACGCTCTGTATTTGCTTAAAGCGCCGTCATCCTCCACAGCCACGGCTCATGGGTTCATTTCGAAACTTTCTCCGTCCTTTATTTTATTCCTGAGCTTTTCTCCCTGCTGTGGCAGAGAGTTCTAACCTTTGTGATTTAAGGTACGATATAAATACAAGCTTTTTTATGCTGCATGTGATGTGCTGCTTAAGCTTCTGTGCAGCAAAGATGCCAACGTGGCAACGTAGATTTACATTATCCACAGTCACGATACTGTACACAACAAACACATAGTAGATGATCGTGTTCCTCATAACACATGATCATCATCTACAATTTGATGAATTTGCAGGAAACATTTCTCTGCAGAGAATAAATAGACTTTCTATTAAAATGTACAGAAAACATTTGGGAAGTATTTAAAAACTGGATTAAAAACATTGTAAAATGATCTTTTGCCAGCTTCCCAACTCAGCGTGAACTTCATCTCTGGGTGTTCTCCTTCAGAGGACTGCATGCTGGAAGCACTGATGCTGAATCAGCACTCCGGCTGTGATGCTGCTGATAAATCTGAGTCCAAGCGAGGTTTTGTAGATCTAGGCCGTTTTTCGTGTGTTTCAGTAAGCAGCTTCATCGTTCTGCGTGTTTGACATAGGAGAGGTAGATGTCCCACCCCAAGCCCACAGAGTAGACGTACAGCACACGGAATTTGGGTGGAACATAGTAGAAGTTGATGATCTGAGCAGGAGGCCAAACGAAGCAGTCCATCTGTCACAAAGAGAAAAACAACAGTAAGCACGACAGTCTAGACAGGAGTTCTAGAAAAGTATCACATGAATCCTAAGCGTATGATGATACTAGTTTCATAAATCGATATTAATTTGTGAATGTCCATACAGTTTAGGTGAATAACGAACTTAAATACATTTATAACATAGGATCAATGCAGAGTTAGCCTCTCATCTCATCATTAAGAAGACAGACAGGTCACAACCCACTGAGACTACAAACCTTATAAAGCTCCCAGAACTTGTACCTAAACTCCTCCCAAGCTTCAGACAAAGTTTGCCCCTCCATGAGATCCATACCTGCAATGAGCGTCTGTCAGATCCAGGTCGGGACCATGCTACAGTACATTCAACCAGCCTCAGATCACGACTAAAGCACATCTTTCAGTTTGAATTCTCAGGGTCTGAACTCTTCTCACCAAGAAAAAACCCCATGGCAATGATGGGGGTACCGATCACTTGATCTGCCAGGATCTTCCTTCCTAAAATGCTCAGAGCTTTGCCCACATACACTTTGTCCAACCACAGGTACCAGTAGTGCAGGAAGGGACTCATGGTGCATCCCACCACAAAGGTCCGTCCTTTTTAGAGAAGGAAATGGAAGAATTTCATTATCATTCAGTCAGTTCAGTCATTATCCTTGTGTGAAAAATGAAAATAAATGTGCTGGTTTTCATTTCAAATTAAAGGACAAAACTGAAATAACGAAAGATGTGATTTAAAGAACAATTTAAGGCCAGACTCAACGAGACAGGGATTGTTAGGGATTGTTGCTCAACTAATATTAACATCAACATCAACAACAGTAATAATAATTAAGAAATTAGGAATTATCATTAATAATACTATTAGTAGTAGTGGTAATATTAGTATTAGTATTAGTATTATTAGTAGTAGAAAAGATTTAGCCTTTTTTTAATCTTATAACTATGACAAAAGTTCCTTTCTTTTCCCCATTGACAGGAGGGGTGACCTTCTCACTCACCCGTCCTGCTCCACTCTCGGACCCGGTCTGGCTCCCTGCGGATCTGCCAGGTCTGCTGCAGGACGTCGGCCAGCGCCAGCGTCCCTCCTCCACTCAGCGTGTTGGTGAGGAGCAGACAGCGTCCCTGGAAGAGCAGCCGCATGTGGGATCCTAATCGAAGCACAAACGCTTTACCTGTTGGTGGAAGCATGTCTGGTCCTCAGACAGAGTGGTGTCATGTGAGAAGACAAGGGTGAGAAGGGAGCAGCAGTTTGCTGAACATGCCTGCAACAAAACCCTCCACTAACGGAGGCTGGAGTCATTTGCAAAGTGTAAACATCCTGAAGGCCATAACCAACATGCGTGTCTACTGTCAGTGATCTAAGTTGTTTGTTTTTAGCCCATTCAATAATTTCATGTACAGTCAGTGCTCAATTTTAGGCTTTTACTATAATATGATTATGAGACATGCATCTGAATGTATTGGGAGCAGCATCATCATGCAGCAGTGATCCAAAACACTGAGTCTCACCAATTAGCATAACGTCACCTAACAGGATTTTATGTATGTTATACATGAAGTTCCTTGTTTACAGTAAAGCTTCAACAAAATCGAAAAGATCAAATAAAAATCTAAAAATGAGCGCCAACATTTGTCTTCACATTATCATCATTCATAATATGCTTTGCAAGTAAGAGGATGTTCATCTGCAGGGAATAAACAGTTTCTAATAATGAAACATCGGCAATAATCTGTTGGTATTTTGCAAATGGATGAAAGAGAAGATATAAGACAGTGCAGTGATCGTTGGCCAGCTTCCCGGCTCAGCATGAACTCAGACTCAGGTGTTCTCCTTCAGAGGATCGGATGCTGGGAGCTCTGGATCAGCTTTCTGGCTGTGATCCGGTTCAAGAAGAATAAAACACATCATTATATGAAGAAGTAAAAAAATCACCAAACATAGAGATCATTCAATCGGTTGTGTCTGACTTACTCTGTGTTTGATGTAGGAGAGGTAGATGTCCCATCCTAAGCTCACAGAGTAGATGTACAGGACACGGAATTTAGGAGTGATGAAGCAGAAGTTGATGATCTGAGCAGGAGGCCAGATGTATAAGTTCATCTGCCAGCAACAACAGCAGGGGTTAGAAACAAAACAGCCAAACACCTCTGATTCAAATGAATGAAATGCCTGGAAACCTAATTGAACCAATCGTATTCATTCGCATTATGAATGCAAATTAATACACAGATCAAACAATAAGAAGCAGATGAGCTCTGAGCTGCAGGTCACGTGACTACCAACCCGGTAAATCTCCCAGAACTTATTTTTAAAGTCCTCCCAAGCTTCAGCGAAGGTTTGTCCCTCCATGAGATCCATACCTGCAAGAAAGAGTTGGTAAGTCCCAACTTACATAGCTTAGTTTTTTTAGTGCTTAAACTTAAAGGCTCGGTACGAAAAACATTTACTTTTTGTTTTGAGTAACAGAAACTTAAAACAAACAAAACAAACAACAAACAACAGAAGCAACAAACACCATCGTTACACAACTGAACCAGTAGGTGGCAGCAACGGAAGACATTGTACCAAAATAAGAAATATAAAAATATACCCATGTTCTGTACTTGGTTTACTTGTACTTGTGCTGCTTGGGTCGAGACAATTCATTTGCATGTTTCAACAAACCTAATTCCTGTCCATGAAACCCACCTATGACATCACACAGGTTTTCCTTTGTAATGGAAAGTCTCGTGTGAGGTGGCAAATGTTGACACGTGCTCAGGTGTGTGTGTACTAAAGGAGGAAGAAAACCAACAAACTCTTCTCACTTAGGAAATACCACACCCCGATCAAGGGTGAGCCAATCAGCTGATCTGCCACAATCTTCTTTCCCACTGTGCTCAGAGTCTTGCCCACACACACTCTGTCCAGCCACAGGTACCAGTAGTGCATCAGTGGACCCATGGAGCATCCGGCCACAAACGCGCGCCCTTTATGGGACGGAAAGAACAAATGAGTCGTTTACAACTGAGAAATATAAAATAAAAACAATGATCATCACATTGGGCAACTTCACTGAGTCCGTTTCTTTTAACACACAACATGTCTTGTTGGTTGTGGTCAGTAAAGTTCCTACAGTGTAGAAGAACAACAATGACTGTAATAGGACTTACCAATTCTGACAAAGACCAAAGACCTTAGCTTTTAGCCAGTTAGGAGTGGTGGGCGTTCTCTCACCCGTCCTGCTCCACTCTCGGACTCTGTCAGGTTCTCTGTGGATCTCCCGTGTCTGCTGCAGGACGTCACCCAGCGCCAGCGTCCCTCCTCCACTCAGCGTGTTGGTGAGGAGCAGACGGCGTCCCTGGAGCAGCGGCCGCATGCAGGATGCTAATCGAAGCACAAACGCTTTACCTGCTCGTGAAAGCATGTCTGGGTCTCAGACAGAAGATGTGAGGATGAAAACAAACTACCTTTTAAAATAATGTTACAAAAAAAACGCAAAAGTACTTTCTTGACAAATTCAAATGTACTGTGGATCTGTGCCTATCAATTAAACCCCTTCTCTCTAATTCTACTGCTCTAACAGCTTTTAACTGGTGGGTCCCTAAACCTTTTGTTCGTGGTTTGTCCCCTCAGGAGCGTCTGATGAGCTGAGCTGTTCTCAGAGTGGAGCATACGTTAAATGAGCACAGTGTTTGCCTTCGTGATGCAACAAAACCAGGCACTAATGCAAAGCAATTTGTTAAACACCTGTTACATACACAGAGCATAAACAGGCTGAAGGCCATAATCAGCCCTAAACCAATACAAGCCACTTACTGTAGAGCTAAGGAGCAAACGTCAGCTGATTCAGTCAGAAGCCTTTTTGTTTTATCCATCCATCCTTCTTCTATGCCAAACCCCCACCCATGGGCAAGAGGCGGGGTACACCCTGGTCAGTCCATCACAGGGCAACACATAGACAAACCACCATTCACACATACACTCACACCTTGGGGCAATGTAGAGTGACCAATCAACCTAACGCATGTTTTTGGGCTGTGGGAAGAAGCCAGAGAACCCGGAGAGAGCCCACGTGAACACAGGGAGAACATGCAAACTCCACACAGAAAGGCAGCTTGTTCGCCCCCGGGAATGGAACCCAGGACCTTCTCACTGTGAGGCGACAGTGCTACCCCACTTGAAAACAATAAAAAAAATGTAATCTTAAATCTGGTGATCCAAGTGTTCAGTGAGCACTGGCACATGACTGACGTGTTAAGTGACAATAACAGAGTATTTATTTAGAGGAATGCAGAAACATTGTGTCTGTTGACTTAACAAAAAATGCAGCAGAGTCAGTTGGGATCAACTTAATTACAGAGGAAGATAGGAAAGTTATAATATAATTATATCTGGCCAGTCCAACCATTGAAAGGACTGCAGGCTTCTCCCTTTAAAGGAGTAGGTTATGTGAGAAGAAACCAGTGATGCTCTTGGTTGGATTATATTCTGTGGCATTTTAAGTCTCTAACCTGTTTTCCAATGTCACATTTCCTGAGACTCAAAATATTAAATAATAAGCCTTAATGACTAGTGAAAATTCCCACGGCGCAGAAAAAAAAAAAAAATATATATATATATATATATATATATATAAAAAAGTTATACTAGAGATGCAATTAAAATATATTATAAACTAAAAAAATATATTAAAAAATAAGTTCCCTAAATGTGTCTCTCAGGCGTCCACACACTGACTATGATGCATGTGAAACCAATGTTGCCTCTTACTGGTAATAAACCTACTGTATTATGATCACAGTAGCAGCACTAGAGATGGTGTAAACAAATTACATATTTTACCACTTAAGAACTATTGACAAAACTACTTCATTCATTCAAATTACAGTCACTGGTAGAAAAATGAATGGATGCAAGCTTTTTTATACAACAATCAGCACTTCACTGGTTCACAGTCACGCATCATTTTATGGCTACTTCAAAATGGTGAGACCAGGCAGACGCTATTTGGTATATGGCACACATCATACTGTAGTAAGGCAAAGTTTACCAAAATTACATAACACTTTAAAAACAGATTTATAGGTTGATGGAAGTTGAGAAAACAAGCTATTTATCATTTTTGTTTTCATCCAAAAGGTGTTTGAAGGTTCACATGCAACAACATCAGATCGTCACGATGTTTGAAAAGTCTGGAAAATATAAAATATATATATACTTTGTTGGTTTTGAACTCCACTCACTAATTTAAAGAGCATCTTGTGGCAGTGAAGCAGCTTTTCATTCCCGAATTCTCCTGCAGGAACGCACGTCACACATTAAAGTGACAAAAGAAAAGCTCCTCAGTTTAAACAGTGCAGACATATTGGCTTTTACGTAAACAGAAAATGTCTGCCAAAAAAATGTCAGATTAGAATCACATACAAATAGTTTGCAAAAAAAAGAGGGAACATTCAGAATTAAAACAGCTAAATGTAGTCTCTGACAAACAACATCACAGCTGAACATGAATTCATCTGTAGGTTTGCTCCTCCAGAGGTGTGGGTGCTGGGAGAGGGTCCTGCTGTGCATCCACAGCAGTTACCTCTGACAGGGCGTCAACGTGTTGGCTGTCATTCTGTCAAAGCAACAGAAAAGCATTACATTAATCCACTGATCTCCCTAATGAGCAATTACACTGTATGATTATAGATATATACAAAGCCCACTCTGACTTACTCTATGCTTGAGATAGGAGAGGTATGTGTCCCACCCTAAGGTGACAAAATTGATGTACAGGACACGGAATTTGGGTGAAAGAAAGTAGAAGTTGATCATCTGAGCAGGAGGCCAAACACACCAGTCCATCTGCCAGCAACAACAGGAGATATAAAGTTAGCTTTGCATCTCTACATAGGGATGAAGAGAATGTGAGCTGAGAAATCAACAATGATCGGACACATGCACTCATTTGCTGCTGCAGGTTTACTTGCTTTATAAAGTTCCCAGAACTTGTTTTTAAATTCCACCCATCCTTCAGATAATGTGTGTCCCTCCATGAGATCCATACCTGCAATAAGCACACTTTGTCTGTCAGATGCTTTATCAAAACCAACTTTAGATTAGGTCAGAGAGTACAAAACTCCTATAACCAATGACAAATGGCCATAAAAAACATTGAACAAATGACTTATCACAGACAACCTTTGGGCTTAATCCTTGATATCATCATACAGCATCTTTCGTCTTATCTTATTCAATCATCAAGGACAACCTTTGAGTCTACACATTCACTATCGTGTGTGCAACTGCTCACATGATAAAAAATTCTACTCACCTAAAAAATACCACATGCCAATAATTGGTGAGCCAATCAGCTGGTCTGCCAGAACCTTCTTTCCCACTGTTTTTAGAGCTTTGCCCACATACACTTTGTCCAGCCAGTAGTACCAGTAGTGCAGCAGAGGACCCATGGAGCAGCCCACCACAAACATGCGTCCTATGTGGGAAAAAGACAAAGATAAAAGTGAAGGAGTCAGCATTTTGTGAAGACATTAGACATCTTTACTGAACACCAGGTCATAGTTGATTTTATATATATCACAGATCCCAAAACAAATGTATTTCACCAGGAGACAAATCCAGTAAATTTTAAAAGTTAAGCGTTTGTCAAAATGTACTTAATTTACAGACTCTGCACAAAGACATTTTCATCTTCATCAGAACTATATACAAATGACTTAATGCAGCTTTACGGTATGTGGGGTCCTTGAGTGCACTAATGTGTATTTGTATTTTGTAAACAATTTGTTCTGTGTGCTGTATAATTTCTAATGAAGAAATTCAGAAGGCCATTGAGCATTTTCCAAACCTTTTTAACTTATAAGGTTAAACTTCCTCTGTAGCACTTTTCAATGTGCACCACAATGAAAGTGCAGTCCTTAATAAAAAATGTTTTAATTTTGTCCAGTTTAACCTGATTTCTGCTCCAGGATTTCAGATATATGCAGTTACTGGTCTGTGGGGACTTATATGTTCTCCTCCTTTCTCTTACCTGTCCTGCTCCATTCTCGGACTTTGTCTGGGTGCCGGCGAATCTCCCGGGTCTGTTGCAAGACGTCTGCCAACGCCAGCAACCCTCCTCCACTCAAGGTGTTGGTGAAAAGCAAATACCGGCCTTGGAAAAGTGGCCGCCAGGAGAATCGTATTCGAACAAGAAACTCTTTACCCGCCCGAGAAAGCATGATGTTTTGACCGCTGACAGAGTACTGTCATCTGAGAAGAATAAAAACGCTTTGTCAGTTTCTATATAATAAAAATATTTTATAAAAAAAAACTCAAAACAGTTAAGATAATGAGAGGCAGAGTTATGTATATTTACTGTCAGTCAAATGTTTGACCTGTGATACTATACACTTACAATGTCACTGTTTTTAAACTGGGGCATCTCTACTTCTTTACTCCTCTCCACTCCCATCAGGAGTGCCTGATGGGAGGCGTGCGCTGCCCGCAGACACACACACAGTGGAGCAGAGGTTAGTAACCAGTATGCTTGTAATGCATAACTGCACCAGAATCTGCCAATAATCTACTTAATGTGAAAAATTTGAACAAGCAGGACAGAAGTCTGCAGAACTGTATCTCCCAAAAGGCCCGTACACAAATGTATTTTTTTTATACAATTTAATAATCAGGAAAAGAGTTGAAGATAAATTAGGGCTGCTATTAGGGCTGGAACATGCAAACCCTAAAAAAATTATGACCTATAATAAAATAAGTATGAAGATTTCATTATCAGAAAATAATATTATAAAATGGTAACAGGATTATTAAATGGCTTTGACCACATTATGACTTTGATGAAAAGCCGCAACGCCTGGAGGTTAGATTCATTCACAGTGACTGCATCACAATGAGAATAATGCGATCTTTGCTTGAAATTGAGAAGACGATTAATGAATAATCAGAATAGTATAATATGTAACTTGGCTGCGAGGTTACTGTAGATCAAAATGCAACTTTTGTTCGCACGTGTAAAAAACCTTATGGAAGCGTATGCTTATGTGATTAATACGTTGATTGTTGGCTGAAACTGTACTTTCAAACCAAAAAGCTTCGAAGGTAATTTAATCAAATGCATTGATTTGACCCGATACTATGGCGTTCCTTTAGCTATGCTTAACAGTAAGGCTACTTATACAATTAAATCCAACTGGATTAACAATTCGTTTGTTCCTGTGTACACATTTGTTCTTAATTTAGAGGTGAACGTGCAACAAACCGATGATAGTGGAATCCAGGCAAATGTTGGGTCCGTTTCCGAGTCGATGTGCGTTTGCGCTCAGTTTAAATCGGCAGCTCTGCTAAGTGAGCCGTGTATGTCTCATTTAAATGGACTATAACCCTGCGTCAACGGTAAACTGTAACCTCTGCAACACAACGGTAAGTTTACCGTATGGCCCAACACGCCGGACTCGTGACTTCCTGACCGGTCAGACTCACGTGTGTGAAAAGGCGTTCGAGCGCCACCTGCTGTTCTGGAGGAACATGAGCTAAATCACCTGCTGTCGCCAAAGCATTTATAATCACGAGAGTCCTTATCATAACTGTCTAATGTCTATTTATCTGATTGATTTATTGAAATAATGACTTCACTGAGTGGTTTGACTGTAAGGAAAAGATTCTGCATCACTTCGATATAAATGCAAGTCACTGTATGGATGAAGGTACCTACTGTAAATAATACTGGTTAATAAACACAAACTAGTACCGCAAACTACAAGACAATTTAAATCTAAATTAACAATAATTTCACATCTGTGTTGGAATCAAGCCGATACTAAACCCCCAATCTAGGTAGCAGTTCTACTTTTACACTTGTTTTTGCTTATTAAAAGGTGGAAACGGCAGCAATGGTTACTGATGACCTCCTCATCAATAATTCAGACTCTCAGCAGCGGTCATCAATAATACAAAAAGAACTGAGGATATGAGGCGGAGAGTTTGGTAACAATCTTTACGAATCAGATTTCTATTCGTCCCCTGGCCTGTCAATCGCCTGTACTGTCTCCGCCCACCTGTCGTCTTTACGTCACGTATTTTATAGTTGCGTAAAGATGGCAGTTCTACACTAAAACAGAAATTATTTTCTTTCAAAATAAAACACTTAGTGCAGTCACATCAGGCTTTTGTTGTTAATTCTTTAACACGATGGTCATGTTTATAAGCCATGCTACATTTTTGGAGTTATGGCGTTTAACATTACTACATATTTGTTTAAATGCCATGTAGATTAGATTAATACTAGATTAATAATTTACAGCTAAATAAAGGTGTGTCCAGAAAACCTATGTTCATTCAAGTGGATGTTATGTACAAGCATCTTGTATCAGCGCTTTTTTTATAATCATTAAATCTTTTATTTTGGAATGCCTCTCCGGAGGTCCTGTTGAAAAACATTTCTCACTTGACAGTAGAGGTGTTTTCTGCGGGTGCTGGAAGCGGTGGACAGCGGCAAGACAGAAATCTGTAAAGGTAGGATTTTTGTCTTTATTAATCGGTTCTATTGTACAATCTTATATTTAATCTACTGGGTCCTTTATGCGCGTTCGATGAGCCGTATGATTCAATTCCAGCTGAGCTAAAGGATGTCAGATTGGACTACATTTTACATACGATGCTCAAGAACAGCTGTTTCATTGTGAAATCCTAAAAGCACCATGAACGGGGAAATGCGTATTTATTGGTGCCGTGCGGAGGTTGGACGCGAGCTGTGCCGCCGCCGGTGTGGATGTCCGCCCGGCCTGAGGGCCTGTCCTGCAGAAAAAGGCGTTTTACTCCGTCCGATGGTTCAAATCGAGAATATCGGTCTGAACAACAGAGCAAACACTTCAGTTCACACAATTCAACCACTGAAATATAGACAATTAACAGTAGCCTACAATTATCCGTCAATTACCATTCATTAATGTTAGGGTGTTTGAATTAATTGTGTGTGAATCTTAACGTGGTTTGTCCATTGAGCTAAAAATAGGCTAATGAATGTATTTGAGTAGGAGAGAATGTAATATTTTCTTAAGCGGATCTATACATGTAAACATAATCCAAAATATTGGTTGTTCCCTCTGTTAAAGGATGCAAAGCAAAAAGAATAAGACGATGATGATGAGGATGATGAGGATGAAACTAAAAATGACCAATAAGTGCCACAAAGAATCTACAGTAACGACTGTCTGGCACCATCTTGCTGGTGTACTGTACAGTAGAGGAGGGGCTGATGGGCCGTTGACCTGTTTGTGCCCACGTGGATATTTGTCCATATTGCATCTAAGATTTTTGACTGTAATTGGGAGTCTGAGCTCACTGTCAGCCAGTCACATCTGCATTTCTTCTTCATTTACTCCACTGACAGAGTGCTTGAAGACAGACCTGAAGGCAAAAGTGATGCATCTGCTGTTTCTCCCAGAAAAACACATGACCATTCACATCGCTTTTGACAAGCAATGGTACAGACTACAGTAGCAAACAGAAGCAGACGCAGTGGATCGCAGTAATGAAATGATGGGAGATTCAAGACATTTTGCTTGTAGACATTTCATGCTACCAGTGAAACAGAGAACTCTCTCATCCTCTAGCAGCTGGAGCGACTTTCACACACATAGGAAAATATCAACAGCTTTTAACTTCATTACTGCCATTTAAGTTCTATAACCTTACAGTACCAAATGTTAGGTATCACTGAAAAGTAAAATGTTGACATAAAAAATAAATTCAGCATTTTAATAACAGATTTATGAACATTTATTTTTAACCTATAAATAACAACTGACTGCAAGTACAGAAGAAGTCAACATAAATTGGATCTGCAGTAAACTGACCTTCATTCACCCCAGACCTTTGCATATAGAAGCATCTCCTTCATCCTGACTGCTTCCCTCTCTGCTTTATGTTTGCTGTGGGAGAAATGAAGAGATGCTATTTTTAGGTTCTCCTCCTCTCAGCTGCATCCCCGTGCTTCCTGGAAAAAGAGGCACGTGATTGGAGGAAAGGGGGAAAATGCCGTCTCAGGGCGACCTGGGAGCAGGATAGCAGCTGCATAGCACCACTGCTGTTGTAGTAAATGGCTAGTCATTGCGCAGCACACAAGGCTGGTTAGTCCTGGTTAGGAAAGTTGCAACACCAGCAATCTATTTGAGGTCAAAGGTCAAATGACTGCTAAGTTCATAAGGTATTTTAGATCTCTCAAAATTTTTTCTGCCCTTAAATGTGAAGCTTTGCTGCAAATATGTAGCTCTGAGCCCAGTTGCATTTTAGTCAGGCTGTTGTTTCATCAGTAAATCAGAAATCAGAAACATTCTTTAATGTCCTCACAATTTAGGAGAGAGGATGAGATCAGCCCCTGATGTGGCATTATCAAGGTACCTTCACGTCACTGTTTAATGAACTCTACCTAGTTTGTACTTCATACTGATTACAAACCCATTTCTCAGCTATTTTTTTCTCTAAGGTCAGACCTGTGGATTTTGGTTCTAAATACTCTACCACATATGCCTTTAGGGACATTTAATACATTGAATCTTACTCCCACTAGTAAGATATTTGCTGCAGCCATCTCATTGGGCTTCTAACTAAGTGTGTTTAAGAAGGAAGGTGTTTGGGTGATCTGGGATCAGCTGAGGTTTAGCTGTCAGTCTGCAGGAAGCCAGCCAATTCTGATTAAATGAGTCAGACGAGCAGCAGCAGTAGCACTTAGATCTGGATCAATCCACTTCCTATAGGACGTCAATCTCCTTTAGGTGACAGGTTTAGAGAGGAGCTTGATGAGATCATCGTCCAGCGCTGAAACTCTCAACTCTTAGTCATGATTGAATTAGAATTTTAAAAACCTCTCTCCAAATGTGGCTTGTAAACTAAAGGGCTGTGTACATTCATTGAGCTTTGCAGTAAAGCAGATGAGACCCACCCCTCTTGATGTTGCTGGGTGGGAATTACTGTACTGAAGGTAAATTTAAATGTAAGAAGACTTTGAAGTCAATTTTTAGAAAAACTGGTATTTTGCATTTGCAGTGTTGCTGCTTCAGGATCTTTAGATATAATACAAAGATACTGTATACTGTGTATGTTCATATAATGTTAAAATCTCAACGAGGATCATATAAATTTTGAAATATGACTTTCAAACACAAACTATAATGTTGCTGCCCTAAAATATATATTTATTCCATATTGGACAATGGGGGTATTTTTCCTGTTGTAACTGGACAGCACAAATAATGAAGTGGTGGACTTCACATCATGTCAGATGTCAGAGCACTGGTCTTTTACTATAACCTGGGGTCAGCAGCTCAAATGTCTCTGGGGCCTTTTTAATCTTCCATTCAAACACTGTTATGTTCTCTTTCACAGTGTCGCAGCACCAGACCTGTACAGTAGCTTTCTTGGTTATTGTAAGCCAGATGGACGCCACTGCAGCAGCATCCTACAGCCTGAGAGCAGCTGCATAAAGAGAACTTAGTAATTACTCTGAGATTATGCGAAGTGGCCTCAGTCTGTAATCTTCTTTATCAAATTAGCATTTAGTGATGTTTAAGCCCTCTGCGTTCTCCACAGCTAATCTAGAGCACAGAGCTGGAGTAATCTCACTGCAGCGTCACATACTGCCGATGCCTAACAGCCTGCTCTGACAGCCAGCACAGCCCTGTGCACATCTTCCTAATGTTGCTCTAATGATTTACGTTGTGATGTTAAACGAGGGCTTTGCAAACCTATGCTCGTTTTAAACACCAGTGCTAAAAGTGGGAGAAAATATTCCACAATAGGTGAACGGTTGGCAGAGAAAATCTTTCTCTGAGCAATTTTCCTCATTCAGCAGTTATTATGAGACATTTATTGGGTCCTAAGCAGGTCATTACAGCCTTTAGAGGAACATTAAATCTAAGCTGAGTGTAAAATCTTACATCTTGGTTTAAAAGGTGGCCTTGGTAATGAGCTATAGATAGATAGCAATCTCTGTTCACGGCTGATTCAGCTCAGATAAACTCATCGATTGGCTGAAAGATCTGCTGTATCTGTTTGGCCCAACAGTAACATGAGCAGATACATTTTTTATAAAGCAGCCGAAGAGGGAATTGAACACCACACACAGAGTGTGACCAAGTGTGCTGTCTGTGCCAGAAGGTTACACACACGTTCACTTACAGATTTATAGTCATTAGTGAATGACGGTACCTGTACCGTAGATCACAGGTTTGAATAACACTCACTGCAGTTATTCATCTGGCAGGAGTACAGCAGCACCGCTCCCACTTACATTAAACTAAGTACAATTCAACATTTCGACAGTAATGTTATTCTATTGGGATCTTGCCCTGCTGCTGGCGATCTGTTCTCACCACTGTACTACCTCCTGCCCCCGATTAAAGCAGCAGCAGCACCAGCAGCGCTGCGACGAGCCTCCGTGATCCTCGCAGTCAGCATCTGCAGACACGTTATTGGCACCGCTGCTCTCCTGGTGGTGATCTGTCAGGATTATACTGTTGACAGCTTTATGTGGCTGCTCCAGGCTGCAGATTTGTGAGGTTGACGCCAGCTAAACACACACTGACAACCATGATGAAGCTCGAAGAAACCTTCAAAGTGAGTTTACACAAACGTAAGAGCTAAAATAAGCCAAACCTTTCATTTCGGAGCCTTTCTTAAAGCTGCCGCACCTGAGGCTGGTTTGGTGATAACCTCAACTCACATCCCTCCTCCTTTTGTTAGAAACCCGCTGATGTGTTGAGGAAGGGTCAGTGCTGCTACATTATTTAGCGAGCATCTCTCCGTTCCGTCGTGTAAACTGATCGAGCAGCAGCGTGAGGAGGGTGCAGTTGTTTTGTTTGCACTTTATTCCCCGTTCTAGTGTTCCACCGCAGCCCAGTGGAGACAACAGTCTGAATATAGAGCACGATGCACAGAGTCCGGCCCCGTCACCAGTCCAGTCCCCACCGGGCTGATCTGGGCCCAGCGGTACTGTAGCTGTCTGCTGCATGCAGAGACTCCTTATGTCCAAACACGTTTGTTTGAGGGCGTAAGAGACCAAATCTAAAATTCCCGCTCACTCCTTAGCGGTGTCATTGTCGGTGTAATTGTCAGGCTACGTCTTTCCCCTCTGTAACTCTAGCTGTAAGCATGACACTGCTGGCTCCAGTGAGCCATCAGCAGTGTTTGCCGGACTCCACCTGTGCCTGCGTGTCTCACACTGAATGATTCTCCAACCATATTGACTGAGAACGAAACCTCAAATGGATTTTCTGCCTTCTCCCGACATTTGAATGTGCTGCTTTGATTAATCACCATGAACGTGTGCAGTTTTAGTGTCATCGGTTACTCTGTGTCTGGCAGACGCTGACAGAAGCCCATCTTCTGTGGAAACGCCTCCGCTTCTTCTGTGCTTCCACTTTATAGTTTATATTGAGTTTACCTTATTTGTTACCTGCCTGAAACCTTCAGAGCCGCATGGCTCCAGCTCCGGTTTAAGGTTGTGATTCTCTGTGTCCACAGATGGCCTCGGCAACAGCGACCTACGGGCAGAAGGAGTCTTCGGACCAGAACTTCGACTATATGTTCAAGATCCTCATCATTGGCAACAGCAGCGTGGGGAAGACGTCCTTCTTGTTCCGCTACGCTGACGACTCCTTCACGCCAGCGTTTGTCAGCACCGTGGGCATCGACTTCAAGGTGAAGACGATCTACAGGAACGACAAGAGGATCAAACTACAGATCTGGGTAAGATGGAAGGAGCTAAAGTGGGTAAACATTTGTAATTACACAGTATTACATTGGGATGTGTGCCGTAGAAGTAAAGAGAGCGTGAGCATCATAAATGCATGAGTGGTGTAAAACCTGCTTGTGATTAGCATGCGGGATGGATTTGAGACACGCTTGGCTGACGTAAGCATAAAACCTTCATCCGGCTGACTCTATGCTGCCCCTGGACTGAATCTCTAGACAGTGACAGAGTGCTTGTATGTTCATGCTTGATCAGTGTGAAGAGAGGCTTCCTGAAGGTGTCAGGATATTTGCACAAATAGAGTCCCCAGAGGCGCAAAGCGAATCCTTGGGTCCGTCTGGACACATCCACGACCTGCTTATTCAATGATTAAACAGCAACAGTGTTGCACCTTTCATTCATCATGGGAAGTGAGAGATACTGCCAATGATGCAGTTATATCATGCAAACAAGTGTCATATTAAACAGAGCAATTCAAATCATGCTGAGGGATCGGGTGAGCATCTTCAGCCTCATCTCCACAGACTGAGCTGTGAGCAGAGCTCTCTGTGTGTGTGTGTGTGTGTGTGTGTGTGTGTGTGTGTGTGTGTGTGTGTGTGTGTGTGTGTGTGTGTGTGTGTGTGTGTGTGTGTGTGTGTGTGTGTGTGTGCGTGTGTGCTGCCTCTGTTGTCAGCCTTCACCAGAACTTGCCTCTAGTGAGGAGGACGCAGTCGACCAATCAGAGCAGCAGAAACAGATGAGTCGGCTCCGCTCTCCCCTCCCCCATTACTACACATCTCCCAGAGTAGCTGTGCTGCCCTCCTCTCACACAAGTACACACTTTCACACACCACACGCATAAAACCTCGATCCGCCATTTCTTGGCATCTCAGAGTCTCTAGTAAGAGCAGATATACAAATGCTAGCTCTGCTCTCCTCCCCCATTGATTTACTGTATGTGGTGTCATCATAAGAGCAGCAAACGTTCCTGCAGGCTTGGATCCTTTTTTACAGTATGGACGCGATGTCGGACTGCAGTGGAAGCGTTTTCAGCTTTCAGAGCTCAAGCGCGAACACAAAGATGTGAACTCCACAGTGCTTGTTATATAACAGCACTCAGTTCTTCCTACTCTGACATTTCAGGCGTAGAGATGCTGCTCTCATCCTGAGCAGGCTGCGGCGATGGGCTGAGTAGTTAGACTCCATTCTAACCTCCGTACGGAGAGACGCTTAGAGCGAAAGCCAAATACAAATACACAAATACCACTGCTCAAATCATGTAAATATTAAATGGCTGCATGGTTAATTCACAGTCATTGCTCAACGCTCATAGGTACTGTACATATGTGCATCTGTGTACAATGTACTATACAAAATGACTGATTCTTCCCATAAGAACCTACATCCATTATCTACATCCCATAAACAATGAACATCAAGGCACGAGGCATCTGTTCCCTGAGTTGACAGATGCAGCAGCTGTACCTGCTCATCTTAATCCAGCCTGAATGACGGATGTGAGTCCTCACATTAACAGCAGTCTGATGCTGTTGGACCCGGAGCAGCTCGGCCCGGGGACAGATTGTGTTCTCAGAGTGTTTGGTGTCAGAAACTCAGAGCTTTAATGCCTTGAGCGTTCATTAGGGCGTAGCACTGACATTCAAAATGACTGGAGTCTGTGGCCAGAGCTCCACAGCGTAGACACAACGCCGCAGGCTTGTCTCTGTGGATCAGTATTAGTATAAAACCATCTTTGCATCAGGTCTTAACTAATAGATGAATCGCTCACAGCGGTTCATTGAACTACTAATGTGACCGGTGTGCTGCTTCCGTCTCCTCCAGGACACGGCAGGTCAGGAGCGGTACCGCACCATCACCACAGCCTACTACCGAGGAGCCATGGGCTTCATCCTCATGTATGACATCACCAACGAGGAGTCCTTTAACGCCGTGCAGGACTGGTGCGTGGTTGGTCATGCAGACGTCAGGTGATCACAGCCTCGGGGCCTCCTGTCTGACCTGTCTGATGTGTTGGTTCCCCAGGTCGACCCAGATTAAGACGTACTCGTGGGACAACGCCCAGGTGCTGCTGGTCGGAAACAAGTGTGACATGGAGGACGAGCGAGTGGTGGGCGGAGAGAGAGGCCGCCAGCTCTCTGAGCACCTCGGTGAGTTCACATGTGTGGCGAAGTTCAGCCCACGAGGACAAATGATGTCACCTCAGTATAATACTGTCTTGACAATTTGCTTTTTTGCTTTGTTGCTCATTCAACACGTCATCTATTTCCTCTCAAGGTTTTGAGTTTTTCGAGGCCAGCGCGAAGGACAACATCAACGTGAAGCAGACCTTCGAGCGTCTGGTTGATATCATCTGCGAAAAGATGTCTGAGAGCCTGGACGCAGGAGATCCCGCCGTCACAGGGGCCAAACAGGGGCCCCAGCTGACAGAGCAGCCTGCTCCACCTCACCAGGACTGTGCATGTTAAAGCTGGCTCCTCCCCTGAACCTCCGTCTCCCCCGGCCGCACCCTGGGCCGCTGGTCCATGTTCCATCGCCCCTTTGTCCTCCTTTCCTGTTCTTTCTGTCACCTACGTGGATCATTGGCTGATGATCACAAGAACCGGGCTGGAAAGTGTCTGAAATCGCCCGAGATGCTAAAGAATCCGTGTCTGAGCGAGCTCAGTTCAACCCAAGTGTTTCAGGCTCTTTGCAGGCCAGGTTCTTGAACGTTCCCAACCTCTCTTCTGTTGTCTCCTCGCCTCAGTGTGGTGTTACAGGAAGGATTTGGCGGCGTCATCTCCAGTGCCATTTAAATCCTTCAGATGTTTACAGTACTTTGTTTCATGCCCAGTCTCTTACATTGTGGAGGAGGTTGCAGTGGGACCCAGTGGTGACCCAGCTGCTCCATAATGATGTCTGGTCTCACCTGGTGTCTAACGCATTATTGTTGTTCATAGCTCATCTCCTTTACTTTGCTTTGTTTATTTCCTTTTTTATTTAATTTTTTTTCTTTTTTATTCTTGATATATAACACTGACTGTGGAAAATATGAACAAGACAGAGATAGAGACATTTTATTTAATGATATTTATTTTAAATGTACATATACATGTTGTGCAATATATAAGACCTACAAGTATGCATTTCTGGTAATGAATTTAAAACGAATGAAGTTCTATGATAGTAGTATAAAATATAAACGGTCTATGCTGTGGGATTTGTGTGTGTGTGTGTGTGTGTGTGTGTGTGTGTGTGTGTGTGTGTGTGTGTGTGTGTGTGTGTGTGTGTGTGTGTGTGTGTGTGTGTGTGTGTGTGTGTGTGTGTGTGTGAGAGACTCCATTTCTCCGTTTGCTCTATTTTGCCGGTTTCGTGCTGCTTTCTAGTGATGCAGAAAGTCAAAAAGTCAGAAAATCATGCTTCCTGGTAAGGAAATGCAGCAAAATGGCCCTTTAAACACAGTGGTGGAAAGAAGGCACTCACTGGAGACACCTTCTTTCTTTCTGACATCAGGAGTTTTTCAACACAATCAAAAGGTCTGAGTCTTTTGAAATCTAAAGTCATTATTTTCCTGAATGGAACCATGGAAAATGTGAAGATTTCCTGTTAGTCATTCAGACATTTCTCCTGATCGATTGCTCTGGTATTTTGATTTATTGTGACAGTTTAACCCAATGGAGAGAGAGGAAACATAGAAAGGATAAGGTGACATCGTTGTTTGCTGCTGTTATGCGGCACAAACACTAACCAGCTAGACTCATTCAGCGTGATGTGAACCCTGCACAACAATGGCTGTTCCTTCAAAATAAAGTTATATCAACAGACAGCTGCAGAGGAGCAGAGATCGACCTGATGGTAGATATGCTGTCCAGTGCCTGGACGACCATAATGATTACTACATCTGCTTCAGTGGTGAATGCAGGTTGCACTGAAGGCTCCAGGCCTGCAGGGAGGGCTGCTGTTGGCACATGTGTTGCACTGACAGACGTTCCTCTGTTCACCAGCCAGAGCGGCTCATAGGGAGACCTTCATGAGATGCTCCCAGGTGCTTGTGGACACTGTATTTGGCTGCTTGTGTGCAGTGGTTTGTCTAACGCTCAGATATTGGCTGGTTGGCAGCACCATTAAGTCAAACAGCTGGAGGCTAAATAAGGTTCCCACAGACCGCAGCACGGGTTATGTTTTCATGCGTCACATTTCTATGAACTCATGAACTCGCTCTCTGTCTCAGACGCTGGAAGCATCTGTGCACGTGTATTAAAACATCTCCAACAGTAGGTTTGCCAGCTATTGTGCCGTTGTACTTCACCAAAGGATGCAGTGGAAGCAGCTGCGTTTGCTGTGCGATTCCAGAAGGAGCAGTGTTGGCGCTTTTGAGTTTGACGTTGTAAATAACAATATGTGCTCCGTTGTGGGCTGAAGTGGCCCCATAACTGCATGTTGATTTTTACTCAAGGTTTGCTGGCGTGTTATGCAATCTGAACGTTCCAAATGCCGTTTTCCTTATGAAGATTTCAGTCACTTTGAGACTTTGACTAAAGCATATCTGGCTGAACGTGTAGCGAGGGATCATTTAGACAGGAACTATCACTTCGAACCTGGGAGATGATTTCAGTCCTGCATACGTGTTACTTCTTACTAATGTGACTGTTTCCTTTTTGGTCAAATCCAAAACTTTTAAACTGTTCTCCTTTCTAATATGTCTTCCTCTCTATATAAACCAGACCTGTAAATATTCTACCTTTGAGTCTTATGTGTGGATTGTGTCGTATCAACTCAGGCTTGCAACAAAAAAAATGGAAAAAAATGCAACAAAACCTGAAAATCCCCAAAAGAGCCATGCTGTACTGTATCTGCATTCATTTCTAGGCCTGCTTGTGAATGAATGTGTCACTCATTTATGAAGCAATACACACCACGGTATCTACACAAAAAAGAAACGCCATCCAGCTTGGTAGAGGCTGCCGACTTTAGATCTTCTACTAGCACGTAGAAACATAGTTAACTTTGTTTGGTCTTGTCACTGCCTCTTCAGATTCTCCTCCGTTTGGGCCATTGAGGTGAGAGACTACGCTGTGGATGTTTTTACCTGTACTTTGTGGTAAAGAATAAATCAGTTGCTAACAATCAGCCTCCTCTCGTTCTTTATCATCTTGCTTAACCACCTAGTGATGTGGACTTTGAGTGATCCATCCAAGGACTTTGGTTTTTTAAATGGTTTTAGGCCCAGAAACGTGCACAAGAGCCGGATTTCAGTTTCCTAAGGCAAACTTGGCTAAAAAAAAAATTGTCGGGATTTGTCTAAACACAAATCCTCCACTGCTCTTTATTTGTTATTTATGTTGAAATTTACTCTCATAAAATTAAGTAATATATTGTATTTTTGTTTTTTAAAATGTATGCTTTGCATGTTTTACATTTCTGAGATCATCATACTTGATAGATTTTTTCTAAATGACAATACACACATGATTTATGTTTGTTACTCAGCTGGGAAGTTGCTTTAATCATATTAATATTAATAAACTTTAATCACATCACACAATTAGCATACTCGCTACTACCCTTTACCTCATGAATTCCGAATTATTGGTGCCCCAGTTATTTGCAATGTCTAAGTTGACCAGCAGAGGGAGTAGGAGACACACAACGACACCATGATGCTGGTTCTCACACTGCAGAGGGCAGAAATTATGCTGCCAAAACGATAACGTTGCGCAACCCTGACCTCACTAATTAGAGCTCCAGTAGAGGAATAACTTTCCCCCTGTAATACAACAACTCATCTAAGCCTCTGGGCACGATTCTTCATCATCTTCAGACCAGTGGCTCACCAATGCTCCTAAAACTGGCTGCAGTGGTTTGAGTGGACTGAAGCTTCATCAGAGACACCTGTAGGTGCAGCACAGCTCCACCTCCAACATCTGGCTTGATGTTGACTGACACCACAGGCACATGTGTATAAACATGACAGACACGTCTGACAAAAATAGAGGAAACAGTGTTTATTGCCAGCAGCATTTAATTCAAGACACAGCCAAATAACTGTAGGCTAGAGGTGACAACAACAGTCAGTGCAACAAAAAAGGTTACGAGTCTTCACATGTAACAAGAACACGCTGAAATAGTGACTCACCAGAATAAAAAATAGATAAATACACGTGTTTGTACAGGTTAAAGATGATAAACATGGATTAATTGCTCCCTTTGACACCCAGCTGTGGGGCAACATTCGAGTTTGTCAACAACATGCAGGTTGTTACTATAGCAATATGTTACATGTGTGATGTCTCTCCTACATATCAAATGTGTGGACGTTGTCCCTCCACTGCTCCACTTGTTTTGTATAGCTCTCTGTGTCATACATTTGCATAGGCTGTTACTGTAGAAATGCTGCCACCTAAGTGTGTTTGGTCCAGGTTTCTTTTCTGTATATAGACACAGCAGCTCTGTAAACATTTTACATGAGGATAAATAAGTTGAGCATAACTTTATACCCATGTAAGTGTCCCTTTCTCCCCCATTAGAAAAGCTTATGGCCTAGTCCCATTGGGAAATCGGGCAGTTTCATGCTGCCTGGTTCACCAGTAAACGCCAGTAAATGACAGACCATGAATTCATATAAACAGCATAATACAGTAAAACGCTCTTCATTTCGGCATAACCCAAAAACTGGATATTAAAAGGAATTGGCTTCCAATGTGGTATCACCGACGGCAATAACACCGTTTTCTGCCTTAGACTATGCGCTATCGCGTATGTGACCGACGATGAAAGCGTCTAAAACAGCCGAGTGATAAAAGGTGGTCCGTCCCAGGCGTTCCTTCAGTCCCGGGCGCACACACCAAAGTCCGCGGAGCTTATGTGCTGGTCGGCAGCGGCTCCATCCCGCTCACTAGTGGACCTGAACCTCGTGCGGCAGCAGCTGGCAGCCGCTGCTGACGTGGGCCAGGACCTTCTGCTTCAGCTGGGCCACCTGGTCCCGTAGCAGGCTAGCGGTGGACGCCAGGTCGGTGTTCTGGCTCTTCAGCGTTTTGACCCGGTCCTCCAGCCTGGAGATCCGCTCCAGCTTGCGCCTCCGGCACTTGGAGGCTGCGATGCGGTTCCGGAGCCTCTTCCTCTCGGCTTTGATGCGATCCTGCGAGTCCATGTCGATGGGAGACAGCGGCGGGCTGTCCCCGAAGCTCTGCACGTCGGGCACCGTCTGAGGCTCCTCCTTCAGCGGTTGGACCCGAGAGAGCTCCGGCTGCGGCGGGGCCGTCCCCGCATGGTGTGACGGAGGAGGCGGGAAGGGAACCGTGTCCGTGGAGTAGTTGACAGTGGTTCCCAGCGGTCCACTGGCGTAGCTGTTCAGGTTCGTGTACACCGGCAGGTCCGGCTGAACGGCGACCGGCGCGAGGTTGGCGCCCAGGTCCAGGCTGCCGTTCGCCGGCCCGGTTCCGTTCAGCTGGTTCTGCTTGTGTAAGTCCTCCAGCGCCTTCACGAAGCCCTCGGCGAACTCCTGCTCGTCCGTCACCGACTTGGGGTAGAGGAACTGGGAGCTGGTCGGCGTGGTGGTGACCATTCCGTTGGACTGGATGATCAGCCGCTCCAGCTCCGGCGAGGCCAGTTTGAGCAGCCCCAGGTCCGCGGAGCCGAGGATGCCCTCGGCGTCGCGAAGGTGCGGTTTGAGGTCTGCGTCGTCCGCCAGGCTTAAGTTAATGTCCTTCTTCATCATTATTTCCGTTGTCGGGACTCCCTCAAATCGGCGTTCTGTCCATAACCCCACGTAAACGAACTGAAATATAAAATATGTCGCTGTAATTTATAAAAACAAAAACCTTTAGCGCCTCTAATGCCGTTTGCCGCCTTCTGCTCTCGAGCTGGGTCTCAGTGTAATGGACACCCGCGCGCACCGCCTCGAGCTTTTCTAGTCTCGCACGTTCCATTATGTCACACTGGGGCGCGCGCATTGGGCAGAAATTGCATTTTCCAGATTTTTTTATTTGAATAATAGGACGAGCTAGTCGAGATGGGCAAAGTGGGAGGAGGGCTCACTCTGTGCCGTATTTTAGAGTTCGACTGTAGCCCTAACAACAGGAAGAAGCGACAGCAGATGCAATAATGGTACTACAATAATCGGAGATACGTTAAGTGTATATGAAGCTGTATGAACCTTTCATTGGTCAAGGTCCTCAATAGATTGCTCATGAAAGCTTCCTGTCCTATTTAAATGGGGTTTGTGTGAACATATTTAACATATAAAACTGAAGAATGACTGAGGTGTCAGCTATTCCTTTTAGTGAGGCCAATCGGAGGAAGTCCATGTTTTCAGGAAGTCTGTGACCCTCTAATCTCCCTCAGTCTTTGGGTTTTCCCTTTATTGTGGATGTTTATTTTTCTAGAGAAAGGAGGCCTGATTCTCCTCTTAACCACTGAATGAAAGATTGGCATTTCCCAAAACACTGCACGTATATTTGTTATCCTGTATCTGGCACACAGGTGACAACCATATGATTTTCCATCTCTTTTACACATTAGTCATAAAAAGACAAACCAGCAGACAGAGATGTTGTGAGTATATGGACTGTTTCTATAGCCTGTACAATGTGTTCAGTTCCTCAGTGATTAAGGTACGTTGTTCATAGTCTTTATAGAGGATCTTTGATAAATTCCCTGTTGCTGTGGAGATGAGATTTGATGTCAATGTGTGTAATAACTGCCAGACATTCACATACAGTACTAATGTAATAAAATTTGGATTATTCTGTCTTTATTATGTTTATAAGATGTGTGATCAATCAGCTTGCTTTAAAATTCTGGACATGAACAGTTACATTTTTGAAACAAATGTTTGACTGACAATAAAAGTTATTATCCTCTCAGCAGTGTGTTATGCCCACACTGTGCCCTGTATTGCTCCAGAATCAAGTTTGAAGAAGTTAAGTCTGAAACCCACGTGTCAACACTTCCTATGGTCAGTCATCTGTTTTTGTTTTGGAGTTAAAGGAATCACACACCACAAAGCCCTTCCACTGAAAAAGTCACATGATAACTGCACATTTTCTGTTTCCGTTTTCCATTAATGATGTTCCTGTGCAATTTTTGACACCAGATTTCTGTCGGTTAATTTTTTTTAAGTCTTTTTTTTAAAGTGTTCTATTAATTTTTTTTACATTTTCGCTGGCAAATTAAAAATAACAATAAGACTAATTGTACTAAATTAAGACTATCATTGTATAGATGATCATTTAAAGTCAGTGCTTGATACATACACTTTTTGACTGCTGAATTTTAGCCATTTGTAAATGTAGTAATCTAATCAAAGATGTGTGGGGCTTAATAGTATACCAGTTTAATTAAACAGACTTCTGGCATATAAAGGGTTACACAGAAGAGGTATGTGCGTCAGCATCCATCAGAATAAAGTACTGTGCGGGTGGATCACATGACGGATCCGGTGATGTCAGATCTCCTAGCGCTGCGGCGGAAATGGAGGTGGGAGGGGAATCAACCAACAGAGGAGAGATATTTTTGTCTAAAAGCTGAGTATCCGCGCTGCGAGAGTGAGGGTGCTGAGCCTGCAGCCAAAAAAACAGGCAGCCTGTCGCTCGAAGGAGGATGCGCCACTCTGTCACAAAGACGCCTCATTTCCTTTTCCTTTCTCTCTGTCTGAGTAGTTTGTTCTTGTATTTTAATTACACATAAACTGGTGGAAGCCAAATTAATGTGTTCTTAACATAGTTTAGGTTCTACACCTGGCTTTACATTACATTGCTATTGGAAATGGCTTTTTGGGTAAATTTGATGTTTTCAGAAAATTTATTCATATAATGCAAATTTGAAATTTAAGTTGCATACTTTATCATATAAACACTAGAGTACAGTGGTTTTAATAATGATTGAGGTGACAGTAGTTTCCTGTTCACCTATTAATGTCAGATCAACACAAATATATGGCAGTATGACTAAATGTTAACTTAGAGAACAGCATCAACAATGAACGGCACCAGCTTCTTCTTGACACTTAGTAAATCCTGTAAATACTGTCTAGTTGACAGTAGACAAAACTAAAGACTAGCACATTTTTTACCTTTAGATAATATGCCAACTATATATTTTGAGCTGAATGGTACAGTCAGGTCTTGATTAAAATTTTTGTCAGTGCCTGTGGTTTAAAACTGCAAGTCGAGGCACAGCGTGATGAGCTGTCAAACACACGCAGCTTGGAAAGGTTCAACTTCTCTTTTGCCCGAGCTAAGATCAGGAACATTATGTACTGCATTGAGCAACATGTGAATAATGTTGTCTTTGTATTTGAAGCTCCATGTGTACATATAAAGGCCCTTTGGATTTACTACAGACCTGCTTTTCTTAGAGGTGGAGCTCTGTTGTTGTTCCTCCATTTGATTTGGCAATAAAGGTGAATGTAATTAAAGAGAAGCACACAAGGAAACTAAGAACACAATGTGTCTTTGTGTCAACAGCAATGCTACAGTGATTGAAGGGCAGGTGTGTAATGTTGTGTGGTGTAAAACAAAAACATTTTGTACCTTGTGAATTTCAGGTTATTGATGTGATTGAAGTGGATTTTCTACATGCTTCACTTTCAGCAGATCTTCAGCATCAAGCTGTGAGGTTTAGCTTTATACCAGTCAGAGTATATGCACACACGTATTCTTTATCGGTCCCCTGCTCCACTGGGTGTGATGACGTAGTTTCAAAGTGTAGGTGAAGTTCCACAATCACAGAAGAAACGTAAAAGTGGTGAAAACTCTGTGTGTGTGCGTGTCTACCTGCTGGTTTGAACCCAACCCACGTAAACACACTGCAACTACCACAAAACGGTAGACAGCCCACGTATCTTTGTGGTTATACTTGAACTGTAAAAAAAGATAAAAGCTTTGAATTTTTGATTAACACACTTTTCCGAGGGAATTCAAGTAGATCTGATAACAGGGAAGATTACAACCTGACATTTTCACGTACTCACACATTTTTTTCACATTATTTATCATGTGTCTTGATGTGGAAGGACAACAGGTGCCACATCTGCACAGACTCTGCTGCAGCTGCTGCTGGTTGGCCACGGAGCAGGTGTGTGGCTGATGAAGCCGACTTACAGATACAGTAGCTTTGAACAGGAGTCCTGATCTTTTCTGAGTTTCCTTTCTCCCCCTGTCTCTGCAGGTTACAATCCAAGAAAATGTTAAGTGAAGTGACCTGAATAAAACAAATGCCCACAGGCCAGCGTGTGTGAATAACACATGCGTTGATGCTGTTGGATACTGTATCGCATGGAGAAAATGTGGAGCAATCAAAACCGCTTTGTCTGTAAATCGTATTAATGCAGTGTGATGGCATCATTTCCCTAGATAATATATGCAGTATGTATTCATGTGTCACACACTGTTTCATCAATTAACATTCTTAATTTAATACTCTATATCAAATTGTTTTATATAAGATATTAAAAACTGAAATCGATTGAGTATCTTTTTACTTAGTTCATCTTAACAAAGGCGGTTGAACTGGTTCCAAATGTTTAATGATTATAGGCAGTTAGGTTAGGTTCTCTTATGTTAACCATCACATTAACAGGCTAAGACTAATTAGGTTGGCTTTATGTATTGGTTAGATGCTAATATGGTAAAACACTGGCAGCCTGTCAGTGACAGGATAATGGAAAAAGAGAGAAGGACGTCTTACTGTTGTATTTGAAGCCAAGCGCAGATTCACTGTGACAGACCAGCACTGGAACAGAGGTAGGTACAGACATCCTGAAACGCCCTGCAGCACAACATAAACACTGTAAAGTCACACAGTGTCTGTTTGTATTCATGAGAACACATGCACTATAAACAGTCAGCGTTCATGATATGAAAAACATATTTTAATTGAATGTTACATGTGTAATTTACCTTGTTTTTTAGCCTGATATTGTTCTTTTGTTTCAAAATGATCTGAATATTAAGCCTGATACTGCAACAAGCTTACTCAAAACAGTCATAAGGTGCTGTCATTTCAGGTTAAAGAGTAGAAATGTGCCCTGAATGGAAGATGAATGGAAAAAAAGAGAGAAAGAGACGCGGAGCATGGGAAGGGATGTCTTCTCGGCAGGATGGGATTAGATGCGCTTCCATAAATATGTTAGGCAGCTAGGAGACTTTGTGCCCAGTTGTAAAAATAGGCCTCCTTCTTCCTGAGGGAACTGATGACGTCTGCAGCCAGCCTGCATCACCAGCAAGGAGACAGCTTCATCCTCACAATGGTGGAGGTAGTGAGGTGGGGAGAGCCACAGCGATCCCCATGGCAACACACACAGAGTGACGCAGGTAAAGGCAGTGGAAAGGAAGAGAGCCAGTGATTGGCTGGAGACTCCAGTGGTGTGTGTGTGGCAGAGATGTGTGGGTGGTGAAGAAGAGGAGGAGGACTCAATAACCCGGCACTGAGATTAGCCTCAACGCACCCCTGCACACACACAGTCCAAGCCTGTTAGCACAGCCAACAATTGAGTGTAGCGATAAGATTCACCATGCTCCCCGAGCACAGACTTCACAGGCAGTGGAATACAGTGTTCTTTTCCTCCCCCACAAATGTCATCTATGTTGTGCATACATGAAAGGTATTGCTCACATTTCTCCAACGCTGATGATGTAGCGTTTAACTCAGCACCAGTAAATGGGAAATGACTTTAAAGAATCTTCAGCTCTTTCCCACACTTTACTCCAGATATTCTCATTACTTAGAGCTCAGAATAAATGTTTAGGGAATGACACATACTTGGCCAAAACTATTAAATAAAGTGTTGTCTATAAATCCATCGCACATTCACACATTCACATAACCAATAAAATGAAGCTGCAGTGCATACAATTAAATGTTGGATCTGATTAGTAGCAACAGTACTGCACTGGGGCACCCTGGCTCCATCCAGTCCAACACTAGTGGTGGGGAACACTGGTCCTGACAGTTACTCTGATCAGATGTTCACTCACTCAGAACGTGTAAGTGCAGGAGTGGTTGAAATTTTGTCATTTTTAAAGGATAAAGTACAAAGTTACAAGAGAAAGTGGTGAGTGGCGAATAGAGAATACATTAGTTTTCACTTGACTAGTGGATGTCATGGCTGAGGAAAGCTCGCTGGTGCCAGCTGCTGGAGACATGATGAACGGCAGCATGTAGAACAAAACACAGAAAAACCACTAGGGACGCTACAGGCAGAGAATTCAGTAAAATAAATACACTTATGTATTTCTCACTTGGCAATAAATTCTGTACTACTGTAACATTCTAAAGAAACCGTTGCACTACTTGTCAATGAAAACATTTAGCTGATCTAGACGGGATTTAAAATACAACACATGACAGGTCGAATGACTAAAAGGCCCAAACTGCGGAAATCAAAAGATCACTACTAAAGAAATACAACACTTAACAAAAGCTGTTTTATTCTCATGTTCTCATGTAAATAAATTACAATTACTGGTCTTGTGTTACAAAAATAAAATAAAACCCAACCAACGCGACATATTGGACTTTCCTTGAAATCCTTATCGTCACCATTATGATAATCATGCAGTCTTACAAATGTTTTAACCAAAGTGTTAATTAGTGAGGACTGTAATGTTTAACATTCCACCTGCTGTGATCAGACAATATGACTCAGCAGACAAACAATATTTCTGTAGATCACAGAACATCACAAACAACACAAAACTAAAGAGCCAAGATAAAACAGTATTTATACAACAGAAGCTGGGGTTGGGCAGTTTCTTCACCATGAGAACTACACCTGAGGAGACCAAGTTAACAGACGAATAACCACCAAAAATAAAAGTTAAAACCTCATTCCAGTGTACCAACTGACTGAAAACTGTTGAAGAAATAATAACACAGTTTTTGATTTAAAAAAATGCAGTGCAGTCTATGCAGTGTCCTTATACTGCAAACTGATCCTGAAGGAAAAATCTGTCAGCTCCGATTGATACACTGGGATGTGGTCATAGAAGATTTGTAATATCAACTTACAGATGCTAAAAAACAAAATTCAGTGCAAAAGCACAGCTTCTCTTAATTTCGCCTGGTGTAAATTCTGCAATGGTCAGTCTTGAAAACATCCCAGCAGAAGACACTAGAGTTAATTTTATCTTCATGTACTGAAGGCGTTATCACTCATGACAGCATGTATTGTGAAGGTACAACATTGATCATCAGTGCTGATTCTTCATTCCCTGTGGTTTGCCTTGTTTCTTATCCTGCTGTAGTTGCTGCTGTTGTTGCTGCTGCTGACCCCGACCAGTGCCACCCATTCCTCTGCCACGACCACCAAACAAACCTACAGGGAGACAGTAGACAAACAGAAACATTGCAGTCACCTGAGAAAAACAACTGCAGTTACCCCTACTGTCTATAATCACTCACAGATTAGGAACATGTCATGTCTAATGGCAATGAAGGGGAATATGTGCACTACATTAATATTGGTGTGACATAACAGTTTCCTTCCACATAACCCTCAATGTTTTTTTCTTTACCTCGCCCTGGTCCTCCTCTCCCTTTCCCCTGCTGTTTGTTCTGCTGAGTTCCTCCCCGCCCTCGACCCTTTGACACAACCTCCTCCTTCACCATGTCAATGATCTCATCGGGGATGCGCAGATACTTAATGGTGCTCCCTCTAATGTAGCACTCAGGCATCCTCCAGAACTTATCTCCATCCTGTGACAGGAGTGGGTTTATCAGAGCTCCAATGAATGATATAGATAAATTCATGTGAAAACAAGACTTAACTTTCATTGTATGTGAACACAAACATTTTGCAGAAGTACAGCATTACCCTTGAGGTGCAAATGACTTCTCTTAGGTTGATGTTCATCCAGTTATCACAGCTAACCAGATGGCCGTTGTATGTCTCTCCATTCTTTAGTTCCACCAGCTGAGCAGAGAAAAAAACACAACAACAAACAGCTAAAAATGACCTGGTAGTTCTTTCACGGTATATATATCATAAACAACGAACAGAAATATAAAGCCTGGTGTGGACTTTTTTCTTTTTAGGTGAAAACGCTTTACCAATTATCAAGTACTATCATCAGTCTGACAAAAGTTCACAAATGTTTTAATCATTTGAAACGTTTCAACCTAAAAAGATGATTGACTGTGCAGCACCACAGGGTACACAGTCAAAAAAAAACACACATGCATACATACTTTTAATTCGAGATTTTTATACATTGCTTGCTAACTGTCTGTTTCTAATAAATTACTGGTTAAATTACTACATAGCATCGATAAACACAGCCCCTTTGCCATCAACGTCAACATTTTCTCACCATAGGATGGTTCTGGGCAGTTTTCAACAGAGACAAAGGAAGCTGCAAAACAAGGAAAAACCCGTCAGGAAAACGAACAGTATGTTTTGAAATAGTGGGACTCAACCAGCAAAGTTCTGTCCTAATGAAACCAATTTCCCCACCACTGTAATCGGTAGAACTGCTTATTTGCAGCTTCTCGCAATTCGCCATAAAGTTCAGACTTCATCCACGTGTGTCCTACTTTTGAAGAAACTTTGCATACGACTGTCACTTCCAAATACAATCACTAGTTTGAAGCCAATACTTTACGGTTACGCTACAACAGTTTAGCGAAAGCTACAAGTCGAGACGTGTAGCAGCGTCTCTGAGACTGACATTTTCTAATTTTATATTACATATATGTTCGTTTCTTGCAACGAAGGTACGTAGTACTAAGTTCAAAACCAAAAACATTCTAATGAACCAATGTGTATATCTACATAAGGCTCTATAAATTAACGTACTGTAAGGGCTTGTTAGCTTTGTGCTAGCTAACGTCTGCGTTACGTTGCCGAGCAGCATTAACTACATTTCTACTTTAGCTAACTGAGAGAAGCTGTTAGGACATGTTAAAGACAAATGTTACATTGGACTTAAACTTTGGTTAAATATTTACCATTGCGATGGTATCTCTTTTTGATTTGGATTTTTACTTTCTTTCTCCTCACTAACACGACTTTGCCTCCTTGTCTTTTTCTTCTTCGTGGCTTAATACGTTTCCGGTGGTGAAAAACTGAACGGCGCGTTATACGATGCTGCCCTCTGCTGCCAGAAGCTAATTATTCATCCCATCATCTATTTACTGTAGGACAATATTCTGTAAAACTGTACACGCAGTGCTCTGAAGGCGTCTGCTGTGATGTCATCACACGCTGCATCCATGGTAGCCAGGAGGGTCATTTGGGTATGTGTCACAAACATTCCATCTCCATGCAGAGCAAACTTCCTTAATATGGTGAAGGAATGGAGAGCAGGGTGAGATGAACTCTATCCGCTTCTTGTTGTGGCCTGATAACCATTAATGATGATGTTGGAGTGATGAAAACTCACATTGTCCCAAACTATCACATACTTTGGCAGGTGATCTCCACTCCGACCCCTCTCATCTTCAGAGATGAGACCTCTGTAGAGAGTTTCTAGAAAGGTGATACTGTAAGATGCTCTGTGTTGTATGGACCAAATATAGGAATACGTGTAAGAACACCATTTTCAGACATAGAACATTGTGTTGTGCTCCAGCCATATATATATATATATATACTTGCCCATTGATTGTTAATGAGATGCACCTTTGTTAGAGGAAGTCAAGTCACCTGAGAGCAATTTACTAATTCAGGACAGATTTAGGAAAAAGTGTAATGGAAAACTGTAAAATGGAAAAATAAAAAACTGTAACTGTGTTCTGAGTGCTGTGCGTTTGGGTTCTTCACCCTATTCCATGACAGTTTGCTGCTACTCGTTTTGTGTGTGTGTCAATTACAGAGAAAACAATTTCTCCAAGGAAATCAACAAGGTCTAACTTGCACATATATATATAATTGTTTATGAAGGTATTTATGGTGTTTTTGGTTTATTGACAGTTTTTGTTTTATTGAAGGTGTTTTTTTTTTATGGGCGGTGTTCATTCTTTGGTAAAAATCAAGGTGGCGTTTTTTGTATCACTGTATGTTGGGCCATTGACATCAATTCACCTTACTTTAGAATACTGTAGTAATAGGTGATTCCAAAACTAATGAGTTGACATTGTTACACACAGGACAAACAAGACTTAGAGTAGAACCCAAACACAATGACCCATACACGTACTAAGTAACAATATGATTTAATGAAACAACAAAACATTCACATGCGCCAAAAGAACAAGAAATGATAACTAAAAATCACTGCACTAGCAGGATAAATGGCTCAAACAAATAACTACTAAACGAAGAACACAGAGACACCACACAGATTCACAGAATGAGCAAACAAACCTGGACAAGGACCGGACAGAACCACGAGGCACAAGTAAAGACAGGTAACATCCGTGTAACACAGCAAACCACATGACATCAGGACGAGCCAAAGTAAGGCTCCTCTAGCAGGTCAGAGGCCCGAATCACAACAGAGCCCCCCCCTCACAGCCGGCTTCCAGACGGCCAACAAGAACAACCCAGGCGAACCCGTGCAGGTGGAGGGAGGCACAAAGAAGAGCCAAAACAAAACTGAAACACAGAACAGAACAAGATCATACAGACAGCACAATTTAATACGACCAAAACACGAACAGACGAACTTAATTCAATAGCAAAAACCCCAACCAAGATGCAAACATAAGCAAACAACCAAGGGAGTCCATAAATTCAGTCTGAGATCACCACCTTCATGGCATGAACCAATGTTCATCCAGCAGCTGCTTGGCCAATACAGTACCTCCAGTGCAGAGGGTAAACAGGTACAGTAGTTCCTGTATGGTGAGTTTGGATATCCAGTTTGGATAATATTTTCAAATTAATGTTAATTCCATAATTTCTTAAGTTGAGTTTTAAATTTACTAGATGTTTCCTTAGAACATTAGCCCTAATTGTGCTGGTTTTACCATGGAAAAGTGAACAGCAGCTCATTTGACTGTGTGTGTTTTTGGCAGGCAGTCACTTTTCTTTGCTGTGGAAAGTAAATGTGTAACTTATCTGAGACCCTTTTAATTTAGTTATCAAGTTTAAGATGCCACTCGCTGGTGTTAGAAGACACTTCTCTTTATCTCTTCATCTTAGCCTGTAGCTTAAGGACGTAGAACGGAGCCTTGAAAAACAGACCGCAGCTCCTCCAGGGAATGGAGCTGGACAGCTGGACAGCAGCGCTGCTGACCTCCGCTGCCTGCGGTGTGGGAGCCCTGGTGGTTCTGGTCCACAGAGTCACCAGGCACCAACAGGCGACGGAGAAAATCCAGAGAGCCAGGAAGTGGAGGACTGAGAGCCTGGAGCGAGCAGAGCAGGCTGTGCTGCGGTACAGAGACACGGTGAGCTTCAGGTTTGAACGCGTAACAAACGACAGATACGTGGAGTGCATTTGATTGAGTTATTTCAGTCTGTCTATACTTACAATAAAGTGCTGTAAAGCTGCTCCTCTAGCAGCAGGGAAAAAAGTTTAGCGAGAATACAGTACAATACAATACAGTTGCAATAAAAACAGCTGTACCCTCATTGACCTTGAGCACAGCACTTTGAGGACTGTCGTCATCCAATCTGTTTCATTAAGCAGCTGTCACGCTGAAGCTGGCAGTAGCTCCTAATGCTTCTATCTGAGGGACAAACATGTCTGTGTCTGAAATACTTTGTTTCACTGCTTGTCTAGAATCCACAGACAGACTCTGATCTAATATTGAGCCTCACTCTGTCTGACCTGACAAAGCAGCTGAAGGAAGGCACGCTGAGTCGTGATGACGTTCTTCATTCTTACATGGAAAAGGTTCAGTATCCAAAATACCACAACTCATTCCCTAGAGACCAACACAGAGAAACATCCTTTGGAATATATAGAACATTTTATCAGCTTTATGGACTTTATTACCATATTCTTATTATTGGCTGTTTTCTTTCCCACAGGCTCTGGACATAAATCAAAAGTTGAACTGCTGCACAGAGATTTTGCTGGAGAGTGTGGACCAGTTAGAAACGGTTTCCTCCAACAACGATGGTCTCTTGTATGGAATTTCCATTACAATCAAAGAAAATGTTAACTACAAGGTATTTAGTGGCTGTGAAGTTTCTCTATTATCAGATGGGTGAACAGTATCAAATGTGTGAACGCATAATGGCATTTGTTCATTAAGCTCATAATTGCTTTCTCTGGTTTTTCCCAACACAAGAATCATGTCTCGTCTTGTGGTGTGGTGGTTTATCTGGACCAGCCGGCTGAGGAGGACAGTGTGCTTGTTAAAGTTCTGAAGAGACAAGGAGCCATTCCTTTTGTTAAAACAAACATTCCCCAAGGTCTATTAAGGTGCCTGATTTCTCAATTAAACTGCACAAAGTCACATAGCTGTGATGTAGTTGTTTGGAACTATGTTTTATATGCATTTATGTGTTTTATGTATCACATGGATATTATGCTATTTCCCAGGGAGGTATCCGAACCAGATGCCCGAGCCACCTCAACTGGCTCCTCTCGATGTGGAGGAGCAGCGACTCTACTCTGAGCTCCTCACCTTATCTCTAAGGGAGTGCCCAGCCACCCTAAGGAGGAAGCTCATTTCGGCGCTTGTGTCAGGCCCCTGGGCTGGACCACACCCTCTCGCTCACCATGCTATGCCTCTGCTTTGGACCACACCCACTCCCTCTCTTTCCCTCTGTAGACTCCTGGCAATCAGTCCAACTGACCACACCTGTGCTTTCTCTCTGCCTCCCTTTAAAGACTCCAGCAGCACAGCACTCTCTGCTGGGTCATTGTCACATCACCTCCCCATGCTGCATATTACAGGTCGGTTACGTCATTGTCACGTTATCCCTCAGTCAGGTTAGCTGATGAATTGGACCTTTCGTCCTCAATGCCACCGCCATTGATCGGCACTATGAACATGAACTATCTATGGGTAAAGTTGCCACATTAGTCACGCGTTGCTCGGCATATAAGACATGCAAGGGCCCCGGTCTATGGATTCATGCCTTGCAGTAGCTCTCCGTCGGATTTATGCCATGTTGCTAGCTATCTGTTTGATTATGGCATGCTGCTAGCTCTCTGTTTGATGCATACCATGTTGCTAGCTTACTTTGTTAAACCATGCTGCTAGCTCTCTAAGTTTGCCATGTTGCTAGCTCTCTTTGTTCAGGCCCAGGTTGCCAAGCCTTAGGCACATTATGTTTTTCCTTTTGGTATATTGTGTTTAGTTTACAGGAGTGTTTTGTGTTTTATATGAAATAAACTGTTTTTTTTTCATGGATTCCTGGCCCTCACTGCACTCTGACTCGGTCCAAACCGACTTTCACAACCCCCATCCGCCATTTTGTGTGGTGGATCGTGACATCTTGTATTTGTGACCTTGCCCTTTCGGTCATGACCCAAAGCTCAGACCATAGGTGAGGGTAGGAACGTAGATTGACCGGTAAATTGAGAGCTTTGCCTTTCGGCTCAGCTCCGTCTTCACCACGACGAACTGCACCAGCGCACGCTGAAGGTCCTGGCCCGATAAAGCCAACAGGGCAACATCATCTGCAAAAAGCAGAGATACTATCCTGTGGTCCCCAAACAAGACCCCCTCCGGCCCCTGGCCTAGAAATTCTGTCCATAGAAATAATGAACAGAACCGGTGACAAAGGGCAGCCCTGCCGAAGTCAAACATGCACCGGGCGCAGGTCTGTCTTACTGCTGGCAATGCGAACCAAGCTCCTGCTCCGGTTGTACCGAGACCGTAACAAAGAGTCTCGAACCAGCCCCACAACATCCAGAGACTTGAGGTACTCAGGACGGATCTCAACCATCCCCGCTGCTCTGCCACCGAGGAGCTTACAAACTACCTCAGTGACCTCAGCCTGGGTGATGGGTAAGGCCACCTGAGTCCCCTGCCTCAGCAGAAGGCATGTTGAAGGGGTTGAGGAGATCCTCAAAGTATTACTTCCACTGTCCAATATCATTCCCAGTTGAGGTCAACAGCTCTCCATCTCCACTAAAAACAGAGTTGGTAAAGGACTCTTTGAGGCCGAGCAATAGTCCTCCTCCATGGCCTCCCCAAACTCCTCCCTTTTTGCCTTCACTATGGCACGGGCTGCAGCACGCTTGGCCTGTCGGTACCCATCAGCTGCCTCAGGAGTCCCACAGGTCAACCAGACCTAATAGGACTCCTTCAGCTTGATGGCGTCCCTTACCTCTGGAGTCCACCACCTGGTTCAGGGATTACCACCACGACAGGCACCGGAGACCCTGCGTCCAGAGCTCCGAATGGCCGCGTTGACAATGGAGGCGGAGAACATGGTCCACTCGGTCTCCAACCTCTCTCAGAATCTAGTCAAAGGTCTCCCGGAGGTGTGAGTTAAAGGTCTGTCTGACAGAGGGTTCAGCCAGACGTTCCCAACAGACCCTCACGTTACGTTCGGGCCTGCCAAGTCGTTCCAGCCACTTTCCTCGCCAGCGGATCCTACTCACCACCAGGTTGACAGCTCAGCCCCTCTCTTCGCCCGAGTGTCCAAAACATATGGCCGAAGGTCAGGTGATATGACTACAAAGTCTCTCATCGACCTCCAGCCAAGATCGTCCTGGTGCCATGTGCACCGATAGACACCCTTATGTTCGAACATGGTGTTTGTTATGGCCAAACTGTGCTTAGCACAGAAGTCCAATAACATAACACCATTCGGGTTCAGATGAGGGAGGCAGTTTCTCCCAATCACGCCTCTCCATGTATTACTGTCGTTGCCCACGTGGGCATTGAAATCTCCAAGAACGATGGGGTCCCTAGTTGGAGCTCTTTCCGACACTCCCTCCAGAGACCCTAAGAAGGCTGCATACTCCACACTACCGTTTGGCCTGTAAGCACTCAGTGAGTGACCTATCCCCCACCCGAAGGCGCAAGCAACCCTCTCGTCCACCGGGGAAAACTCCAACACAAGGTGGCTAAGATTTGGAGCTATGATCAAGCCCACACCAGCCTGCCGCCTCTCGCCTCAGGCAACTCCAGAGTAGAAGAGGTTCCAGCCCCTCTCAAGGAGTTAGGTTCCAGAGCCCAGGCTGTGTGTGGAGGTGAGCCCAACTATTTCTAGCTAGTACCGCTCAACCTTCTGCACAAGCTCAGGCTCCTTCCCCCCCAGTGACGTAAAATTTCATGTCCCAATAGCCAGATTGGTTATCCAGCGATTGGGTCACCTACCTACCTCCAGTGCAGCGGGTAAACAGGTACAGTAGTTCAATCAAAAAGTGAACAGCATCTCATTTGACTGCACTCAAAAAAAAAACTTGTTGGATGAACATAATAAAATTATGGAAAGTATTTCCATCTAATTAAAATGCGTTAAGATAGCAAGAAGCTATTTCGCTTAGTGAACCAAATGTAAACAGGGTGAAGCAACATGATATATTCATGTTAATGTTACCTAATGACCATGGGTCAGTCCCACTAATGTTTTTAGGGTTGATTGAACATAATTTTCTTGGGTTATTTGATCATGTATAATATTAATACTTGTTACTTAATTTTATAGGGTAGTAACAAGTTAATTTAAATTAATTAATAAATTATGCTATACTAACACAACCAATGTAAAGTTATCAAATGTTTTGTGCCAAGATTAGCTTTTCAAAATTACACACAAATAAAGTAATCTTTGAAACAGTATTTCTATTATGCAAACTAACATATACTGTATCCCCAGCTGGTGTGTAGGTTGGAGAAGACACAAAGCACATTGGATTTAGACTGGTTAGAATACTTTATAAGCTTCATAAAAACAATAAAACAGCTTTCAAATGTCAAAGGCAGCTACAAAATGTCACTAACATCCAGTATTGTACATACAGCATTGGGCCAATATTTCAAACAACTTTTAGTGGAGGGTAGCTGAGGTTGAGAGCATATAACAAGAGCAAACAACAACACAGCAAGTGGGACACTACCCAACTCATCCAGGACTTGAAACGATGACTACATCTTCAGGGTCATCATCTGCCTCTGCATCTTTGTGAATGACAAAAACTTCAAGAATTGTCTCTATCATGGCTTCTTCAAGGCGTCCACGATCTGAAATGTAAAATTAAAAAAGCGGATGATGTTATATAACACTTCAACTTTTAAAGCATATATAAATCACTTTGAAATTTTAAACTTACATGAAATAAAAATAAATAAAAAAAACATTCTTACCATCCATTCTTTCACAAGGTTGCCAGGATCTTCATTGAGGAACACACACTGGGCTTAAAGGATGTACTCTTCTGACATCAATGGAGTTAGTCTTTAGGACAAACAAAGTAATCACACAAAAAACAAAACAATTTTAATCTATTTTAGGGAACAATTTTTATTCAAGTGAGTAGCTGTCACTAACATATTACGACATAGATTTTTTTCCCATCATCATACCTGGGTTATGGGAACCATGATGCTCTTAATCTTTTGTCCTTGAATGCCGCCATCCTTGCCAAACACCGTTTTCAGGTCTGAAGAATAACCATCCAGCATGGAGAAGAACTGTTGCAGCAAACTGTTGTAGTCCTCTTAAATTTATTCTTAAAAAGAAAAAAGTACACAAGTTATCAATGCACTGAATGGCAAATGTGTAAACAATACTTAATACTTATTTTGTTTGTCTGATCAGAATCACATTGTATATATATAGACATATTTATTGACCAACCTCAGAAACACAGAAGAGAGCAGGCCATCTGGTTTTGAACTCGGTGATGAAGGGTTCATCTCTGATAACTTCTTGCCTTGTGTTTGCAATAGTCGTATCTACTAGAAAAAGTCACGCTGCACTCCTTGCATCTCCAAATACCTTAGAGTCTATTTATCTTATTTCTTTTCATTCCCTCTTACCTTACTTTTTCTTAAACAACTTGTGGACATGTAGACATCTGACGCGACACTAGCAGATGATTCCCTGTCCTGCTGTCTCTTCTCAGCTCTAGAATGGGACACTTTCACAGAATGGCCATTGGAGGTAAACACCAAGAGACACATTTTAGATGATAAAGAACAGGTTTCAAGTCAAAATAGCTGTAATAAATTAGGAAACCAATTATGTGCTGTGAAATGAGTACACAATCTTATAAAAAGGTACAAATGTTAAAGCTTAATTAAATAAATACTTATTAATACTATTACTGTAAGTAATTTGATTATTTTCCTTTACCGTGTGAAACAAATAATAGATTTATGATAATACGATATACAATGCAAACAATATGTAGAGTGAAATAACTCAAACACCATTTTGGTAGGTTCGTGTAAATTACCTCAGGAAATGCATAGCATGACAGCACATTTCTATTTAATGTTCATGGGTTACCTTTCCATTAGGGCAAGTCTCTGTACTTCTGTTTTCCGTTTCCAGTAGTTCTCTGCTCTAACACCTGCGGACGGAGAGTATATGTCAGAAAATATTGCACCAACCTGAACAAATGCCGCTGACTCGTAAAATCCTCGTCGCATCCAAACCGACCGAGGGGCAACGCTGATGTCGGTTATTTGAAATTTGAAAATCCCGCGCTCGCGCGATGAACTCCCGTTGGAAATACGTAAAAGTCTCACTCCTAACTGAGCAAAGATCGCCGTTTAACGGCTATAAAATAATATAAAAAATTACAATATATATATATATTTTATTGCAGATAAGCTTATTTAAAACTAGCACGTTCTCAGTGTTGTACGGAAGCTAGCTAGGTTAGCTTGTGAGCACAGGCGCAGTCACATAACACGGATACGTACTCTAGCTAATTAAACATCCAGAATGCTAAAGGGCACTATATATAGCTACTAACAACATTTCTGCACCCATGCGGTTTTTTATTCAATGGACGTTAAACTTACCTTCTTGCACACATCATGAACAGGTGTTTTCCTTTACGTCAGGATCCTGAAGAAGCGGCAGGGCCGTAGTCCAAGTTGTGAATTTGCTCATTACTGCCACCTTCAGCTCTGGACATGTTGTTGTCTAAACCTATTTTTATTACGTTGAGTTAACATAAAATATTGATGTAACCTGTTGAAGTCGTTACATTTACGTGATTTTATTATGTTCAGACACAAAACAAGAATTTTTATTGTTGAAGTTGCATGTTAAAATTATGTTAATGTAGCATGCACCCGATCCAGGTTTTTTGAGTGTGGGGTAACACATGTGGCTTTGCTACAACCATTGGAAAACTTGCTGTGTGTGTTTTTGGCAGGCAGTCACTTTTCTCTGCCGTGGAAAGTAAATCTGATTTTATATTTCAAAGTTACCAAGATTAGGTTGCCACTCGCTGGTGTTAGAAGACACTTCTCTTTATCTCTTCATCTTAGCCTGTAGCTTAAGGACGTAGGACGGAGCCGTGAAAAACGGACCGCAGCTCCTCCAGGGAATGGAGCTGGACAGCTGGACAGCAGCGCTGCTGACCTCCGCTGCCTGCGGTGTGGGAGCCCTGGTGGTTCTGGTCCACAGAGTCACCAGGCACCAACAGGCGACGGAGAAAATCCAGAGAGCCAGGAAGTGGAGGACTGAGAGCCTGGAGCGAGCAGAGCAGGCTGTGCTGCGGTACAGAGACACGGTGAGCTTCAGGTTTGAACGCGTAACAAACGACAGATACGTGGAGTGCATTTGGTTGAGTTATTTCAGTCAGTCTATACTTAAAATAAAGTGTTGTAAAGCTGCTCCTCTAGCAGCAGGGAAATAAAGTTTAGTGAGAAGAAATATTTCATGAACTGAATGAATTTTATGATTTTCAGCAATACACTTTTGAAATGATAATATCTATTATAAAAGCATTTAAATGTTAAGAGCCTGAACCACAGTTCAGTTTTATCTACAGTTAAGGTAATGAGTAAACCTTTCAATACAGTTGCAATAAAAACAGCTGTACCCTCATTGACCTTGAGCACAGCACTTTGAGGACTGTCGTCATCCAATCTGTTTCATTAAGCAGCTGTCACGCTGAAGCTGGCAGTAGCTCCTAATGCTTCTATCTGAGGGACAAACATGTCTGTGTCTGAAATACTTTGTTTCACTGCTTGTCTAGAATCCACAGACAGACTCTGATCTAATATTGAGCCTCACTCTGTCTGACCTGACAAAGCAGCTGAAGGAAGGCACGCTGAGTCGTGATGACGTTCTTCATTCTTACATGGAAAAGGTTCAGTATCCAAAATACCACAACTCATTCCCTAGAGACCAACACAGAGAAACATCCTTTGGAATATATAGAACATTTTATCAGCTTTATGGACTTTATTACCATATTCTTATTATTGGCTGTTTTCTTTCCCACAGGCTCTGGACATAAACCGAAAGGTGAACTGCTGCACAGAGATTTTGCTGGAGTGTTTGGACCAGTTAAAAACGGTTCCCTCCAACAATGATGGTCTCTTGTATGGAGTTCCCATTAGCATCAAAGAAAATGTTAACTACAAGGTATTTAGTGGCTGTGAGGTTTCTCTATTATCAGATGGGTGAACAGTATCAAATGTGTGAACTCATAATGGCGTTTGTTCATTAAGCTCATAATTGCTTTCTCTGGTTTTTCCCAACACAAGAATCATGTCTCGTCTTGTGGTGTGGTGGTTTATCTGGACCAGCCGGCTGAGGAGGACAGTGTGCTTGTTAAAGTTCTGAAGAGACAAGGAGCCATTCCTTTTGTTAAAACAAACATTCCCCAAGGTCTATTAAGGTGCATCGTTTCTCAGTTAAACTGCACAAAGTCACATAGCTGTGATGTAGTTGTTTGGAACTATGTTTTATATGCATTTGTGTCCAGCATAGAGACTGTGTTTATTGATCTGTGTTCTATTCTATCATCTCCTCTCCAGTTATGATTGTAGTAATCCCATATTTGGGCAGACCTTGAACCCCCATAACTCACAGAAGACCTGTGGAGGTTCCTCTGGTGGTGAGGGGGCTCTCATCGGGGGAGGAGGCTCCCTGCTGGGCATAGGTAGTGATTTAGGGGGCAGCATCCGTATACCTGCCTCCTTCTGTGGGATCTGTGGCTTCAAGCCAACGTCAGGTCGGATCAGGTGAGTTTGTACTTGGTGTCCTTCTGTTTCTGCATGTTCTGTTCTTGCTCTAGTTCTGGCAGTTTACCACCTACCATAACTACTGGTCATGTTAATGATTACTACTGGTCAAGTGCTTCTTTTTCACTGTCACCAGTGCTTCTAGAGGACATTTTTCTCAGTCTGTAAAGTCTTATTAATGTAAAGGATGTTGACTTCTGAATTTTTTGTGTTTTGTTAAGTTTGCAGGGTGTAAAGCCACTCTTTCGAGGGCAAAAATCAGGTAAGAAGCAGTAAATTCCTGTAGCTGACACATAAAATGAACATCACGTTAATGTTCCTAATCATTTTAGTTCTGGCATCTCCTGGACCAATGGCAAAAGATGTGGACAGTCTGGTTCTGTGTATGCAGGCTCTGCTCTGTGATCACATGTTCTCCCTGGATCCCACTGTTCCACCGCTACCTTTTAATATGCAGGTGTGTATTTATAGACAGCGCCATCTCATTATTCATTATTTATCCTTATGATTTACTCAGCATCCAGGAGAACATATTTGTGTGGGAGATCAGGTGGTGGAGAGAAAAGCTTTGACCTTTGATGAATCTTCTGCAGAAATTTGCGAATCCCAAATTGCAGTTATCCTTATGTCTCTCTCGGTAGACCTCTAAAGCTGTGGACCTTGCCAGGGTCCATCTCAAGTCAAGTAGGCTTTTATTGTCATTCCAACCATGTACATTGTCAGTATACAGTGGAATGAAACAATGTTCTGTCACGGCCATCCACAAAATGGCAGACCAACTCTTTAAAACACTGTAGGACCCAAGGAGACCACTGTAAGGACAACTCCTGATTACTGCTGAAGCTGGGGTATGCATGCGGATAGGTGAGACCGGCTTCACGTGTCTGACAGAATTAAAATGTGTGGTCCTCAGATCTACCAGAGCTCCAGACCTCTGAGAATCGGTTACCTAGAAAACGACGGCTACACACAACCAAGTCCAAGCATGGCCCGATGCGTCAGAGAAGTTAAAGCCCTGTTAGAGCAAGCAGGACACACTGTAAGAGCACAGAACGTACATACTCAATACATGGTCTATATTCATAAAGTTTGTGATAAAAGGTATATATTTTCATTGCTGTTGCACCTTTTCGTTTCTGTTATGTGTCTGTAGTTGGTGCCATATCATTTGCAAAATGTCAGTTATGCTTTACCTGAACTAATGCTGAGGGGTGTAATCGCAGACGGAGGAAGCAGTGTGCTACAAAAACTGTGAGCTGAAGTTTCCATTTGATTCACCAAATTTCGTTGTTGCTGTACAATTTCAGGTATTCCTTTGATGAAATATGTGGCCTTAGTGGTTCGTTAGTGAGTTGGTTCTTACCTGTGATGCAAACAGCCCCTGAATAGACTGTCCATTGCATTTGGTGCACACTTACATGTCCTGGTGAGGAGATCTGTTATGTATTAATGTGTAATTATAGGGAGGGGAGTCCTCTGGACGCCTCTATCAGAGCCCAGATTTTCCATTGCTATTTTCCTAAGTGGTGGAAGAAAACTCTTTCGTTGTTTTTTAAGCCTCTGGTGAGTTTTGTTTTCTTTATTAGTGATCTACAAAATTGTATTTTGGTGAAAACTTTGATAACTTTGTGGCTTTTTTGTGTTCAAGGGTCCTCGTGTTTCTACCATTTTTTCAACATCATGTGGAGTTGGGTGAGAACATAATCTTGATGTCAATATCAATCACATGTTGTAAAATGTGCTGATTGCTTTTCTGCCTGTTTTCAGATCTGTTGCAGATCTGTGGGCTCATCATGCTGCTGTTGAGGTGCTTCTAGCTTCGAGCTGAATATGCTTGTGAGATCTAACATTCAAGGAACTAATCAATAATTTTGTTTTCACTAGGACTACATTAATGAAACAATAGCATTTTGGAGAAAAATCAACATAGATGTGCTGCTGTGCCCCATGATTGGACCAGCCTACAACCATTGTTACTACAGCAAGATTTGCAGTATGTTTAACTTGGAGTAGCCTACAAATGATGAAACCATCTCCCACAAACAGCTTTGAAGCAGTCTAATGTTCTTCACTGTATATTGAGAATCTGATCTGCTGAGCTCATGACCATGCTAACCGTCTTTTAAACTATTGCACTCACTAGCTAACATACCATCTAAGGCACCCCCTGCTGATATTTCATTCTTTCCTTCCAGATTCTCTGAGCTACACAATGTTGTATAATCTCCTCAACTTTCCTGCTGGTGTAGTTCCTGTTTCCACGGTGACAGTAAAGGATGAGGAAGAGCTCAAGCATTACAAGGGCATGTTTCAGGACGCCTGGGACGAACACTTCAAACAGGTAATTAACAGTGCTGATACAGCTGATGCAGCCCTGGGATGGAAATTTTAATGTAATTACATCTGGTATTGCCTTTTATTATTATTAAGTTTCAGTCCACTGCATGAGAGCAACTCTTACAGGTGTAATTTCACATTTGGTCAGACGCAAGCAGAAGACCGCAGTGGTCTGTCTGGGTGATGACTGACTGGATTGTGTTTGACTGCAGGCTGTGTCTGGAGGTGAGGGTCTGCCTGTGGCCGTGCAGTGTGTGGCGCTGCCGTGGCAGGAGGAACTGTGCCTGCGCTTAATGAAGGAGGTGGAACAACTGGTCAAACAGAGCAGGAGATAAAGTCTGCAGAGTGTAGCTTTGATCCTAGACGTGATGGACGTGGACAGGTCGACGTCACAGGACCACACAGACATTCTCATCCCAGCACTTAAAGCAGTGAACAGAAACCAACATAATAACAATAATTTGTGAGACAGCGTTGACGATCATGGTGATGAGAGTAAATGGCTTTTATACAATCAATTTTAAGCATTGCATATCATACACTTCACCTCCTTATGATTGTGTTCACAATCATTTATCTTTATAACAACTGAAGAACTTTGCACATGTCTACATTCATTCTTGCCTAATCCAATGTATATATGATAAATGTTCCTATATTAAAGTTTACACTTGTCCTAAATATTCATCAGATATCTGAATAAATCTAAAGTGTTAAAACAGCTGTCTGACAACAGTGACATCATTTTAGATATCCAGTGTCCTGATTTAAGCATTTCCGCAGTGAAAACACTTCAACATGGTGGCAAGTTAAACTGGATGCACCGAAGGTTTAAGGTGAATCACGTAGATATTATGCTATTTCGGATGACTTTGCTTTTCATTAACCATTCAAATTTATTGTGCTTGTTTAGTATAGTACAGTACATGGATGTTTACAAACGTTTAGTACAAAGTTCCTCGTTCGCTTCAAGCACCCGGACCATAATTGCTTGACAAATGCGCAATGGGGGGAACGGAATTAGCCGTTACTATAGTTTCAGTGCGCGATTCATGCGATTACTACGGTAACGGTGTTTCTACAGTACAAACAAGGGACAGGGGGCGTAAATAAGTGTGGCTTTATTGAACCACTTGTAAGTTTAACCTTATAAAACGGTCAAAGTTCCTGTTTTACGAGCTTTCTGCTGGTGTTAACGGACCATTGTCTTCATAGCTTCATCTTAGGACGTAGGACGGAGCCATGAAAGACGGACCGCAGCTCCTCCAGGGAATGGAGCTGGACAGCTGGACAGCAGCGCTGCTGACCTCCGCTGCCTGCGGTGTGGGAGCCCTGGTGGTTCTGGTCCACAGAGTCACCAGGCACCAACAGGCGACGGAGAAAATCCAGAGAGCCAGGAAGTGGAGGACTGAGAGCCTGGAGCGAGCAGAGCAGGCTGTGCTGCGGTACAGAGACACGGTGAGCTTCAGGTTTGAACGCGTAACAAGCGGCGGACAAGTGCAGAGCTGCAGAAACAGGTGTCTTCACGTCAGGAATGATTAGCCGGAGACCAGATTAATCACTTCCTATGTTCTAGTCCACGACCAGCGCATAGTCCGCTCTGTGGACGCATGTTTTGTGACGTCGAGTATATTTAGTGAAGCTTTCTAAGTTACATTCGGCCATAGTCTCAGCCTAGACAAGTGTAGCTAATGCTAACGCAGCACAGCAGGAAGGTGACGCTGCAGACGTGACGTCCGCGTGGATGTAGGTGACAGGTTGTCCCGTACTGACAACCCCGAACCCCATTCCTGCCAAGTTCAGCTAACCAGTAGATTTAGATCTGGTGGAAACTGGGCTAAAGGTTTACTGTAACCTTTACTCCTCTACAGTACCAGTATCCAGATTAAACATTTTAGTTTAATTAGACTTAATATCTAAACAATATTTAGAATAAAATGGACCACCCTTTACAATGGAGACCAATTACTGCACATCAGTATGATTGTCTTCACAACAGATCAAGGTGTCTGCACTGAGTGGGTTTTTATTTAAATGTTTTTTTCCCAAACACGGGGTCCACATTCGTTCTGATGTAATAATGACAAGACAAAAATAAGCTAGACATGGGCTGAGTGTAAGTTCCTCTTTACAGACAGCTGCAGTTTAAGACTCTTGGCAAACTGTTATTAATGAATAGATCTGTTATCACAGGCTATGACAGGGCTAGTGTCTTATCAATCAGTAGGAATGTTAACATTGGAAAAGTTACGTGTGTGTGTGTGTGTGTGTGTGTGTGTGTGTGTGTGTGTCTTTTGTCTAGAATCCACGGAAGGACTCTGATCAAATCTTGAGCCTCACTCTGTCTGACCTGACAAAGCAGCTGAAGGAAGGCACGCTGAGTCGTGATGACGTCCTTCATTTTTACATGGAAAAGGTTTAGTGTCCAACATAACTAATTCCTAAGAGGCTGACACAGAGACTCATATGTGACAAATGTTGTTATTGTTGTTGTGTTTTTCTGTTTCACTGTCCCACAGGCTCTGGACATAAACCGAAAGGTGAACTGCTGCACAGAGATTTTGCTGGAGAGTTTGGACCAGTTAAAAACAGTTCCCTCCAACATCGATGGTCTCTTGTATGGAGTTCCCATTAGCATCAAAGAAAACGTTAAATACAAGGTATTTAGTGGTTGTGAAGTTTCTCTATTATCAGATGGGTGAACAGTATCAAATGTGTGAACTCATAATGGCGTTTGTTCATTAAGCTCATAATTGCTTTCTCTGGTTTTTCCCAACACAAGAATCATGTCTCGTCTTGTGGTGTGGTGGTTTATCTGGACCAGCCGGCTGAGGAGGACAGTGTGCTTGTTAAAGTTCTGAAGAGACAAGGAGCCATTCCTTTTGTTAAAACAAACATTCCCCAAGGTCTATTAAGGTGCATCATTTCTCAGTTAAACTGCACAAAGCCACATAGCTGTGATGTAGTTGTTTGGAACTATGTTTTAAATGCATTTATGTGTCCAGCATAGAGACTGTGTTTATTGATCTGTGTTCTATTCTATCATCTCCTCTCCAGTTATGATTGTAGTAATCCCATATTTGGGCAGACCTTGAACCCCCATAACTCACAGAAGACCTGTGGAGGTTCCTCTGGTGGTGAGGGGGCTCTCATCGGGGGAGGAGGCTCCCTGCTGGGCATAGGTAGTGATATAGGGGGCAGCATCCGTATACCTGCCTCCTTCTGTGGGATCTGTGGCTTCAAGCCAACGTCAGGTCGGATCAGGTGAATTGGCACTTAGTGTCCTTCTGTTTCTTTATGTTCTGTTCTTCTTGCTCTAGTTCTGGCAGTTTACCACCTACCATAACTACTGGTCATGTTAATGACTACTACTGGTCAAGTGCTTCTTTTTCACTGTCACCAGTGCTTCTAGAGGAAGTCTTATTAATGTAAAGGATGTTGACTTTGGAATTTTTTGTATTTTCTTAAGTTTGCAGGGTGTAAAGCCACTCTTTCGAGGGCAAAAATCAGGTAAGAAGCAGTAAATTCCTGTAGCTGACACATAAAATGAACATCACGTTAATGTTCCTAATCATTTTAGTTCTGGCATCTCCTGGACCAATGGCAAGAGATGTGGACAGTCTGGTTCTGTGTATGCAGGCTCTGCTCTGTGATCACATGTTCTCCCTGGATCCCACTGTTCCACCGCTACCTTTTAATATGCAGGTGTGTATTTACGCATAGAGCCATCTCATTGTTCATTATTTAACATAACAGTTGCTGTATCTTTGCATTGACCAGAATGTAAAGGGTGACAGTTGTGTCACCCTTTACTACTTGAAGTAGCTTTTTCTCAAGTTCTAGTCATACTGTGTCTAGAGCTGGTTTCTCAGTTGGGGATGTTTTCTGCTGTGATTTTATGAACTGAAATGGACATGTTTTAAAACAATACTGTTCCAGGATCATCTGAACAATTGGCACTTTAGAGAACAATGTTAGGATTTTAGCTATGCTAGCTTTCAACCACAGTGACGTGATCTATAGATATCCCATGTCTGTGTTGTATCCGTATCATTCATGTAAACAAAAAAGCCTATTCACAGATACAGTACAGCATTTTCTAATAAACCCCACGCAATCACGTATGTGCTTTTATAAAAACATATCCCTGCTTATCTGACAGAATGAAAATGTGTGGTCCTCAGATCTACCAGAGCTCCAAACCGCTAAATATCGGCTACCTAGAAAACGACGGCTACACACAACCGAGTCCAAGCATGGCCCGAGGCGTCAGAGAAGTTAAAGCCCTGTTAGAGCAAGCAGGACACACTGTAAGAGCACAGAACACACTGATTGATTCACACACTTAGGGCTGTAACTAACAACTATTTGATTTATTTGTTTATTACAAATCCCTCATCAGGGTTTATTTTAACTGTTTTCATTTTGATTTTAAAAAAATCTGAAAAACACAAAATCCAGTGTTCGAATAACAACACTTACACCACTACTGTAAATTTTCAGAATAATAAATAAATAAAGCAAGCATGTCATTTCTATTTCGTTGTGAAGCTCTGCAGCAGCTCCAGTCAACCTAACTGTGTATATGGACTGTGGAAGAAAACCCACATAGACACGGGAAAATGTTTAAACTCCAGCAACTCGTGGGCTCCTTGTGGCTCTTAGCCAAAAACAGCCACTAACGTCGACTACATGTCGTCATATTTTAATGCTGCTGTTATTTGCTGATTTTTTATTTAGTGTCTGCACTGTTGTAAGGTGAGGTGTTTCATGATGACATCATTTATCACTATGTAGCAAGTGAGGTGTTTGCACATTATTGATGTTAATAGTATCGATTCGTTGTTGCAGCCCTACACACACTACAGTGTATGATCCCAGTTATTCTCATGACAGTTGCTCTGCTTCGTACCATCTGCTGTCTGATATGTTTCTGTAGTTGGTGCCATACATTCCTCCAAACATCAGTCACGGCGCCCATGAAGTGATGTTAAAGGGTTTGTTTGCTGACGCAGGGAGCAATCTGCTACAAAAGATGTGAGCTAAAGTTCCTTTTAAAATGCAATGTGAATAGTGGTTGTGTTTAGTTTCAGTATCTCAACTTATGTGACAGTTGTACAGTGTATATAAGTTGTTTATGCTTCTAAATCTACTGTTAGCTTTCTAAATTGCTTTTCATGTCTACTACTGTAATTGCAGGTCTTCAACTAGCCTTAGTACCTTAAACATTCAAGTTAATTAGAGACTAACTGTCCATAGGTTGTCTGTCTGGATGTGTGACCATGTGATACACTGGTGACGTATCCATGGTGAAATATGTCTCTTATCAAGCTGACAGCTGTGATAGGTCCCAGCAGCCTCTGCAACCATTAGAAGATAATTAGTCAATGAAAATGACTCCTTATTGTTAATGTTTTAGGGAGGGAGGTCCTGTGGACGTCTGCATCAAACCCCAGGTTTTCTTGTACTCTCTTCCTAAATGGTTAAAGAAAACATTTTCGTTCTTTTTTGAGCGTCTGGTAAGCGTCCTATAAATTTTCATCAGTGATATTAAAGTTAGTATGATATTAAAATGGTATGAAAAACACTTGTATTACAGTTTCCCCGTGTTTCTGCTGTCTTTGCATCGATTTGTGGAGTTGGGTGAGAACTAATGTCAATATCAATCACATGATGCATTTAGGAACACAAGAGTAAAATGTGCCGATTGATTTTCTGCTTGTTTTCAGATCTGCTGCAGATCTGTGGGCTCAGCATGCTGCTGTTGAGGTGCTTCTAGCTTTGAGCTGAAGATGCTTGTGAAGATCTAACTACATACAAGGAACTCAAGGAATCAATAATTCTGTGTTTTCACTAGGACTACATTCATGAAACAATAGCATATTGGAGAGAAATCAACATAGACGTGCTGCTGTGCCCTGTGATTGGACCAGCCTACAACCATTATTACTGCGGCAAGATCGGCAGTATGTTTAACTGAACACAACAAGCGGTTATGTCAAAAAATAAATAAATTTGATACTGAAAGGTGAAATATCAGCCATCGTAATAAAACCCTTCTGCCTGTCCTTCCAGCTGCTGTGAGTTACACAATGCTGTACAATGCCCTCAACTTTCCTGCTGGTGTAGTTCCTGTTTCCACGGTGACAGTAAAGGATGAGGAAGAGCTTAAGCACTACAAGGGCATGTTTCAGGACGCCTGGGACAAACACTTCAAACAGGTAATTAAAGTGAGATGACTGACACAGAAATCTGTAGAATCTTAGATCTGTACAAATGTAAAGATTAAGGTTTGTGGCATATTATTTTGATGCAGTTTGTTCATAAAGGGTTTAATTGTTTTAGTATATTGCCTGCATTTATCATTGCTTAGTTGATTAACAAGTTGCGTACTTATTTGTACTTATTCTACTTATACTTATTCTGTCAACGCTGGTGTTGAGACACCGGATTTCTGTGAATCGCACCAAACTATAATCAGGCTGACTTTTAAAATAATAATTCCACATGTGAACAGTAGGTGGAGGCAGAAGACCGCAGTGGTCTGTCTGGGTGATGACTGACTGGATTGTGTTTGACTGCAGGCTGTGTCTGGAGGTGAGGGTCTGCCTGTGGCCGTGCAGTGTGTGGCGCTGCCGTGGCAGGAGGAACTGTGCCTGCGCTTAATGAAGGAGGTGGAACAACTGGTCAAACAGAGCAGGAGATAAAGTCTGCAGAGTGTAGCTTTGATCCTAGACGTGATTGACGTGGACAGGTCGACGTCACAGGACCACACAGACATTCTCATCCCAGCACTTAAAGCAATGAACAGAAACCAACATTTGAATAATTTGTGAGACAGCGTTG